>NC_090989.1:157578750-157880277 GCF_041146395.1 Eulemur rufifrons
CACCGGCAGCTGTCACACTCCAGGCCATCATTTAGACACCCCAGAGTTCACTGGGAGCCTTAATAACTCCACCATCCTGGGCGACGAGCCACTGAGAGCTGGGCAGGGGGTGACGGCGGGTGGGGGGATGCAGACCCCTAGGTGTGTTGGGCCCTCGGCAGACCCCACCTGGGAGAGCAGCTTTGCAGTGAGGTGGAAAGAGGTGTAGCTATGCCCAAGCATTTACGTATTTAATATGGAATGTGTCATTATTATTGCTGTAAAATTCCTGCTTTCTATCACAATTATCATATTATTTTAAATTGTGTGTGTAGCCATTGGTTATATTCTCTAAGGGGGAATGACAAAATCTTTGTTCAAAAAGGGGGCAAGGGCCGGGCACAGTGGCTCACACCTGTAATCCTAGCACTTTTGGAGTCCGAGCCGGGAAGATTGCTTGAGGCCAGGAGTTTGAGACCAGCTGAGCAACATAGTGAGACATTGTCTCTACAAAAACTAGAAAAAATAGCCAGGCATGGTGGCGCATGCCTGTAGTCCCAGCTACCTGGAGGCTGAGGGCAGAAGGATTGCTTGAGCCCAGGAGTTTGAGGCTGCCATGAGCCAGGCTGATGCCACAGCACTGTAGCCCGGGTGACAGAGACTCTGACTCAAAAAAAAAAAAAAAAAAAAAGGGAGGGGCAAAGTGTCAGGTGGGTTTGAGGCCCCTGGTGCAGTTAAACAGGGACTATTGCCTACACCCCACTGCTAGAGTCCCCTTTCCATCCAGAGGGCCTGGGGGGCCAAAGAGAAGTCAGGGAAGCCTCCCAGTGCCAGCAGCATGGGGAGGGGGTGTTAGCCAGGTCTATTCTGGGAAAGCCCACTGGCCTGGGAGGGGCAATCCCCAGAGGCAGGGACCCATAAGAGAAATAGCAAAATGGGCACTGAGTTGCATAAAATGTGTAGGGGTCCAGGCTTTGCACCTACTTTAGAAGCTAGGGCACTGTTGCTGACACTGAAAATGGGGGTGGCTTGCTGACGGTGTCTCCTAGAGCCTTGCTGGGCCTCAGGCAACGCCAGCCGCACCGTCCTGGAGAGACAGGGAACAGTAAGGACACGGCAGTTCCTGTGGACTGTGGCTTCCCTCCTGGCTCCACATTCTCGGCCTGTGGGCCATCTGGGGCCCTTCTCAGAATAATGGACTGACATCAGTCCTGCCACAGCCAGTGCCCCTGTCCCTTCCTGGGGGTTACAGGACGGTGTTGTGTGTACGTGTGCCGGGGCCCTTTCCTGAGGCTGCATCCTGAATAAGCATCTCTCAGGGCTTAGAGAGGGTTAAATGAGAATGCGCACAAAGCCCAAGCACATGACGAGTGTCACTCATGATTGCTTGTGGAATTGTACTTAGAATTTCTTCAAACTCACCCGAAACCAATGTTTGTTGAACGTGATATGACTGTCACATTGACTTTGCATTTCCCCTTTTCAAGCCATTCTACCTTGGTGAGTTATAAGAAATCTCTTACCAGCCACCTTTATTTTGGCTAATTTAGCCCAGTGAACCTCAAGAGACGCATGTAAGGTGCACAAGGCTCTTGCTGGGAGCCCAATCCCCTCCCCGCTGTCTGCACAGCACGGGCCCTCCATGGCTTCCCTATGTGTCTGCGAGCTGGCAGCTGTCTTCTCACCTGCAACTCCATTCAGCAGGTGCTAAGAGGTTACAGTCTTGAATTAGGACTCTTCATGTTACATGTCACAGGCAGCCAGTTCGCACTGTGTGACACCTGGAACTATGCTCGACTCATGACTGGCTCTTGCTGCGGCTCCCTCCACCCTGGTCTGCAGGTGTGCTTCCCGCACGGTGACATCAAGGTTTCCCGCACAGTGACAACAAGGCTGCCCGGTTTCCAGCTTCTTCTCCAGTACGGGGACCGGCTGGTTCCAGACAGCTCTGAGACAAACATTGCTTCTCAGAAGCCTCAACAATCTCTTATTCATACACTCCTTATTCAAATACCAAATTTTTATAGCAACCTCTAATCTATGAACCAGGATCCGTAAACAGTGTGGGAAAACATCATTACAAACAACCGAGAAACCCCAAACCCCATCCATTTCATTTTAAAGAGAAAACTCCACAGCTCTTATTCAGGACCTACACACGTTAGCGTTTCACAAAATTCCTGTGAACCTGGTTACCTGGCTTGCTAGGTCTCGGCAGGTGAGAAGCAGACCACTCCAGCTTTTAATAAACAGAGGGGACATGAATGACCTAAGAAACTATAAAAATCGTCTAGGATATTTTATCCTGGAGGCAACAGAGTCATGGAGAGCTGGAATTCCAGAGCAGCTCTCCAGTCCGCTTGGCTTCAGGTCCTGACCCACCTCTGCTTTTTTTTTTTTTTTTTTTGAGACAGAGTCTCACTCTGTTGCCCAGGCTAGAGTGAGTGCCGTGGCGTCAGCCTAGCTCACAGCAACCTCAAACTCCTGAGCTCAAGGGATCCTCCTGTCTCAGCCTCCCGAGTAGCTGGGACTACAGGCATGCGCCACCATGCCCGGCTAATTTTTTCTATATATATTTTTAGCTGTCTATATAATTTCTTTCTATTTTTAGTAGAGATGGGGTCTCGCTCTTGCTCAGGCTGGTCTCGAACTCCTGAGCTCAAACGATCCGCCCACCTCGGCCTCCCAGAGTGCTAGGATTACAGGCGTGAGCCACCGCGCCCGGCCCCACCTCTGCTTAATACGCAATCTTTGGCACAACCTCAGTCACTCTAGGCCTCACCACCCTTCTCCCTAAAATGGGTTATTGTGAAGATCAGGAAAACAATGGGGCAGTAATTCTTCCCTGCTGAACGAGCATGCAGCATTCATGATGACTGGGCGAGCGTGCGTAAAGCAGTCATAAGGCAAGAGTTAGCTCTAAGGCAGGCAGGTATAGCAAACATTTTAGGAAGAATTTATGATAAATTGTAAATACTGATTACATTGTTGGGTGATGACAATGATTATTAGGGAGATGTATAATTAAACCTTTTTTTTTTTAAACTTTTCTCTATGTTCCATAATGATCAGGTTTTTCTTCCCTTCATCTCTCCCTCCTTCTTTCCTTCCTTATCATCCTAGATGCTTGGCACATCGTAAGAGCTCAATACCCGTGAATTGAGTGAATTTGGGAAATGATCCTGGCTGTAAACTCTCTAATAAAAGTGTTTTTGAGGCCAGGCGTGGTGGCTCACGCCTGTAATCCTAGCACTCCAGGAGGCCGAGGCAAGAGGATTGCTTGTTAGAGCAATCAGCAGTTAGAGACCAGCCTGAGCAAGAGTGAGACCCCTGGTCTCCACTAAAAATAGAAAAATTAACCGGGTGTGGTGGCCCGTGCTTGTAGTCCCAGCTACTCAGGAGGCTGAGGCAGGAGGATCACTTGGGCCCAGGAGTTGGAGGTTGCAGTGAGCTATGATGACACCACCGCACTCTAGCCAGGGTCAACAGAGTGAGACTGTCTCCAAAAATAAAAATAAAAAACCCTGTTTTTGGCCATGATTAAAATTGTGTCCTCTCTCTGGGAAAATTTGGAGGAGTAAATGAAGTTCTTTAGGTGTCCACCCACATGAATTATAACGGACAGCTACTTGGAAAGGAGTATTTAATAGGCTCCAGTACTCAGAGGCTTCAGACTTAAGAATCCATGGGGCCTGTGATCCAACTGGCTGGGAATCGGCTGTGTGATGATTAATTTTATGTGACAACTTGACTGAGCCACAGGATGCCTAGATAGTGGTTGACCATTATTTCTGGGTGTGTCTGGAAGAGAGTAGCGTTTGAATTGGGAGGCTGAGTAAAGCAGTGCTGCCCTCCCCAGTGTGGGTGGGCATCATCCCATCTGTGGAGGGCCTGGATAGAACACAGAAGAGGAGGGGGGTTGAATTGACTGTGCTTGAGCCAGGTGAGGTGGCTCACACCTGTAGTCACAGCTCAGGAGGTTGAGGCAGCTTGGGCAGCACAGCAAGACCCCGCCTATAAAAAATAAAATAAATAAAAATGAATTTTTATTTGACTTCTTGAGCTGAGACATCAGTGCTGCTGGTTCTCCAGCCTTCAGACCTGGTCTGGAATCTGCACCTCTAGATTTTCTGGGTCTGCAGCTTGCAGATGACAGATAGTGGGACTTCTCAGCCTCCATAATCATGTGAGCCAATATCTTGTAATAAATCTCTTCCTATATACAGCAGTCCTCCCTTATCTGCAGGGGATATGTTCCAAGACCCCTAGTGATGTCTGAAACCTCAGATAGCACTGAACTCTACATATGCTATATATTTTTCCCTATACATACATTCCTATGATAAAGTTTAATTTATAAATTAGGCACAGTAAGAGATTAACAATAACTAATAATAAAATAGAACAATTATAACATACTGTAAGAAAAGTTATGTGAAGGTGGTCTCTCTCAAAATCTTATTGTACTGTACTCACTCTTCTTGTGACGACGTGAGATGGTACGTACAATGCCTGAGGTGAACGACATAGGCATTGTGACAATAGTGTTGGGCTACTGACCTGTATTCCTGAATCTGTGTGACCATCCCTTACCTGCAGTAAATGGCTTGGTGTCACTCCTTTCAGGGGATGCCTTGCTGAAGACTTCGTGTAGACTCAATGCTTTCCGGTGCAACATGTTGCCTTCAATCAGAACACTTTTCTGTTCCTGTCTTCCACCCACAAATTTCATGCCTTTTCCATCTTAAGTAAGTACTTACCATGAACTGTGACCATAACTTTCACAGTTTAAGATGCAACAGCAAAACTAGCACGTATTTCTTTTTCCTTCTTCACAATTGGATAGATTTGTTCTTACTGCAGATCTTAGCTACTTTGGCACACAATTTTTTCCCCCTTTCCTTATTAGGTCAAGAACTTTCTCCTTTTCACTTAAAGGAAGCACTTTACAGCCTCATTACTCTTGTACTTTGGGGACACAATTAAATAAACTTAGGGTGACCTGAACACAAGTACTAGGATACGGTGCCAGTTGATCTGATAACTGAGATGGCTACTAAGTGCTCGAAGGGCGGGCAGCATGGATACACTGGACAAAGGGTGATTCACGGCTGGGGCAGGACAGTGAGATTTCATCATGCTACTCAGAACAGCATACAACTTAGAACTTATGAATTGTTTATTTCTGGGATTTTCCATCTAATATTTTTGGACCTTGGTTGACTGCAGGTAACTGAAACCGTGGAAAGCGAAACTTCGGACAAGCGGGGGACTGCTGTATCTACACAGTTATGCGTTGCTTAACAGTGGGGACCTGAGAAATGCATCCTTGGGCAGTTTCACTGTGCAAACATCCTAGAGTGTGCCTACCTAGACCCAGATGGCGCAGCCCACCACACACCTGGCCTATGGCTCCTAGGCCACAAACCTGGACAGCATGTTACCGTACTGAATACTGTAGGCAACTGTAACACAATGGTCAAAGTATTTGTGTATCTAAACATAGAAAAGGTATAGTGAAAACACCGCATTATAATCTTATGGAACTACTGTCATATATGTGGTCTGTTGTTGACGAAAACATCATTATATGGCGCATGGCTCTATCTATATTTCTTTTGCTTCTGTTTCTCGGAGAACCCTGACTATACAGGCCGGAAAGAGGTGGATGAGGGTTTTCTTTGTTGGTTTTGTTCCCTCACCATACCCCATCTGCAGTATGGGGCCCTGGTGAAGTACAGCAGTTCATTTAAAAGTTCCTATTTCTATAAATTAAATAAAAACACAATTAAAATTTAATAGGTGCTAAAACTTGGTTTTGAAATTTTATTAAAAAAATATATTTGCAAACATATAAAATTTAGGATGAAAAACGCTCATTTTAAAACATGTAATAACTTAATATTTGCAAACATACACAGATGGTACAAAATCCATACCATTAAAAATGTTAATGATGCAGTATTGCGCTTATGGAACAAAAATTTTGCTGTAATTCCAGAGCTTCTCATCCCCGCATTTCAGGCAGCTGAGAATCTGGCACAATGAAATTGAGAGCCACATGGCCAAAGCAGTGATACAGAATAAAAAACCATTTAGAACACATATTTTAAAAACACGTTTCTTAAGGAATCACACAGATAAAAGGGAAACACATTTTGCATTTTCCCCACTTCAAAGTGAATGATATTGCATCTTAGCATTTTAAATGAAGATGTCAAATACAAAACTGAGTGAAACATTGCACATATCTCTCCTGCTGAATTTGCTGAAAAACAGGCTCTTTTGAGGCCCCGGCCCACTCAGGGAAATGTTCTCAAGCACAGCGTTACAAAAGCCTAGCATATTATGTTGCTTGACATTGCTTAGATCTTAACATTACAGACACTTGAAAACACAGGGCTCTGCTGGTTCCAGAAGGTGAACACAGCTGGAGAAAACCGAAGGTCGGCAAGAAAGAAACACGTGCTCTGCAGTGTGTGCGCAGCAAGGATGCAGGACTCGTGCCTGTGATTCCTCAGTTCTCTTCACTCACTTGGGCTGAGCCCACTCGTGCCTGTGCCACCTCTCATTCCTCTCAGTTACAGTATGATGGCTGATTTTGTGTTTTAAGCAGTTAGGCACCTTAAATTTCATGTTGCATTATTAGTAATACAATGGCAGTTAGGGCCTCTACTACCAAAATGAGAAAATTTCAAACTACATTCTTTGGGGGAGGAGAGTAATAAAGCTGCATGGTTTAAAAATATTTACCTAGTAGTGGATTTGATGGGGTTTATAATTTCTATAGGAAAACACAGGCCAGAAAAAGAACAAATCCTTGACATGCAAAATTGGGCCAGACATATTCTGAACAAAGCCTGTGCATCCTCTATAGAGAAGGACCCAGGCTGACTTGGGTTCTTCACAAAACGCCCATCTCTGATGGCCACACCTAAGCCTTCAAAGGTGGGCTGTGGACATTCCACACACAGACAGCATGAAATGCTTCTCCTGACACTGACAGTCACTTGAAAACTTAGAATTCAGTCAAGCAGGCCAACTCTCACACCTCACAAATCCCAGGAGAGATGTGCAAGGAAGAGGAGCTTCTGCCTTAAAGGAACAAGGCTGTCTGGGAGGTGTGAGAGTCCATTCAAAGACATCACATTAACTACGACAAGAAGAGCAGCACCACCCACCAGTGACACCCCAGACACACCTCCTCTTCCGAGCTCTGGGCTGCTCCTCTGAGCCTACATTTGGACCCTGGGAGTAAGGGTAGGCACACAGATTGACAGAGGGGTTTAAATGCAGGTCTCCTGGGGTTCTGCAAAATCTAGCAAGAAGTGTCTCCATCTTGGTGTCCACTGTGATTCAACTAAGGTTCCAGTAAAAACACTGCAGCAATGTAAACATGCAACCTAAGCTAGCACGAGGTTCTGGAATAGTAAGCCTGAATGAGGAGTAAGGCAACTGAACTGTGACTTTTCGGCCAGAGTCATCCAACTTGGCCTGGCTTCTCCATGGACTCATTTTGGCCCGAACTTCCTGGCAATCATGATTGTGAATTTCTGGCTTCTGAATTTTAAGTAAATGTTTTGAATATATAAATTTGGGAGTTGTAACAGGTTTACTCTTTTCAAGTCTCCACGACTTGGGCACTTAAAAGTTTACTCTCACACTAGGGAAGCCTTATCATAGATCCTCTTTACTATCATATTCATTCCTAGCATTAAATGTGAACATGAACAGATTGGATTACAGACCCTCTTTAGGATACTCTCTCTTAAACCTCTCATAATATTACACATACTTAAAAGCATTATTTAAATTCAAATTTCCATAATAACAGAAATCCCTTGATTCGTCATCTACCAAAACCCACTGAGACTACACCTGGGGTGTGATCAAATCTCCTGACACATCCATTTTATGAGAACAGTCACGTGGCTCCCTGGACACCATCTCCTAGTGTCAGTGACACTGTGTTTCTTACTATAACTTCCTATTTCCCATATGATGCACAAGCAATTCATTTTTGGTTGCTGAATTTACACACTATCTTTGAAAACAAACTATTCCTAATTGAGCATGAAAACTTAAAAGCTTCCCTGAATTCTGCATAATTCACACATAACTAGGTAGACAGCAATAGAAGACACTTAATGGAGAAGCAGAAATGTTGTCCAGGAAGCATGTTTAGATTAACAAAAGCCAATCAAAGTATTCTTTATGCTAAAAAACTAAGACCAACTAAAACAAGTATATAATTCACAAATAATTTTCTAAAATTTCAACTAGAAAAAAAATCTATAGACTTATGATTGAGTTACCATTAAAGCTTAAATGATTGTTCCCGAGGAACCATCACATCTGTCAGCATTATTCGCAGCTAATCCTTATGCTAGCTGGTTGAGCCAATTGGGTTTTTATCCCATCATTAAATAGTGCTCAGAAAAGTAAGCAGTGCATCTTAATTGGTTAAATACTACAAAATGACCTGTATTATAGAAACAAAGACACTTTCATTCAAAGAATATCTTAAAATTACTATTGCTGAAATAAATCAAATCTACATTAAAATATTACTAAACACCATTACATGCCATAAAAGAATAAATACAAATCATGGCAGATCAATAGCAGCATAACAAAGCATCTTTACATATTTTCACACTTTGGGCTGGGAAAATACTCACAGCCTAGGAATATATTGGTAAAGTTCTGAATCTCATACTTTCTTTTCAACTCCATAATCTACAACAAAGTAAGGGCAGTGTGAATAACAGCTCCCTTTTCTGCATAGCTTTAAAACTATTCTCGGTACACTCAAGGAATGGAACCAGGATGGCTTAGACAGATGGTTCACTGGTCCTTTTGTCTAAGTGTTAAGGAAAACAATCAACAATGATTTCTAACTGTGTTTAGACAGAAAAGGAAAATAAAGCTGTGCTTCACACACATTTTCAAAATCACTGCAGAGCTTAACTTATAATGAAGATCTGATAGGATTTGGGTGTTACCAGCCCCAGCCTTTGCTTCAAAGGTGTGCCGTGCCTGCTCCCCTACCGTGCCTGCTCCCCCACCGCTAGAGCCTGCCAGCACTCTGTTCAAACGTTAGTGCCGGGTTGGGAGCGTGCTGCAAGGCAGCACTGGGGACACCTAAAAACAAAATGCTAGTAAGACATTTCAGAACTTTAAAGGCCCAAATAGGGCATTCATAACAAATGTACTCCACTTGAACAAATAATTCCTAATTTACCAACTTAAACTCAGATCCTTAAAACTCTGATCTTTAAAAGCTACTCTGCAGAGCTGACTTCTACTCTGTTCAGAACTGAACTATCAGCCTAATGCCCGAGAGTTTCTCGAGGCAGGGCTAGGGGAAGGGGCGTGGGCTGGGCTGAGCTGCAGTAAAGCTGGTGACGACTCCTCCCTACGTCCTTGAAAGTGAAAGCAAGCTGAGAGACTCCTTATTTCACATACTTGCTTATAGCTGATGAAAACACCCACAGAACTCAACACAATGATCTTTTTTTTTCTTTTTTTTTTTGTCAAAACAAAGGTCTGCTGGTGATGCTTCACAGTGAAACCTCCTTTATCACTGAGAATGTTACTTGGAAAACATTCTTATGGAATGAGTCTCTTTCTCATAGGCTCGATTTCAGGATTCTCAAAACTCAACGTTCTGTTTAGAAGTTTCCATGATGAAGCCTATTTGTTTCTGCCTTATATATTCTGCTCCAGTCATAGGTTGTGGTTGTCTTTGTTCTTGGTTAGAACCTGCAAGTAGACTTCATGAAGTGTACTGAGGAAGCTGGAATCATTCTAGAAGAGATGATAAAGGTTAAGAACACGAAATATTACATTTACCTCATCAGAACTTACTTCCTTGATAATAGCTTACAAAAACTGTAAGTAATTTGTATGGCTAATGACCAATTACCCCAATAATCCCACCACCTAGAGACAATAATTAATATATTGGAATTCACTCAGCTAGTTCTCCATCAGGAAGGAGTACATGCTCAAGAAGAGAGAAACATTACTCCCAGCTAGTCTTTGAATTTACTTTATGAACTGATTTAGTAGGAAGAACTTATACAATTTGTTTTCTTTCATTAAAGACTGAAAAATCAAAGACTAAATTGATATCCTACATACCTTTATTAGATGTATTAATGTATCCTGGAGCTGAGACTTGCTGAGAACAATGGAAGGCTTTTTCTGATTTTCTGGTGTTCCAATAGTTAGAGGAGAAGGGGAGCTTGCTTTCCTCTCAAGGTCTGAGGACCTTGCAAACGTCTGCTGGAAAACACTTGGAGACAGCAGGACTGAAGACACCGCGGTGGTCGCTGCAGTGGCTAGTGAGGGGCCTGCAACCTGACAGGGGACAGTGGTCATCCTGTACCCAAGTGCAGAAGCTGGCACCGGGCCCAGCGCAGGCATAAACGGTGTGAAGCTGGGGCAGAGTCAAATGCTAACCATTCTGGGTTCAGACAAACACTCAGTAGAAGCATTTGAACATTTTATACCTGGTTATGACGTTTCTGTTTGCTAAAGGGTGAAGAGCCCACTTAAGAATGCCCTGGAATTACTATGGGAAGCCAAGTCCCACTACCACAGAAGGTGAATATGATAAATAATAGCAAAGAATACATAGTAAGAACAATCCTACGTTCCTTTGTTCCTTCTCCACTCACACTGATTCACCTGTCTAGCCTTACAAAAAAAAAAAAATTAAAAAAAGAAAAAAAATTAAAAAAAGAAAAAAAATTTAAAAAAGAAAAAAAAAGAATAATTTTATGATAAATCAAAAAGGTAAAGTTTTTTTGTGGGGGTTGGGAGAGGAGGGGAAATGAAGAGGACATGAGGGAACTTTCTCGGGCGATGGAAATGTTACATATTGATTGAGTTAGTGGTTACCCAAGGGATATTACATACATGTGTCAAGACTCATTAAAATTACACTGTAATAAAAAGAATTTAAAAATCCAGTTATGTTCAATCTATTTAACAGATTTGATACCATTACAGGTATCAAAGACAAAATTTCTTAAAAATACAGCTAACATAGACCTCTCTCTCCCATTTAGATGTGCTTCTAGGCTAATTATAGCTAATAATATGAATATGCTAAACTATAATAGTAATAATCAGCATTTAAAATAATTCCCGCATTTGCTACAATCAGTAGAAGTCTACATTTCTCTTTCTCCTATATGATGTCTTCTCATTCATGAATAGCAAAGAGCTTGCCACACAGTTTTCAGGGTGTACTTTCTGGTATCTGGGCCATTTAGCTCACTTTTTTTGGTGTCAAACCAGGCTGAGAGCTCCTGCTGATCACCAGGAGCAGGACAAACTACAGAAAAGACTGTTTAATGAGACCAGTTAGAAGGGGGCTTTAGACTGGGTGTGGTAGCTCACGCCTGTAATCCTAGTACTCCAGGAGGCCGAGGCGGGAGGATTGTTTGAGGTCAGGAGTTTGAGACCAGCCTGAACAAGAGTGAGACACTATCTCTACTAAAAATAGAAAAATTAGCTGGGCGTGGTAGCATGTACCTGTAGTCCCAGCTACTATGGAGCCTGAGGCAGGAGGATCATTTGAGCCCAGGAGTTTGAGGTTGCCGTGAGCTATGACGATGCTATTGTACTCTAGCCAGGGCGACAGAGCAAGACTCTGTCTCAGAAAAGATGCTGGCTTTAATTTAAATTTTGAGACTGGAGAATTTAAATAAAGGCTCAAAGGCAAACAGGAATGTGACATCTAAGGAACTGAAAAAAGAGTGTGTATTTCAAGGTTGGTGGGTGGAGAGTGGGGGCAACATGTAAAAAATGAGGCAAGGGAGGACAAAAAAGGGACAGAATACGCAGGCCTGGGAGGTTTTGGTGTCAGAGGAGTGGGAGATGAGAGGACTGTAGCAGAGTAGGGGCTCTGCTCCCTGGGACCCCACGCTCTTCCAGGGCTTATAGAAATCAGGCTTGTCTATGGCCAAACCACCCTAAAAACGCCAGATCTCGTCTGATCTTGGAAGGCAAGCAGGATCGGGCCTGGTTAGTCCTTGGATGGGAGAAGTCAGGCTGATACACTCTCGGCAGTCACCCACTCACAAACACTGAGTGAGGGTCCAGCCTGTGACCCTGCCCTCTATACACACGGCTAGGGAAGACAGCCATACAGAGATGACCCAAACCTCCAGAGGGAGCAGAGGGAGAGCAATGAACTCCGACAAGGCAGGAGAGCCCAGCCTAGGAGGGGCATCTAAGATGGGCCTCAGCTTGAAAGCTAAAACTTTTCATTAAGGTGACATTTTACTTCACACCCAACAGAAGAACTTAAAAATACATATTGCGTTCTTCAGAAAAAGGGAGTCCTTACCGGGATGGCAGTGGATAACACCTTAGGCTGGACAAATACTTCAGGATCCTGGTTTTGCTGCATAGACTGAAATGTTTAAAAAGAAAAGATGAACAGATGTAGCAAGTTTCTACTAAGAAGATCCTAGTTACTGGTGAAAAATCTATGTTAGCAATAGGGAATGGTTCTGGCATTAACTAGTTCCTAGATTCCCGAGGGAAGAGGCTGACAGGAACTTGTGACAATGCAACCAATCACCAACTGCACAATGAGGCTCCTGGACTGCCCCTCCTCTATTTAGCTTCCCCGGGAAAAGAGGTACCTGTAAGGCTTTTAGTGCGTCTTTAAAGAAAAAGCTGAAACCTGTATCTCTTATAAGAGCCAGGGACAGCCCAGGCATATTTTTGCTGCTGAGTCTGTAGAGATGAGAGATCTAGGAAGTAGATACTCTGGATAAGGTGATTTAAACTTGGCACTAAACAGCCTTCACACAGAGGCACACTTCTACATGTCCTTATTCATTGGTGAGAAAGAACCTTCCTGTTGTAGAGCAAATACATTAGAACTTAAGAAAGTCCCAGGTCCTGAAAGTGGCCACTGCCAGGGAAATACAGATTTTCATGTAGGTAAGCATCCCCTGCCAGGAGGCAGGTAGGACTGGATGCTGTCCTAGAGGCCAGAATCTGCACAGGGCCGTGCTTAAGATTGCTGGTTACGCTTCCAGAACAACAGAGACAGTGGCAGCAGGCCCATTTCAGGGGTATGATACCTCTCTGTTGAACAGAATATTCTCTCTCCTTTTTATACTGCAGAGAACCTCAGTAGAAATTACCAAAGAATGATAACATAATGATGTGACCAATATACTAAGTTTCCTTTCTTTTGGTATAAGATTTCAAAGGAATGGAATAAAATATCCTATTAACCAAGAAATATGCATAATAATTATTATGGGCTCTTCTATTCAATATTATTTGGTAAAATGCTAAGATTGAGGATTATTATTATTGCTGTTGTTGAAGGGCATGAGACTAAAATCCTGAACGGCAGCCAATACTGTTTTAGAACAGCAGGTCTACCCACTTTCAGTTCTGTGATTTTACACTAGTCACTAGAACCCTCAATTGATTTTCTCTTTTGTAATCTCAACCACCTTATGAATTACTGTGAGGGACAAACTCTTCTTTACCCTCTACACCCAGTCTGCCACTAAGTCCCACTGATGAGACATCTCCACCTGTCCACATTCCCACATTCAAGGCCCTACCAGTTCAAACTCGGGTGACTGGTCCTACTCCTGTCTTCTTCCCAGCACATCACTCTTTGCTCAAAGCCCTTCAAAGACTTTCAGGGCTCTGAGAACAAAACTCAAACTCCTGAACACAATTTACAAGGTCTTCTTCATCTTCCAGTACTGGCTCCTCCAACTTGCTTTACATAGTTTCTGAATCCAGCCACACTACATTTCTTTAAGTTCACCAAACGCCTGCTCATACCCGGGCCACTGCACATGCTGTTCTCCTCGCCTCAAACACTTTCTCCACCTCTAGGAAAGGTCTGGTTAACTTCCATTGAGTTGCTGGATCTCAGCTGAAACATCAGTTTCATTAGGAAGCTTTATTTGACTTCACACCTCCAGATCTGGGATGTTCTAACAGCACCCTAGGGTACCTGGCACAAGGCAGGCACTCAAGGAGAGTACTGACGGAGCTGGGAGAGGAACTAAGCTTGGAGTAATTTAGATCTATGGTCCTGAGTCAAATGAGGACTCCTGGAATTGTCGGGCAAAAACAAAATGTTTTGTTTTTTAACAAAAAAAACCCTAAAATGACTGCATATCCAGATAAGACAATACAAATACAATTTCTTAGATTATATCCGTTGAAATAATTTTGGGAAGTGGAATTGAGCTACACCACCATTAACCAATTATTTAGTTGTTTGCTACAGGGATTCTTGCCTCCCCTGGCTCCTAGCCCCTGACAAACTTTATGAGAGCTTATTTGGAGGTTCTGGCAGGGGAGCACGGCTACTTGTATACCCTTGACTGAAGAACAGTCCTCCTCTATTGGAGAAGGTCGTCCTTTTTGACCGAGCGCGCAGCTTCGGGAGTGACGCACATGGAGCAGTGAGGGAGGAAGGGGACACCCGCCTAGCCAGCCAGATCAGCCGAATCAACCCTGGCGATCAATGGGTGACAGATGTCGCAGCCAGATCGCCCTCACATCCTGACAAGCTTTAAAGAGGTAACTCTTTAAAATGATCTGTCTCAAGTAAGTTAAGACCAAGGTCTTTGGTCTTTGTAGTTTCATCCCATTCAGTGACAGTTACCCACCCCACCCACTCCCACCCTGCCGCCACTACCTGAAAGGGAGCAAGCACCATGTTGCTCAGGGAGGTTGAGGCTGCTGCTCTTGCTGCTGCTGTCTTACAGGGAGGCTCTATGAAGCTCTCAGGTGTGGCCAGCTGGCCAGATGCTGAAGAAAAGCTGGGTACCATTGCACCTTTCCCAAGTGGCTGTGTCTGTATTTGGTCATGCTGTGGGGTCAACCTGAGTTTCTGGAGAAGATCAACGCTTGGGAGGGATGTGCCAGCTGTGTTCGTCATGCTCAGTGAGGCCCTGAAGGGGCTCTGGCTGGCAATCAGACTGGCGTGGCTTAGATCAGGGACTGGCTGGTTCAGGAGTGGAGACCTCTGTCTAGGTGTGGTCTTCACTGCTTGCATCATGGTGCTGTTTCGAGGTAAGCTGGGGGGAACCTGTGCAGCAGGAGCTTCAGCTGGCAGAGTGGGGCTGAGCACAGGGCTCAAAGGGATTGTGTAGCTTGGGGCATGCTTTTCACTAGTTTGTGTGATGGCGGCTGGAGTGATTAGCACCGGGGTGGTGACTTCAGGTTGGACTGAGTGGTGGGCAGCAGAAAGGACACCCAGGTTTTCTGATTGAGGGGCTCCGCCTGACTGCTCAAAGGGAAACGGTAGGAACGAACTGGGCTCTTTCTGGGAGGCATCTCCTGGCAGCCTCTCCACTTCTTCTGAATCCAGACCCACAACTGCTGGCTGTTCCTTTGGCAAAGAGGTTCCAAATAACTCTTCCACAGTCAGATGTTTGTGTCCAGATGGAGCAGACTGAAAAAAATCAAACCCCTCAGTGAAAGAAATCTCTTCCATATCAGTGCAACTAAACATTTTTTTCATTGACTAAAGGAGTTTGCAGAAGAAGGATAGATGGAGTCCGAAAATAAAAAATGGAAAAAACTGAAGTTGTGCTAGGGATTAAGGCCAAGGTACATGTAGTATCCCCAAGTTTGTGGATGGAAATCTGCACTAGTAATAAAATTCAAATTTTTAGAGACTCTGGGCAATAGTGTTAGAATTTACCTTTTTTTCTTGCTAAATGAATATAAGGTGAAGGGGAAATAACCTTATTATTGTGCCTAATTGCCCCATGTCAGTAACATATAGGGAATTGATATGAGAGAGTACAGAGTGACCAAATGCTAATCAGATGATTCCTACCTTTATTTTCACTGTTCTTGATAAAAAGCTAGGCACTACATCTCAGGGACTGGGTCCCAAATACCAGAAAATAAATTTAACCACTTAATAGCAGGCCATTCTCCCTCCTTATCCACTAATCACAGAATCCTTAAGAAAAAGTGAAGCGTTTAAGCCTGAAAATTTTAAAATTACATATTTTAGAAAATTGGCTTATTGACATCATTGCAACTATTCAAAGGAAAAATAGTCATGCTGTCCTGCACCTTCAAGCAGTATCGCCATATATTCAGTAACCTTTACTTCCTAAGTACTCATAGGATGCCAGGTCCTGCTATAATCTGAGCCCAAGAGGCAAAGTAAGGAATGACAAGTTCTGACAGAGCTTACATTCTTTTTTTTTTTTTTTTCTTTTTTGAGACAGAGTCTTACTCTGTCACCCAGGCTAGAGTGCTCTGGTGTCGTCATAACTCACAGCAACCTCAAAATTCCTGGGCTTGCAATCCTTCTGCCTCAGCCTCCCGAGGAGCTGGGACTATAGGCAAGCACCATCACATCTGGCTAATTTTTTCTATTTTTAGTAGAGACAGGGTCTTGCTCTTGCTCATGCTGATCTTGAACTCTTGACCTCAAGCAATCCTCCCACCTCGGCCTCCGAGAGTGCCAGGATTACAGGCATGAGCCACTGCGCTCGGCCAAGAGCTTACATTTTAATGGGAGACATATGTAAGTGCTTTGAAAACAGAGGAAGCCTCAACTTAGGGTCTTATTCCTAAAATGTGTGAACTACTTAGTTGTTTATATATATGTATGTTTATGCTGAAAAAATTAATTCACTAATAATATGATATTTTAGGGCCTCAGGAAGACTATAAGTCTTTCTCAAGTGTAACAGTGATAGCCCTATGGTATGATCACATTTCTACAGAAAAACAAACCCAATTTTTTCCAGGCAAATGTTTATTTCATCCACTGGAAAAATAATTATTGAGTTTACCAGGTGCCAAACACTGTGCTGTGATTGTGAGGTGGGGAAAAGAGGCAAGGACCACTGGTGATAAGGGCTTCCCTAGGACAGAGCTGCAGGGTGCCAGGGGTACCCAGAAAGGATGCTAAGCTGAGGGGGGCGCTGAGGTGAGCTGGCTGGAGAGCACCAGCACTCCGAGAGCTGCAAGCACTTCAGCAGGGCTGGGTCAGAGGTTTGGTAGGAGGAGGGGTGGTGAAGGGAAGAGAGAAGCACTGGCCAGACTGCGGAGTGTCTGAGACACATTAAGGGATCTGGACTTTATCCACAGGCCAATGGGGACATGTTAGGGAATGAGCCATTAAGCTTTATATTTTAGGATGTGCACTTTGGTGAACACAAAAAAGACTGATTAGATACCCTGGTATCTGGGTACTGGGTGGTGTTGTGTTGCTTGGTCAGGCAAGCCCAGGAAAAGCCCCTAGGCTGGGGGTGGGGGGAAGCCGGAGTCAGTTTTGAACACATCTAAGGTCTCCTTGGGACATTTGGAACTCAGGGGTACCGATTTGGAAGTTATTAAAACACAAAAATAGTAATACAAGTCAAGGGAGAAACGGCATTCCCTCAGGAGACTGCAGGGACAAAGCCTTAGTGCCCTACAGACCACCAACAGGTGAGGGTCTGGAGAAGCACTGCCCGCTGCCTCTGCTTCTTTCTAGCTGTGTAACCTGCATCTCAGCTCCTCTGTAAACTAGGGAGGGCCGGTGGGAGGCTGAAATGTACAGAACCCAGCAGCATATAGGAAGTGCCTGTTTAATGTCAGCACTCACAGTGACAACAGCAGAAAGCAAGTTCCTCCCAGGCAGGGGCTGACTTTCTCACCTCTTCTCTCATCCTTGCTTCCTTTCTCCTGGGCTTGCCTACACACGGAATGGCACCACCACCCAGTACCCCAGAGCCAGTGAGGACACAGAACAGGCTCAGGACGCTCTCTCCCAAAGATCTTCCAGAGGGAAAAGGTTAGCTTGAGGAGGGAGGGAGCTGACAGGCAGCACACCCTTCAGGCGTGGGCATAGGGGACCTTCATCAAGGGAGGGACCCATATCAGACAGCAGGGAGAAGTGGCTAACACCAATGAGGATGCAGGCAAATCTGTATTTAAGGGAAAGTGAAGAGAATGCTGTTTTGTATTTTCTCACTGGTGTGAGGATGGTGTTGTCTGCTAGGTGAGAGGCAACAGGGCAGGTCTGGGGAGAATGCAGTCGGTGCAAAAGAACTTGCGGAGGAAGAGGCAGAAGACGACTCCCTTTGTAAAAAATCATAGCTTCATATCAAGCCATTTTATCTTAGAAAATATTCAACAAAAGGAATTCTATTAATATTAAAAAGCTAACATAATATGTCTTGGCAAGTTAATATGACAAGAGGCCTTTGTTTAAGTGAGGAAATTCTCAAATGGCAAATTTGGGCCCCCACTAATAATGCCATAGTAAGACTCATAAGACTATCCTGTCATAACACTCTCTAGCACTTTAAAGGATTTTCCAGATTCAGAATCTCACTTCAAATAGAAGGCAGCATCAACACCTAATTATACACTGTGGATATAAAAAAAAGATACTAAAGATTTTATATGGTTTAATTTCCTCACATTTTCACTTCTGAGAAAACTAGAGTTTAGGGTCTGAAATCAAAGATGCCTAGGTTCAATTCTCAGCTGTTAACGGGGAAATTTACATAATCTTTCTATTTATTTCCTCATCTGAAAAATGAGGACAATTGTGGCAATTATCTCATACAGCTGTTGTTAAAATTAAATTCTCAATATAATGTATGGTGCCCAACATTAATTCAATAAATTGAAGTTTTGAAGTTCACTGTTATTATCACATTAACAACATATAGGCTTTTTTTTTTTTTTTTTTTTGTTTGAGACAGCGTCTCCCTCTATTGCCTGGGCTACAGTGCTGTGGAGTCAGCCTAGCTCACAGCAACCTCAAACTCCTGGGCTCAAGCAATCCTTCTGCCTCAGCCTCCTAGTGAGTAACTGGGACTACAGGCATGCACCACCATGCCCGGCTAATTTTTTCTATATATTTTTAGTTGTCTGGTTAATTTCTTTCTATTTTTAGTAGAGACGGGGGATCTCGCTCTTGCTCAGGCTGGTCTCAAACTCCTGACCTCAAGCAATCCTCCCGCCTTGGCCTCCCAAAGTGCTAGGATTACAGGTGTGAGCCACCACGCCCAGCCAACATATAGTCTTAATAGCAATCATGATAAATCTGTTTGGATACTTTTTAATAAGCATGAAATAATGTGCTGAGATATTAAAAATGTATCAAATCCTTCTGGAATATCATATCCTCATGATGCAAAGCAACAACAAACACAAGAACACCCGATGGGATAACCAAGGCTATGCTATTTTGAACCACTCTGTCATTCCCCAATGCAAGGAATCATTGAAGACACATGTTTGTTGAAAACTCCCTGGTAACATTTCAAGTCCACTCAATGTTAAGTCAAAACAGACAACGAATTCTCCCTTGGGACAGACTTCTCTGTGCAGGCCACGTAACTCTACTCAAGTGCACGGCTTCCACTTCCCATGCTCAACACTGTGACTTACTTTTGGATTCTTGGCATCATTAAATGTCTACGGACAGAACAGAGATAATCCATCCCCCTCATTTAAAAAAATATGCTAAAATATACATAAAATTTACCATTTTCACCATATTTAAGTGTAAAATTCAGTGGAATTCAGTACATTCATGATGTTGTGTAATCGTCACTACTAACTATTTCTAGAACTTTTTCATTATCCCAAACAGAAACTCCGTAACCATTTAATAATCCCCATCTCCCTTCCCTTCCCCCAAACACCCTGGTAACCTCTGTTTTACTTTCTGTTCTTATGAATTTGCCAATTTGCCTATTCTAGTTACCTCATACAAGTGAATCACACAACATTTATCTTTTTGTGACTGGCTTATTTCACTTAGCATAATGCTTTCAAGGTTAATCCATGTTGTAACATGTATCAGAATTTCATTCCTTTTATGGCTGAATAATATTCTATCATATGTATATATCATATCTTTATCCATTCATCTATTGATGGACACTAGAGTTTTTGAGTTGGTCCCACTTTTTGTCTACTGCAAATAGTGCTGTTACGAATATTCTTGTAAAAGTATCTGTCTGAATCCCTACTTGCAATATTTTTAATTATATACCCAGGAGTGGAATTGTTGGGTCATATGGCAATTCTGTTTAACTTTTACAGCTCACTGCAGCCTTGATCTCCTGGGCTCAAGCAATCCTCTCACCTCGGCTCCCAAGTAGCAAGGACAATAAGGCACATGCCACCATGCCTGGCTAATTTTTTTAAATTTTTTTGTACAGACCAGGTCTCACTATGCTGTCCAAGTTGGTTTCAAACTCCTGGTTTCAGGTGATACTGCCTTGGCCTCCCAAAGTACTGTGATTACAGGTGTGAGCCACTGTGTTCCTGCCTGGATTCTGAGATTTGTAAAGCTTTGCTCAGAGCAAGTGTTAGTCTGTCATTCAGTCAGCAACAGCCCATGGTGCAAGACAAAATCCTAATATACTGGATGAGGTTTTACAGTTTCCTCCTCAACCCACAGTTCTTGATGTTTAGAGCTATTTCTGTTTGGATTTACTAGTTATTGTGCTGGGCATTCTATTAGGCAGACATTATTCTTGATCACAGGAAGAAAAAACAAAACAAAACACAACACACTAGGGAAATAGTCCCAAGAGAAGTTTAATAAGTGAATTATGAAACTGAAATGGAATTCAGTACTATTTAAAGGCTTGACAGCATTATCTGCTCCTCAGCACTAGATGGCAGTGTTATTAAACAAATGTAGTGTCTGTATGTAGGGGCTGATTATAAATTTGAGCAAATATAATCAGTGGCTTCTGACAATATCCAGATCTCAATATTTTACAAAATTTTGTTGCTATGGCCTAAAAAATGAATGGAGTTTTAACACTCTTGGCTGATAAACCAGATCAGAAGAAATCTACAAACCCCGTCTCTCTAATGTTTTTAAAAATTGAATTCATAATAACATCTTTGTAATAGAACCATATTTAATATATGTTTGATCTTCAGAAACCTAAATCTAGTAAAAATGGAGCATGGGAATGCAATACACAAAACCTGGCTTAAATTAATTATCATCTAAATACCTAAAAACACTGGACAAAATGCTGATGGGAATGTAAAACGGTATAGCTTCTCTGGAAAACAGGGAGTGTCTTATTCAACTAAAACATCCAATTACCAGATGACCCAACATTTGCACTCTGAGGCATTTATCTGAGATAAATGAAAATTTATGTTCACACAAAAACCTGTACACAAATGTTCATAGAAGCTTTATTCATGCTAGCTGAAACTAAAAACAACCTAGATGTTCTTCATAGGCAATGGTCAAAAATAGTTACAGTTAACCAAATTTTGTTACTTCCCTACCATGCTGAGCAATAAAAGTGAACAAACTTGATACACGTAACAACTTTATCGAATCTCCAGGAATTATGCTGAGTGAAGACAGACAATCTCAAAAGGTTATATATTATGATTCCATTTATATAACAGTCTTGAAATGACATTATAGAACTGGAAAATAGGTTAGTGGCTGCCAGGGGCTAGGGGTGGGGGAAGTAGAGAGGGTAAGACACGGAAGTTGGTATGATCATAAAAGGGCAACACAAAGGATACTTGTGGTGACAGAAATATTCTGCATCTTGACTGTGGTGGTTGGATACACAAAGCTATACATGAGATAAAGTGCATAGAACTGAACACACACACATACACACACACACACACGCACACATAAAACTGAGGAAATCTGAACAAGATGTATGGATTGTATCAATATCCTGGTTGTGATATTATACTGTATTTTTTAAGATGTTATCAAAAGGGAAATGGGTACATGGGATATTTCTGTATTATTTCTTACAATTGCATATAAATCTATAATTATCTCAAAACAAAAAGTTTTATTAAAAAACTATAAGTTTTACTTGGTATCTATTCCTTTATCGGACTATCAATTATAAAGAGAACTAATTAATTCAACAAATATTTTCAACGCTAGATGCTAAGGATACAGCAATGAACAAGGCAGATAACACTGCCTGCCCCAGGGAGCTTATATTTTGGTGTCCAGGAGACAATGAGTAAAGAAGAAAAACACAAACTATGTTAGCTGGTTAGATGTCAGTAAGAAAATAAAGCACACAAGGAGGATGGGGGTAGGGTAGGGTAGTTATTTTAAATAGGGTAGTCAGAGAAGGCCTGTCCTATATGGAGGACATGTGAGATGTGAAGGAGGAAAAGGAGCAAGCCATATCTTCAAGGAAGTATTATAGGCCAAGGAAACATCAAGTGCAAGGGCCTGTCCTGAGGCAGGAGCATGTCTGGTACATTTGAGGAAAGATATGAGAGCCAATGAAGCTGGAGCCAAATAGGCAAGGCAGAGCCCCAGGTTAGAGGGGCCAGATCAGGTAGGGCCTCATGGGCCACTGTCACAATCTTGGCTTTTGAGTGAGATGAGACACCACTGGAAGGTTTTAAACTGAGGAATGTCACAATCTGACTTATGATTTGCCAGGATTACTCTGGCTGCTGGGCTAAGAATAGGTAAGGGAGTGGCAGTGGGCAAAAGATGGGAAATCAGATAGGAGGCTACTACAAGATCCAGTGAGAGATAGTTACATGGATCAAGGGAAATGACCTGGGCAGATAGATGTCATTATGTTGCTGCACATTTGGACCTTGACAGGTAAGTGCCAAATCAAACTTGTACCACATTAAAACCCTACAAAATGTTAGTCTTTGTTTTGTTACTTTGGACAAAGCTAAGCCTTTAGGTTGTACAAACCTTATCTTGTGACCCGGAGGGCGTCTCTTCTAGTGTCTCGGTGCTTCCCAGATTGGAGAGCTGAGTGCCTGGCTGTAACCCAGGGCTGGAGATATTTGAGTCGCCCATCTGATTCTTAAAAAAATTAAAAGAAAAAGTATCATGTGAAAGAAGTTTGCTGTCATTTGGCTCACAAAACAGCATTTAAGGTTATCAGAAATGCTATTTTTAAAAAAATAAGCAAAAAATCCCCCCAAATGCTTGCTTTGGGCTCTCAAGTAAATATACAATAAAACTTCTAGAAAGCTGAGCACCTAATTTTAGGCAACAGTGTTAGTCACAATTGTTAGTTTTATATTTGTGTTCCTACCACTACAATCAGGATACAAAACAGCTACATTACTCCAATAAACTCCCTTGTGCCATCCAGTTGTCATGCCCTCCCTCCACTCTCAGTAACCAGGTCTGTTCTCTCTCACTACAGCGTTGTCCTTTCAAAAATGTCACATAAATGGAATATAAGTAGAATGCTGGCTTCTTTCACTTAGCATAATGTCTTCGAGATTCATCCAAACTGTTGTATGTGTTCATTCCTTTTTATTGCAGAATAGTATTCCATTATATGAATACATTACCATTTGTTTAACCATTCACCTGTAGAAGCACATTTGTGTTGTTTCCATTTTTTGGTGATTCTGAATACAGCTTCTATAAACATTCATATAGGTTTCTGAGTGGACAAAAGTTTCATTTCTTTAGGGTAAATACCTAGGAGTGGTATTTCTGGGTCACATATAAAGATATTTTCTTTGTAAAAGTTTTATATTTTACATTTAGATCTATGATCCATTTTGAGTTGATTTTTGTATAAGATGTTAGTTAGGTTGAGATGGGTTTTTCTATTGTATATGGACATCCAATTGTTCCAACATCATTTAAATTTCTGTTAACATGCATATGACACAAAAAGTGAAAATATTTTGTTCTTAAAAAGAATCCTCAAGGCCGGGCATGGTGGCTCACGCCTATAATCCTAGCACTCTGAGAGGCTGAGGCGGGAGGATCACTTGAGGTCAGGAGTTCAACACCAGCCTCAGTACGAGTGAGACGCCATCTCTACTAAAAATAGAAATGAGCTGGGCAACTAAAAATAGAAAAAAAAAAATTAGCTGGGTGTGTGGCACAGCCCTGTAGTCCCAGATATTTGGGAGGCTGAGGCAGGAGGATCACTTGAGCCCAGGAGTTTGAGGTTGCTGTGAGGTAGGCTGACGCCACAGCACTCTAGCTTGGGTGGCACTCTAGCCTGGGCGACAGAGTCTGTCTCAAAAAAAAAAAAAAAAAAAAAAAGTCCTCAAAAAATGATCACTAGATGAACATGGCATTATGGATTTTTAGAAACTTAAGTTATATTTGGGCTATCTGATCCAGTATCTGGTGAGCATTACCTATGCCAAAACTGACACCAAAAATAGTTTAGAAAACTCAAGAGATCAGATTTTTTAAAAAGCAGCCATGTCAGGTTCATTAAAAAGAAAAAAAAAGCAGCTCCAAACTTCAGTCCAGAGACAGATTCATTTTGATGTCATACTATAAAGATATGTGCTTAAGCACAGGAGGAGGTACTCAAATGTTAAATGAACAACATGCATTTTTTCTATTCAAATGACTTAATCCTTATATATTATTTCAGAATATCATTTACTCAGTGTTGCCAATTTGAATAGGGGTGAAATAGTCTGTGAAAGCCTATGAAATATCTTAATCTTCTAACATGCCTCTGTTTGTGCAATATTACCATCAACCAGTATCAACTTCATTATGCTTGGGGAATGCCTGGAATTGAATTATACTAAATATAAACTCAAAATATTGTTCATTGGCTGGTTTGCAGGTAGGGGGTTATCAGAACTTATTAACATTAGTGTCATTAAAGTTGGTATACAACCCCCCTCTGCTAAATTTGATTGGCAAAAAAAACCCCAAAAACAAGAAACTCCACCTATTTACAGTTTTCAAAATCAGAAAGAACACATTAAAAAATAAATATCAAAGACTTAACCAAATCCCCAAAAGTTTCATTTTAATCTAACTGTAGACAACATTTTATTTATTCTATATTGTGGAAGAATTTTGTGTACAACAAAAATTATTGTGCTATCCATATTCTTTACTTTTGCAATATTTATATGACTAGACATCAGTCAGGGTTTTTAGACTGCCCACTTGACTCGAGAGTTCCTTTAAAGCTTTGTATATAAAAATAAGGCCTGCCTTCCTGCTTTTCTTTGGTGGCTATTTGTTTCTCAGCCCAAAGAATAAGCCAGGCCACTTCCTGGAGTATCTGCTCTAGTGTGCAACACCTACAGTTTCTGTCTCACATGGCACCTTGATCCAGTCATCGGGATGAGTGACAGAGCCCTGGACTTATTAGTTACCTATAAGAACACTGAAAGGCCTCTACAAACAGAACAAGGTGTCTATGTAGATAACTCAGATGTCGTTAGAGGCATGAGAGGGGATTTTGGGAATATAAGGAAACTTTTAAATTCAGAAAATGATTCTTGCAATTTATTCTCAGTTTCCTAAGAATTAATGAATTTATTATAGAGATGACTGCTTTCCCTATATTTAACTTCCACAGATCCATACATTCCTACTAATTCTCTTTGAGACATTGACGAATTTGGTACAACTTGAAACTTCTTACGGGCTCTAGTGTACAATTCTCTACCCAGGAAGTAGAACTTCCTTTGGTGGTTGAATATAGATGGTTTATTGTAGTTTATGGTGAATATGCCTCTTTTAGTTAGAAGAAATTACCTTCCAGAACAACTTTTTTCAAAGTTTGTTCCCTGAACTCCAGATTCTTGAGTAGTTAAAGGGTAGTATGTAAAAAATGGTCCTATAGTCAAAACAATCTGGGAACTGATGTTATTGTTTTATTTATCGTGGGACCTCTCAGTCTTGGGCACTGTAAAGTCCAAAGAGCATGAGGGGAGGAGGAGTCATGCTAAGATTTCCTTAACTCATTTGATCAATTTGAAGCATTTTTCAAGGTTAATCTGTTAAAAACCGAGAAGCCAGGGTTATAGCAGAACTGTTTGGAAAACAGGTCTTAGTGCTTTTCACACTATGTTTCTTGACGTTTTGGTGAGGTGAGGATGAAATAGAAAGGAAAGCATTTGCCCAATGTTTAATGAAGAGTTAAGGTGACAATTATAACTCTGTCGAAACAAAATGCAGCATTAGAAAGCTTTAGTCTCACTCTAATGAAGTGTGGAGCTTTGAGGTGCCAAGTAAAAAGCCAAGACAGTTCCACAGCCACAAAATTTGAAGACACTGTCATGAAATGTCCACTGCTTGGCACACTGTGGATAGTTTATAAGCATGTGTTGAATAAATTAACTAATGCATCACAATTGCCATTTTATTCAACTTTTGGGGGAAAATATTATCAGTTAACTTATAAGCTAAAATGCAAAACAGATGAAAAAGAAAACATCGAATTTCAGAAAAGTCTCTCATTTGCATAAAATTCCAAAAGATATTTAATGAAGGCTGTATACCTACCACCAATTACACATCATAAATGCACCTTTTAGTATTATGGGGTACAAATTATCAGAATACTTTCCAAAGCCTACATAAATTCCTACAACCACTGAGCATCCAAACTACTGGAGGGGTGAAGAGGCATGAAGCTTTTCCAGCTGTGGGCTAACTTCTGTGGGCTAACTTCTGCACTCTAAGATCATTTTCTCCTATAGTAATTTTACAAGAATACAAAAGAGCATTGCAAAATTTCTTGCCAAAACAAGCACTCTGAAGTAATCAGAGTTCTTTTCTTATTTTTAAGTCTTAAAATTGTAAGACATATTTTCTTTTTGAACTAATTATTTCTGCTGGCCCTAAAGGTGACTTCCCACAGCTTCCTGCAGGCCTCCTCCACCTCTTTTGGTCTTTTCTGGTCAGCACCCAGAGAGCCTCACCCTCTCGTACTCATCCTTGGCTCTGCTCAGCATCTCCAGGATGTCGATGGGCCTGTGATCGCTGCAGCCGTTGGCCTGGCTGGGGCTCTGTTTATCCCGAGCAGCTTGCTGGGATCTCCGTGTCTCTTCTTCTACCACACTAGAGGAGGAGAACCAGGTTTTAGAAAAGACTCTTTAGACACAGTCTGACCCATGATGTCCATTGGTGTCCATTTCCCAAAGATACACTAAGAATGTCACATGATGACATTGTCCTTGCAATACGTAACATTGAGCACAGTTATCTCATTCTAGGAATATATGACCCACCACTAACCATCTAACAACAGTGCCAATCAATATATTTCACCTTCAGAAAGACAAAAATACAGAATTTCTTCCTAGAGTTAGTCTAAGCAGGTTCATTAAAAACCGTACTAAAGTATCTTTTTTCCTAGAATTATCTCTAAATCAAACTAATTGGGAAATTTGAAAATGGACAATGCACCAGAAGCAAGGATCAGAGAGAGAAAAAAAAAAAAAAAAAAAAAAAAGGAGAATGCCCCCAAGACACAGGAAGGCTACAAAGCTGAACAACCCACTGTGGAAAGTTTATATCGATACTGTGCTGGCAAGGAGAAATATCAGCTTCTTGAAAATAGAGGTCTTGGTGAATCTTCAAAAGTTAATGACAGCACTACAAGCAAACAAAAGGTTTCCGTTATTTTTCCTCTAAAAATCACTAAATGGGAGACCAAGCTCAGGGTGGTCGTGGGAATGCTTTTTATTTTGATTGGTGCTGCTTAAGCTAATTCTTCACTTGAAAATCGATAAAGCAAGAAAACAATGCCACTGATAGGGCTGGGATCTTCATATCTATCTGTGGGCTTTCATTTTTAAAGAATATCTCCTCTCCACTCTATAGAAAGATTTTTTTTTTTTTTTTTGAGACAGAGTCTCACTCTGTTCCCCAGGCTAGAGTGAGTGCCGTGGCATCAGCCTAGCTCACAGCAACCTCAAACTCCTGAGCTCAAGCGATCCTCCTGTCTCAGCCTCCCAAGTAGCTGGGACTACAGGCACGCGCCACCATGCCCGGCTAATTTTTTCTATATATATTTTTAGCTGTCCATATAATTTCTTTCTATTTTTAGTAGAGATGGGGTCTCGCTCTTGCTCAGGCTAGTCTTGAACTCCTGAGCTCAAACGATCTGCCCACCTCGGCCTCCCAGAGTGCTAGGATTACAGGCGTGAGCCACCGCGCCCGGCCTCTATAGAAAGATTTAAAGCAATTAGAGCAAAATGTTAGGAACTGAAATCTGGGTGATAAGCACAGATATTTTATTATTTACTATATTTTTCTTTAAGCTTGAAATAAATAAAAAATTTTAATAAGGCAACTAAGAATAAGCCTACTCTCCATGGGATTTTTTGAGCACGGCCACAACTTCATAATTGTATTAACGAAGAACTTTCTAGACAATTATGACAGGCAATAAAACAATTCGGTAGTGAAAGGTTTATTTTTATGGAATAAGGGGTACAAGACAAGAACAGGCCACTCAGTGTCAGTTTATGACTTTAAAATATCCTGTTCAGGAACTCCCTTTAAAAACACTGGGTTAAGTAACATTAAACAGATCTTTTTTAAAAATATAGTCAGTTTTGGCTGGGCGTGGTGGTTCATGCTTGTAATCCCACCACTTTTGGAGGCTGAGGCGGGAGGACTGCTTGAGGTCAGGAATTTGAGACTAGCTTGGGCAGCATAGCAACACCTCATCTCTACTAAAAATAAAAAAATTAGCTGGGTGTGGTGGCATGGGCCTGTAGTCGCAGCTACTGAGGAAACTGAGGCAGGAGAATTGCTTGAGCCTACGAGTTGGAGGCTGCAGTGAGCTATGATCATGCCACTGGACTCCAGCCTGGGTGACAGAGCGAGATCTGTCAGGAGTCCTGGATCATAACTTGCCCTTAGCTACGTGCATCTTCTTTTAAAATGCAAATATACCCTGAACTGAGGTTTTAGGGTTAATTATTTATTTATACTTTTATGAGTTTAAAATTATACTGTTAAAAAAATTAAGACTATTTTCCTCCAAACATGTAGATAAAAACCTTGCAGTAGAGCAAAAGGAACGTTGATTTGACAGAGGGGGAAGAGAGGTCCATGTTTCTGAGGAGATTCAGGCAAACACTGAAAAGAAAGCAGAAGTGCACCAGAAGAGTCAGTCTGCCCATTGCAGCATTTTGCCCAGAACTCCGTAGCTCCTCAGCCCCTCCCAGCACCACAGTGCCTTGGGCTCCCAGAGTCTGTATTTGCAGTTCAGCAATGTGCATAGGCCACTCAATGGGTGGCTTCCACAGGCTAGCTTGGGAAAGGACAACGAACCACCCTTTATTACGCTAATTCAATGAAAATTATTTTCTATATTTCAAGAGTCCGAGTTACAAACAATCCATCAGTGGATTAGGGCCCGCTAAGCGTAGAGTCTGTGTCAAAAACAAGCTCACGGCTGGGCATGGTGGCTCATGCCTATAATCCTAGCACTCTGGGAGGCTGAGGCCAGAGTTCGAGACCAGACTGAACAAGAGTGAGGCCCTGTCTCTACCAAAAATAGAAAGAAATTAGCCAGACAACCAAAAATATATAGAAAAAATTAGCCGGGCATGGTGGCGCGTGCCTGTAGTCCCAGCTACTTGGGAGGCTGAGTCAGAAGGATTGCTTGAGCCCAGGAGTTTGAGGTTGCTGTGAGCTAGGCTGAGGCCACTGCACTCTAGCCAGGGCAACAGAGAGAGAGACTGTCTCAAAACAAACAAACAGCAACAAAGAAAAAAAAAACAAGTTCACTTAAAGGAATTTAACATTAATGTGTGTGGGAGTTCTCTACCAGGCTACTGAATACAGTATCACTTGTTACAGTGGAAATTTGTACAGAACCTAAACCTGAACCATTGTATATGCAGGTCAGGCTGTGCACTGGATATGGATGACATCCTCTGGAGCTGGACAGTCTGGCAGCCCTAACCTACATGTTCAACAGTAAGGTTCTTGTTAAATTATGATCTGTCTGTATGATTGGATATAATGCAGTCATTATAAATACTACAGAGGAAAATATTACACCCTGGAAAAATGCTGTTGACATGAAAGCAGTATATACAGTATGATCCTATTTTTGTAAAAAACAATCACACACATCCACTTAATGTACACACAAAAATAAAGACCAGTAGGAAACAGACTGAAATGCACATCGGAAGTAGTAAGAGTATATAATTTTATATTTTTAAAGCTTTTTTGCTTTTATCAAGTTTTTGGCAATAAAAAGGAAATGAAGGGTAAATACATGAGTTAGTAGACTTTAGTAACGAAGAGAAGTGGGGAGGGAAATTTTTCATTTCTCAGATACCATAAATTAAATCTATAGAGTAATATAAATACTTACTCAGCCATGAGTTTTGCTATACGGTGACAGTCATTCTTGTCATAAAACCAGATACTGTATATTGACACTTGAAAAACAAAGGAAAAAAAAAGATGAGGGGGAATGAGGTTTCAACATTTGGGTACATGTAAATAATGTATTATCATCATGGCATGTCACTGAATTCATCATCAGACCTTCAAATTGTTAATAGTACCTCTAAAGAAAAAAAAATACCTCCCCTCAAAACTGTTTAATAAAATCAGGACAGGTAAAACATTCAGACAAAAATTACAAAAAATAGTTGGTTTTAGGCATTATTATCAGATCTCACTGAACCTAAGATGCCACTAAGTGTAAGATGTTTATGTATTATCAAGAAAGCAAAAAGCTGCCAATTAAACTAAGATTCAATTAAACTGATTGTAAGATGATTCCAAAACAATATTAACATGTGAAAAAAAGTCTTAATTATTAGTAAAAACTAAGTTCACTGGCCAACCAAACACCAGAATCTTTGAGTCTCTTGCATCTTAAAATACAGAATTAAAATTCTGTTATATTACAGACAAAGCTCCAAAAACAAACACTACTGCCATATCCATCCTATGACTGATGGTTCACATGTGAAATGGACTGAGGCTCAGTCGATCACACTTCTTTTCCCATTTTTTTATTTCCAGTATGATAATCAGCACAAACAAAGCCCTCAAAAAAAATTTTTTGCAACATAAATGAACTTTATTATTAAAGATGTTAATACATAGAAGCTACTATTTTTTCGATAAGGTCAAACAGAAATACTGAATATACAAGCCAAAATAAAACACATGGATGGGTAAAGGCTCATTGCTACCATGTGTACCTACCGTGACAAACATAGCTTTTCCCAGCTTATACCTCCTTTGACACTTAAAATGACTCTCTGGCACAGGAAGTATCATTATGCTTTAGTTAAAAAAAAATTTAAGGAGGGGCATGGTGGCTCATGCCTGTAATCCTAGCACTCTGGGAGGCTGAGGCGGGAGGATTGCTTGAGCTCAGGAGTTCAAGACCAGCCTTAGCAGGAATGAGATCCCGTCTCTACAAAAAATAGAAAAATTAGCCGGGCATGGTGGTGAGTGCCTGTAGTCTGAGCTATTCAGGAGGCTGAAGCGGAAGATCACTTGAGCCCAGGAGCTTGAGGTTGCAGTGAGCTGTAGTAACGCTACTGCACTCTAGCCTGGGCAACCAAGTGACACCCTGTCTCAAGGGAAAAAAAAAAAAAAATTTAAGCCTTTTATTTTGAAATAATTGTACCTTCACATGCAATTGTAAAAAACACATAGATCTCTGTGCCATTCAAGTTGTCTCCCCCAATGGTAACATTTTACAAAATTACAGTATACTATCACAGCCAGGATGCTGACCATTTCCATGGCCACAAGGATCCCAGGTGCCTTTCTATAGCTACATCCACCTCTCTGGTTCCTCCCCTGTCTCTAACCGCTGGCAAACAAGAATCTATTCTCTATTTCTATACCGTTGTTATTTCAAGAATGTTATATACATGGAATCATATAGTATTAATATATAACCTTATAAGATTTGACTTTTCTGACTCAGCATCATTCCCTGGAGAGTAATCCAAATTATTGCTTGCATCAATGGTTCACTTCTTTTTTTCCCCAGCAACCTTCCGTCGTATTGGATGTACCAGTTTATTTAACTATGGTAGTTCCATGTTTAGCTTAACAAGAAACTGTTGAACTGTTTTCCACGGTGGCTATGCCATTTTATATTCTTACATTGTGGCTTGAATTTACATTTTCCTAATAGTTAATGATGCTGAGTATCTTTTTATGTACTTCTTTGCCATCTTACATCCTCTTTAGTGAAATGTTTGTTTGTGCCTTTGCTTCTTCTAATAGATTGCTTTGTGTATTTTTGTTTGTTTTTACCATTGAGTTTTGAGAGTTCTTCATATATTTGAGATACTAGTCCTTTGGTGGATATGTGGTTTAAAAATATTTTCTTCCAGTCTGTAGCTTGTCTTTTCATCCTCTTAGTAAAGTGTTCTCAGAACAAATTTTTTTAATTTTGATACGGTCCAATTTATCAATTTTTCCTTTTATCAAATATTAATATGCATATTTTTTGAGACAGTGTCTTGTTCTTTGATCCAGGATAGAGTGAAGTGGCGTCATCATAGCTCAGTGCAACCTCAAACTCCGGGGCTCACATGATCCTCCTGCCTTGGCCTCCCAAAGTGCTAGGATTATAGGTGTGAGCCACTGTGTCTGACCAACTTCTTTCATCGGTTTCTTTGTAATTTTTAGCACACCAGACCCTTTCTATGTTTTGTTAAGTTTATACCTAAAGTATTTATTTTTCCTTGTAGTGATTATAAAGGGTAGTGTTTTTAATTTTGGTTTCCACATGTTCAATTTTTTTTTAATTTTTATTTTATTTTATTATTTTTTTTTGAGACAGAGTCTCACTTTGTTGCCTGGGCTAGAGTGAGTGCCATGGCGTCAGTCTAGCTCACGGCAACCTCAAACTCCTGGGCTCAAGTGATCCTACTGCCTCAGCCTCCCGAGTAGCTGGGACTACAGGCACGCGCCACCATGCCCGGCTAATTATTTCTATATATATATATATTTTAGTTGTCCATATAATTTCTTTCTATTTTTAGTAGAGATGGGGTCTCGCTCTTGCTCAGGCTGGTCTCGAACTCCTGACCTTGAGCGATCCACCCGCCTCGGCCTCCCAGAGTGCTAGTATTACAGGCGTGAGCCACCGCGCCCGGCCTGTTCATTGTTAGTATATAGAAATGAAACTAACTTTTGGATATTGATCTCATATCCTGAGACCTTAAACTCATTTATTAGTTCTAGGAGTTTGTGCACAGAAAATCATGTCATCTGTGAATGGGGAGAGTTTATTTCTTCTTTTCTAATCTGTAGGCCTTTTATTTATCTTTCTTGACTTATTGCAGTGGCTGGAAATTCCAGTGATAGGCTGAATAGCAGTGGTGAGAATGGATATCCTTGCCTTGCTCTCCATCTTAGAGAGAAAGCCTTTAGTCTATCACCATAAATATGATGCTAGCTGTAAGCTTTTTGTAGGTATTCTTTATCAAAATGACATACTATACTTCTACTTCTAACTTGACAGTTTTTATCATAAACAAGCACTAGATTTTGTCAAGTTTTTTTTTTTTTGGCATCACAAAATCCAAAATATGATCATATGATATTTATTCTATTTCTTTTTTAGTTTTGCATATCTGGAATAAAGGCCACTTGGGCACTGTGTATATATTTAAAAAAAATACATTGTTGGATTTGATTTACTAATATTTGGTGGAGGATTTTTTTTTCCCAGATACTCTGTTTCCTGAGCTAGAGTGCAGTGGTGTGATGATAGCTCATTGCAACCTCAAACTCCTGGGCTCATAGGATCCTCCTGCCTCAGCCTCCCAAGTAGCTAGGACTACACGCGAGCACCACCAAGCCCAGCTAATTTTTCTGTTTTTAGTAGAGATGGGGTCTCACTCTTGCTCAGGCTGTATAGTTTTCTTTTTTTTTCTTTTAATACTGTCTTTCCTTTATTTTGGTATCAGAGTAATGCTGACCTTATAGAAACAGTTGAGAAAATGTTCTCTCCCTTTCTATTTTCTGGAAGAGACTGGGTAAAATTAGTGTGTCCTGCAGGTGATTACAGTACCTGAAGGCAGTCCAGGTTGGTCAGTCTCTGAGCCTTCAGTCTGCAGTGAATGGTTTCCCAGGTTTGGAACCCATTTCCACAGTGCCTCTTTTGTTCACAGAATTTCAAAACACTAAGAGCACTTAACACAGAATCAAACCCCAGTGAATAACAAGTAATTCTGGAATATTTTACATGATGTAAGTAAAACAACAAATTCACTTAGCTTTGACATCTCAATGGAAGGCGCACAGAAGCAGCCTTGTTACAGAGGAGATAATTACTAAGCATTATCTACCACAGAGTCTTAGTTATGCTCTTAATAGCTAAGGCTTGCTCCAATATAGAGTAAATCAGATCAGGGCTTTGAAAAGACTCCATATATGGCAATTACACACGAACACCTTTCTTGAAATATGCCTCTTCCAACTTTGGCTAATGAATACCCGAAACACCAAAGTCCAAATACAAAAGATTCCAGTTTCCCCCTTATAAACCATACATATCTGAACAGTCATATAATTTATAGTGGTCAGAAAAAGTTTAGGATACACAACACATCAGGCTCAGAGAGGAACATACAACTTTTTCTGTGCTAAACAGAGCCAATTAAGTATGTTTTCACAGAGACTTCTAAATCAAACTCTTAGGAAAGAATTCCATATTGATAATCAAAATAAGTCCACCAGAACTAACAACTTATTTATGATAAATCTTCACTTAAGTCCTCCCTTTTTCCTTTGAAGAAACATGATATAATTTAGAAATAAGACACATGCCTTCTACTCTTGTACATTATCAAATAAACTGCCAAAAAAGAGCCAAACACTTTCAAAGGCATGTTTGCAGAAGCAATAAAGATAAGGAAGCCATAATGATAGCTTAATGGGTAAGGGATAAGAGTCACACTCGACTCTGCCAAAAGCAGACCTGTAGAGGTTCAGACACGCATCCAAGAATCAGCTCTGTCTGCCAACATATCAAATGCTCAGTACACGCAACTGGCAAGAAAGTCCAGGGACTGCCACTAAGCCTGTCACTGTCACTCGTGAGGAAAGACAGACAAGTTCACCAGACAGCTAAAACCACTGAGGACCTCGTCTCCAAACCAAAGCAAAGAAAGTATTCTTCCTTCAAGAGAACCTACACTCGAAGACCCGTACATTCTGCCAATGATTCACGTGCTGAAACATTCTGAAATAATTTTCTCCAATTAACTATACCACAGAACATTTGGGCTATGGCAAATAATGATGACACATACGGCTTTTCTCAAGACGAAAGCAAAGCAGTTAGTTAATGGATACCCACCATACATTGTGACCACTAAGAGCTGTCCTGTGTGAGCCATGCCGCATATGGAAGTCACTGAAAAGTTAGGGGGTATGATAAGACATCTGATTGCCTCTAGGTTGTACTTCCATGAAAAACAGAATATCAAAAATTAAATGTTTCCTTTGCTTTTCAAATGAAGCCCCTTTCTTTTGAAAATGTGAAAAATAATAATGACAAAAATTAAAGGTATTTGGATTATTTAATACTGAGAAATTTTACAAATAGTTTCAAGGAAGAGTTTCCTATTTCCCTAGAGAGCCTTAGGTTGAAGATCCAGCAACCTATTATAATTTGATGTTATATTAATACTTCATTCTGTTTCTCATCTTGAGAGGTATATTGTATACACAAGATCAAGAAAATCCAAATTAATTTGGAGCCTTTGTAAAATCCCTTAAGACTTCTGGAGATGCTGTGACATGTCACAAAAGCAGAACTAGGAAGCACTCGCATGCATATGTTCTCTTTCTGATTCATTTATTATTTAGATCTGACCTACATTCTAAAAGGATTTGAGGAGGCTGGAGATTTTCTCGGTATGGTGCCAGCGGAAAAGGGGATATGGTAACAGCTTTTTGGTGATGGTGTTAACAGTTATAAAATTTCTAAAGATGGTATTGACAAAGATCTCTTATACCAGGAAACAGAAGAAAATGGGCTTTGAGTATGGCTAAATACGTTTTTATACATAAAGATGGAATAGGTATATAAACATAAGTCTACACTGGGAGGTGACAAAGTAAATACCTCTGCCTTGACAGATCATTTCCTTTAAGACAAGAATAAGCCTAGTGGCTCCCCACGAACATCAAAAGGTTGGGAGAGAGTGAGAAGAGGAGAAAGGCTTTGGGGTGGACAAGCAGAAAACACACAAACACACACAGGACAAAGGGTCTGGAGTCACAGACTGGTGACCTGGGATTACAACAGGAGATTTTGGTATATGCCTAACACTTAGGCAGGTGAGGAGATGCTGTGTATCTATAAGTAAGGCTGGTAAACGTGATTCAATTACCTCAGCAGCTTACCCCTTTTGGCAAAAAGAACACTCATCTCAGAATACTACTGAACGTGGTAGACAAAGAGCCCAACTTTTATTTTTATTTATTTATTTATTTTTTTTAATTTTAAATTTGTAGGGGCCATGCTAATCTTCTCTGTATCGTTCCAATTTTAGTATATGTGCTGCCGAAGCGAGCACCCAACTTTTAAAATTTAAATTGTATTATCTGTTTATTGAACACTGAATATTAATTATAGGACTTAGGTCAGGTAATTGAAAAACACTACTCTGTAGGCTCTTCAGTTTACCATTTCAAAATTTGGTACCCCTACCTAAATTAAATCAACTCTGAAGATATTTACCAGAAATACTGCTTCCACAGTCCGCTTTAACATTATAATTTCAGTATAGGATTCAGACACATGAAATGACCATTGAACTTCTCTAGGTATTAGGAAAATAAACTCAACAATTCTCATTCTCATTTATAAAATTTTTATTCTTAAATGATGGACAACCTCAAATAAAACAGTGAATCACACTAGAGTTTTGCCTCTGCTGTTAGAATTTACAGCCACTATTGCCACACAGTACTCACCACTCCTTAAAGCCGCCCAGTGTATGCTGTAAATGATTATGATTACAGGTGTGCCAAAATGCTGTCCACATCCAACTCCTCACAGGTTATCTATTCACCCTAGTATCCCACACAGATACTATCATTTTTATGTATCATAAAGGAGAGACAAAGGGTAGGAAGCATGGCCCCTGGCCTCTGTGAAGTTGAGTTCCTATTTCCTAGGCTTCCAAAGATCTACAGTTAGGGCTTTGAGAAGTATGTCAGATCATGGTGTAAGATAAGGGGAACTTCTTTTCTCTCCTTTCCTTAACTTCTATTCTCCTACACATTTTTCTACCAATTTACTAAGCAGTCATCCAAAGCAGGGTTGTAAGCACAAGTAACTATGGAGTGTAAGAGATCTCAGGGTGTGGTGGGATCAGTGATGAACACGTCCTACCCAGAACTCTTGCCGTTAGTACTTGTAAGGAATTCTAGTGCTGTGTGGCCACACATGTCATCTTGTCACAAGAAGAAAAGGTAGAAATCCAGGGGTGTTAATGTATAAAATATTCTAATTTTTAAATGTTGGGGGTAAATGCTCATCCTATGTTTTCCTTTTATTAAAAAGAAAAAGCTGGCCGGGCGCGGTGGCTCACGCCTGTAATCCTAGCACTCTGGGAGGCCAAGGTGTGCGGATCATTTGAGCTCAGGAGTTCGGGACCAGCCTGAGCAAGAGCGAGACCCCATCTTTACTAAAAATAGAAATTATATGGACAGCTAAAAATATATATAAAGAAAAAATTAGCTGGGCATGGTGGTGCATGCCTGTAGTCTCAGCTACTCGGGAGGCTGAGGCAGGAGGATCCCTTGAGCTCAGGAGTTTGAGGTTGCTGTGAGCTAGGCTGACGCCACGGCACTCACTCTAGCCTGGGCAACAGAGTGAGACTCTGTCTCAAAAAAAAAAAAAAGAAAGAAAGAAAAAGCTAAGTATGCTGGAAGCAGTGACTTTGTAAGTAACTCAGGTCTGCCTGGATTCCCCAGAGCACTGAATCTGAGGGCTCAGCCTTGAGGTTTATGTTGCCCACTTCAGAGTGTTTTCAGTCTTCTTAGACTAGTAGTTACTTAGTTTCAATTTTTACATCTACACTGAACTTCACTGCGTAAACACAAGGTAAAAACCTATATACTACATGTTAAGAACATATTTCTGTCACTTAGCTATAAATAATTGTGCTTTCCTTTGTAAGTTCTCAAAAGAAAAAACATTAAAAGTATTGAATACTTAACATGATAATTATCTAAAAGAGATAAAAAGTGCGTGCATGTGTTAACTTTTAAAATCTTTACAATTAAGATAGAAGCACAATAAAAAAAGATAAAAATTGCTTTTATCTGACATTACCTGGGGGGAGGGGGAAGGCAGTAATTAGTGAATCACAATGAAAAGAATCCACTTTGCAAATTCTGAAATGTTCATGGACTCACAAAGAAGGTACTTGGTAAAGACTCTACCAAATCATACTAAGATGTGGCCTACAATGAGATAGAAAGCAATATATATATTTAAAACATCTGACCTAACAGTGTTACCAAGCCAGCCCTGGATTCTAAGTCCTGTTCTTGGTGTTTTTACCTCTTCAATCTACAAATGTGGCAACAGCAACGCTCTTTCCTTATCTTGGTCAGAAGGCCAGACTAATGCAGTTGCCAGAGATCCTTTCTCCTTCGCTGATTACAGAATCACACCAACCACAGCAGCGCCGCAGCTGATGGTGGAAGTCTGCCTGCCTTTCTTCAGGCGAAGAAAGAAGTACTGTGTTGAATTCAAAGATCACAAGAATGAACCGTGGAACTTTTCTTATTGTTTATAAATTCCTCTTGCAGTTTGGAGGTAGAACTCACATTTTTTGACTTGACAAATTATAAACTTATCTTGCAAGAAAATTTCTTGCACTGTGCTCTAAGTCTGAAGATTTGCGCCACATGCCAACAGCCACCTACCATCTCTACTGTTCTGAGTCTTGCCCTTGAACTGAGAAAGGACAAGCAGAGAGACAAAAAAAGCACACACTACAACATTTCTTCTACTGAAACTTTCCATTTGGCAGCTGCATTTTCAACATTATGGAAATGAACCTCCCTACTTTTTCTAGTGATCTAATTTTAATTAAAAATGCTCTATATCAGGAGACTGATGCTCGATATAAAGGAAAAGTTATAAGTGAAGCAGAAATGAAGGAGTACTTCTCCCTGGCTTTTGGAGGTAAGTTTTTAAAAATATTCAATAGCAATAATATTTTTAACTTTCAATTGTACTTATTAGGTAATTGTCTTTTTTTGTTAAGCAGGCTAAAGACCAACGTATTAGACTAATGGCTAAATGGCATTAACACTTTCTTCAGGAAATTTCAGATTAGATTTTACCTACATATGATCATTTTGAAAGTGTTTTATACAAACCACAAACTTGTTACTGTTTAAAAGTGTCAAGGTAAAATAAAATTCAGGATATATTTGAGTTCTTTTGGAAAAGTGAAAAGGACTCTGTTCATTTTTCTTAACTACTTTTGGATTATAGAAAACATTTAAAAATGAAAAGTGGAATTCAGTAGGAGATACATAACTTAAGGTGTTGGGTGGAAGAAACATGAAAAACTGTCCCTATTAGAATGTTTACCTTCCAGTAAAAAGATGCCAAGTCTAACATCCACATAAAGTAAAATAATCACTTCTCTTTTAGTTAAAACTACCATTACATACTAGTCTAAGGACAGAATAAAGTTAGGTTTGAGAAGAGAAAATCTAGACTATATACTCTAATTAATGGATGAGTATAATTTCCGGAAATGACCAAGAAAAAACATGTATATATCCTCACTGTCTGGTAGATCAGATTTTCACTATTACTAGCCCCTCAGTTATTCAAATTTATTATACACCTGATAACTCTCAAATCACAGACCTTAAATCATTAATTTTTATCATTAATTCACAGGGAGTTGTTTTAAGAATAAACATGCATAGCTCTGGGCTTAACGTAGTAGCATATTTCATTAAGAATCTTGACCCTTACCAGAAAGGCAGAGTCCTGATATCAAAAGCTTTAACACACTTCAATAACTTCTGCTTATAATTTTCTAAGAAAATACAATAGAAATTAAGAACTAAAATAATAAATACAATTCTTTAAAAGTGCACAACAGTCTTAATGTAAATGGTATAGCAATTGGTAAAGTGCTTGGCAAATGACATATTCAATAAATATCTCAATTATCTGAATTAAATAATCACCTTGGTTAAAAACAAAGTAAAAAGCAGTATTGAAATAGTTTTTGCAAAAGAAAATCATTAAATGCCAGAATCAATGTTACAGAGCTTGATGGTATCACAAACCTGTATCTTAATATTTTCAGTTAACCAGGTAATACTACAACTGTCTAGCTACAAGAAAGAGAAAATGCAGTTGTTTGCCTTTATAAGTCATGTGCCACAAATGATGTTTCAGTCAGTGATGGACTGATTGCATACACAGTGGTCCCTTGAGATTATATTATGGTATTTTCACTATACCTTTTGTTTAGATATGTTTAGATACATAAATACTTACCATTGTATTACAACCGCCTACAGTATTCTGTATAGTCACACATGGTACAAGTCTGTAGCCTAGAAGCAATACCATGTAGCCTAGGTGTACAGTAGGGACACATTTCTCAGAATGTATCCTGGTCGTTAAGTGACATATGACTGTACTTTCTTATTGATTCATGTAACAAATTTAGATTCTTAAAAAAATTGCTCAGAAATCCACATTATAGAATATTCTTGGGGTATTTCATAATTAAGTAACAGGTAAGCATATATATAAAAAACAGATTCCACGTTACCACTTTCACTCTAGGAGGTATCCAGAGAAGTGGAAATCAAAGGACCCCTGACACTGGTTTTGGGAAAAGCAACTTCTAAGAGAAATATTACTTAGTGAGGTATGTTGCTTGTAGCAGGTGCTCACCACTTTGCTAAAGGAATAGCGGATAACAGAAGCATGATTTCCTCACCACAGAAGAGTGGCCTGTGGAGACAAGTTTGCTGTGAAGATAAGACTAGGCATGTGGATCCTGTATCTGCCTTTTCAGAGGCTGGTCTCTACAAGGAGAACTAACTGTCCTAGTACCATTTACTGAGTAGAACATTCCTCTCAGCATTTTCTTTAGATGTGATGGGAGAGATTTAAACTTTAGTCCAATTATTTTACTGTTTATGAGTCCATTCAGACCTATATATTACCAACTAAGTTTTGTTAAATTGTTTTTCTAGGAAACTGTCCTTATCATCTAAGTTTTAAACTTATAGGCAAAAAGTTCTTCACAGTGGTTTCTTGTTTTTAAAAAAATGTATGTTTTCTATGTTGAGTTCCAATAAGCATTTATTTTATATATATATATATATATATTTAATTCCTAATGTTGCTAACTGCACCTCCTGTTTTTATTGTTGCTGTTGGATCAATCATAGTACAGAGGAGTTTTCTGTTTTGTTGATCTACTCTGTTCTACTGCAATTTCTACTTTGTATAATTAATTTCTACTCTTATCTTTATTTTCCTTCAATTTTACTCAGATTTCTCTTTTTTCCTTCCTAACTTCTTTGGCTGAATGGCCTACGTGTGGTAATTTTTATAAAACTTCTAACATACTTGAAAAAAATGCAAATGCTCTAATTGCTGGAAGCAGGGTTCTTTACATATCCATTAGATCAAGTTTGTTAACTGTCTTGTTTATTCCATAACCTTATTAAATTGCCTGCTTTATCTATCAATTACTAAGGTGGCTTGTTAAAAATATCCCACTGTAATTATGGATTAGCATTCAATTTGTAATTCTAACATATACTAGGTGCATACCAATTCGAAATTATTTATCATTATGTGGTAACTTTTATCCCTAATGATGCCTTTTGCCTATGTTAATCACACAGTTACCATGTATGATTAACATAGTTATATCAGCTTTTTGGGGTCAATAGTTGCCTGATATCTCACACCATCTCTTATTTTCAACCTTTCTAAGATCTTAAGCTTTTAAAGTTTCCTGAAAACAGCATATAGGAAAACTCTATAACTTTGTCCAATCTCAGTCTTTGAACTGGCAAGTTTAGTTCACTTTACATTTGTTCTAATTGCTGATTTATTTATTTCTGTCATTTTATTTTTGGTTTTCTACTTCCTATGGTTTCTATTTACTTTTTTTCCCTTCCTAGTTTATACCAGTTTGAAAGTTAAGATATCCTATTTCTGTTGTTCTGCAGTGGTTACCCTGAATCTTTTGAACACACATAACCTTATTTAAAAGTCTGGGCGCGGTGGCTCACGCCTGTAATCCTAGCACTCTGGGAGGCCGAAGCGGGTGGACTGTTTGAGCTCAGGAGTTCGAGACCAGCCTGAGCAAGAGCAAGACCCCGTCTCTACTAAAAATAGAAAGAAATTATCTGGCCAACTAAAATATATATATAGAAAAAATTAGCCAGGCATGGTGGTGCATGCCTGTAGTCCCAGCTACTCGGGAGGCTGAGGCAGTAGGATTGCTTAAGCCCAGGAGTTTGAGGTTGCTGTGAGCTAGGCTGACGCCACAGCACTCACTCTAGCCCGGGCAACAAAGCAAGACTCTGTCTCAAAAAAAAAAAAAAAAGTCTATAGCTAATCAATATCTACCCTCATTTCAATCTTGGGATGCTTTAGGATTGAACAGCTTCTTTTTTATGTTATTGCTCTAGTACTTTCGCTTCACCTTGTTTTTAATACCTCTACTCAAACTAGTCATTTTATTGTTTTATACAGTCAATACTTATTTTGATTTACCTTTTTAAAAAATTCATTATTATTTCTTTTATCTCATTTCTTCCTTCTGTGTTCAGTTTTCTTCCATATTCTTTAAAATTGTGCTGTTAAATTTAAATTAATTGAAACTAAACAGATTAATGATTTAGTTTAACTAAAATGAAATACGGTTAAAAATTCAGCTACACTAGCTACATTTCAAGTGCTCAATAGCCACATGTGGCTAGTGGCTGCTGCACTGACAGTGCTGCTTTAGCACAACAGGGTCTGCTGGAGACAAATATGATTTTTATTGAAAAATATCTTTATTTTGTTCTCTTGAATTACTGAATTGGTGGTTGTTTTTTCCTCAGTCCTTTGGAAATATTATTCCTTTGTCTTCCAAACTCAGTAGCTGCAACTGAGGGGTATGTTGTCAGTCTAACTGGTGCTCCTTTGTAAATATTCCATCTTAAGCAGCCGATGGTTGTTTTTGTCTCTTTGCCTTTGATGTTTCACCGTAACATGTCTGGGTGTGTATTTATTTCTATTTATTATGCTTGGGGGCTATTTTACTGCTTAAATCTGAGATTTATGTCTTCTATGGATTCTAGAAAATTCTCAGTCACAATCTTTTCTTTCTTTTTTTTTTTTTGAGACAGAGTCTCACTCTCTGTTGCCCGGGATAGAGTGCCGTGACGTCAGCCTAGCTCACAGCAATCTCAAACTCCTGGGCTCAAGCAATCCTCCTGTCTCAGCCTCCCGAGTAGCTGGGACTACAGGCATGCACCACCATGCTGGCTAATTTTTCTATATATATTTTTAGCTGTCCATATAATTTCTTTCTATTTTTAGTAGAGATGGGGTCTCGCTCTTGCTCAGGCTGGTCTTGAACTCCTGACCTCGAGTCATCCTCTCGCCTCAGCCTCCCAGAGTGCTAGGATTACAGGCGTGAGCTTCTGTGCCTGGCCACAATCTTTTCAAATATTGTCTCTCTATATCTATTTTATCATTCTGAAATTCTTATCTATCATATGTTAGACTTTACCATTCTATCTTCTCTGTCTTATTTCCATTTTTTTCCCTTTCTGGGATACATTCTGGATTTCCTTAGATATATATGTCTTCTAGCTCACCAATTCTCTTCAGTTGCTACTAGTTAACTGTTGACTCCATGTAGAATTTAATAACTAAAATTTTAATTTCTGTAAGTTCTACTTGGCTATTTTTCAAATCTACCTTTTCAAAAATAGCATTTATCCTTTTCTTATATTTTTTTGCTTTATTTATAATCAGTATTTGACATTTACATCCATTAAAGTCTCTAACTGATTATTCCATTAACTAAAGTTTTGGGGAGGGTTGTCTGATCCTGCTGTTTGTTGTATTCAACCTTTTATTCACTATGAATTATTTCCTTATATATTTAGTAATGTTGGATGATGAGGCCTATCCGTGAGATTCCTGGGCAACTAGGCTTAAGAATTTATCTTGGCCAAAGGGTTTTGCATTTGATCTTGCCACATGCCCTAGAGTACTCACCAGCTGATGAATGGTATACCTTGAACCCCAAATCTGTATGAGGGAAGGCCCTGGTTACAATTTTCAGGGAGACACCTTCCTTCTGACTCATAGCCCAGATCGAGATAGAAAAGCTTGTTTGTCATCTCCCTAGGTTGGTGGGCAAAGAACTTTAATTAATTGATATGTAGTTCATTAGGAGAATGTATGTTGGTATGTGTGTCTCAGCTCTAGTTCTCCACCTCAAGAGGTCTTGTCTCCTCATCCTATTACACATTATAATCGAGGCCTTATATTAAGAGCTCCCACCCCCAAGAACCCTATAACAGGGGCAGCCAGTGTTAGCTCACATGCTTCCCACTTCAAATTTTGGTTGGTCCATGAAATGTCCCTTACTCCCTTTTTTGCTATGCTATGCATTTAATATTTTATATAGCATATCTAAACGTCTGTGGGGGGAAGATTTTCCACCCAGATGTTGCTGTACAGGAGTTGAGTATTTTGTGTGATATGCCTATGTCGCAGAGCTCTTAGAAGTTTAGTTGACTCCAAGGAATGGCTTTATAATCCAATTAATTAACAATAAGGATTCCATTTACAAATGAAATCAGAAGAGCAGCAGATTGGTGACAATACACATGCTTATATGGTAAAAGAGCCATTTTTTAAAAAAGCTAATAACAGATAAAATAAAAACTTTCACCAGTATTTCTGAGGGAGTTAAAAATTAAAAAAGCCTCACGGCCAGGTATGGTGGTTCATAGCTGTAATCCCAGCACTTCGGGAGGCTGAGGGTGGGAAGACTGCTTGAGGCCCGAAGTTTGAGACCAGCCTGAGCAACACAGTGAGACCCTGTCTCCATAAAAAATTAATTGGGCGTGGTGGGATGTGCTTGTATAGTCCCAGCTACTCAGAAGGCTGAGATGGGAGGATCACTTGAGGCAGGAGCTGCTTCAAAGGAGTGTGAGGTTGCAGTGAGCTATGATGATGCCATTGCACTCTAACCCAGGCAATAGAGTGAGACCCTGTCTCCCTCATTCATTCATTCATATATACATAAATAAATAAAACATCCTCACATTATTACAAAGTTTTAGTTAGGCTAGTGCTTTGTGTTCCAGTATTCTGATAAAAAGCAATACCATGACCACCAACCAGAATTGCTTCTCCTGAGGATTTAAAAAAAAACCAAATCTGTGCACTCAAAAATTTCTCATTTTTGGCCAGGTGCGGTGGCTCACACCTGTAATCCTACCACTCTGGGAGGCCGAGGCGGGGGGATCGTTTGAGCTCAGGAGTTCCAGACCAGCCTGAGCAAGAGTAAGACCCCATATCTACTAAAAATAGAAAGGAATTATATGGACAACTAAAAATATATATAGAAAAATTAGCTGGGCATGGTGGCGCATGCCTGTAGTTCTAGCTACTTGGGAGGCTGAGGCAGGAGGACTGTTTGAGCCCAGGAGTTTGAGGTTGCTGTGAGCTAGGCTGACGCCATGGCACTCTAGCCTGAGCAACAGAGTGAGAATCTGTCTCAAAAAAATAAAAAAATAAATAAAATAAAATAAATAAATTTCTCATTTTTAACATATATAATTTTTTTAACTTATCGTACCAAGGCTGTCTAGTAATGACCCCCACAACATTTGAAAATAATATTTGTAAAGAGAAGCAAAAAGCCTCTAGCTCATCAATGGTGCTAGTCAGAATGGATAGGAAGAAGGACATTACAGGCCTGGGTTATAGGAGAACCTGAATAATACTCAGGTCCCCATGACTTTTTCACTAATAAAATCATTTGGCTTGAGTTCAAGATGGAGACACAGTCTATGATATTTTATATTTGTAAGTGCCTAATAAGACCTTATATTCATGATGCTCTTTTAAGATAAACATGTCAGATCAGTGGTTGAAGTGATTTATCCAAGGTTACAGCTGGTAAAACGGCAAAGCCTAGAATAGAACTCTTGTCTTCAAAATAAATTCCATGCCAAAAGAGTGTTACCATGGCAAAGCCACCCTCAGGGATATATTCTGCAGCTTTTGTATCTAGAAATCATTTATAAATTTCAAAAAAGATTACTAAATGAGAGGCAAAAAATCTGATCCAAAGCTTCCCAAGTGGTTGTTTGCTTTGGGTATGATACAGCAAAGGGTGTGTCAGAGCAAGCATTTAGATTTCCATTGTCCAATATGGTAGCCACTAGCACATATAGCTATATAATTCAAATGGATTAAATTAAATAAACTAAAGGCCGGGGCATGGTGGCTCATGCCTGTAATCCTAGCGCTCTGGGAGGCCAAGGTGGGAGGATTGCTTGAGCTCGGGAGTTCAAGACCAGCCTGACCAAGAGTGAGACCTCATCTCTAATAAAAATAGAAAAATTAGCTGGGCATCATGGCACATACCCGTAGTCCCAGCTACCTGGGAGGCTAAAGCAAGAGGATCATGTGAGCCCAGGAGTTTGAAGTTGCAGTGAGCTATGATGACACTACTGTGCTCTACTCAGGGTGACAGAGCAAGACTCTGTCCCCAAAAAAAACAAAACAAAAATAAAACTTCCTCATTCATATTAGTCATATTTCAGGTGCTCAATAGTCATATGTGGCTGGTGGCTACTATTTTGGACAGTGCTGATACAGAACTTTACCATCACTGCAGGGTTCTATTGGACAGCACTGCTCTAGAAAGTGGACTGATGAAGTAAGTAATTTTATTGTTGCAGTAGAATGGAAAGACCACTGGCTTTGAAGCCCAACAGATCTAGATGTGAATTCTGTATCGGTCACTTATCACCTTATTACTCTTAAGCAAGTTTCTAAACTTCTCTGAGCTGCTTGTTTCCTCAATCTATAAGTTGGGGATCAGAAATAAGGTGCTGGGAATATCACTGCTGCCAAGTAACTACAAAATTTGCAACTTCCCCATTCTCCACTATAGCCTCAATGGGGTCTTGTGGCTGCCAAAAGGCCCTTTCACAGAAGAAAAATAAACCATTTCTAAAACATTCAAGAGACTCACCAAACCTATGCCCTTGGTTAATGTAAGCATTTTCTTTGTAAGATTTTACCTTTTTCTTGCGGGGGGGGGGGGGGGCACTTTGTATATATAAATTAAAAAAACAAACGAATAATTTTGAACTGGAAAAAGTTATGGTTCATTGTTATATTAACTCTAAAAAATGATTTCAATGAAAGAAGATGGATATCAAGATGTAACTTGAGTTAAATGGGTCAGGTGTGGTGGTATTATTTCCCACAAGAGAACAGTAGAAGAGCAGCTACAGAATCAGGTATAATTACCTATGTGCATTAATCAGATACTAACTAACTTTTTATTTAAAGAACAAATCCCCAAACAATTTAATAGCTTGCTGACCTGACAAGACTATTTTCCACTTTTAAGTCTAGGTAGACAAAACACATACTCAAGAGAGGCCTTAACACTCACAAAATCACTTGTTACTTCTCCCTGATGTAGCTATTCCTCTAAATACTTTCCCCAATGCAATGACCTGGTTAAGTGAGTTTTCTGTTCAACTAAGGAAACCTCTGTTTCAACCTTTGTTGAAAATCTTTCTAAAATAAAATGAATTAGTTCTCTTTCTCCCTAAGAATATTCTAATTAAAATAATAAATATTCCTGATGATTTAAGGTTTCATTGTAACAAGTTAATATATGATACTACAGTGGGGTTAGAGTTATAAAACATCGACATTTTTTATGTTGAACCCAGATATCTAGGGAACTCTACATATCTGCTAGATTTTCAAAAAATAAACCCTAATATTAGCTTGTTTTCTTATAATTTGTCTTCACTTCTTCCACAAATGGACTATAGGAATATTTCCAGATACTTGTATAATTGAAGCTCTGATTAGTTAGATTCTGATTAATCATTGTTCAATTGTATGTGTGTTATGTCACACTTTCAGTTTGTTTATTTATTTATTTATTTTTTGGAGACAAGAGCCCCTCTCTGTCCCCCTGGCTAGAGTACAGTGACGTCATCATAGCTCACTGGAACCTCAAACTCCTAGGATCAAGTGATCTTCATGCCTCAGCCTCCTGAGTAGCTGGGACTACGGGCGTGCACCACCATGCCCAGCTAATTTATCTATCTTTTTGTAGAGATGGAGTCTCACTCTTGCTCAGGCTGGTCTTGAACTCCTTATCTCAAGCGATCCTCCTGGCTCAGTGTCTCCGAGTACTAGGATTACAGGTGTGAGCCACTGAGTCTGGTCACACTTTCAATTTCACAGGACCTCTTACTTGTGAAAGAAATAAAATATAATTCACTTCAGGGTTATGCTAAATGGTAACGAGGCCCATGGGTATCCTGATAATTTTCCTTACTGACTACTTTAATAATCAAACTTTTCTTAGGAGGAATAGCTAGATTAAGTTGCCAGGTCGTAAAGAACAAGATTATGCCAATTTCACCTTTTAAAAAATTAGATCTGTACTATGTTACAGAATTTCCCCTTTAATGGAATGTTCAGTACAAAGAAAATAGCCATCTGAAATAATTCTACTGTTAACATTAGTTTAAATAAATCCACCTAAACTTACAGGTATTAAAAAGCATTTCCAATATGTCCACAGAATTTGAAATTTGAGAGGTCGACTAATAGTTTACTGAAAGTCAAGAGATGCTATTTCACTTAGATACTTAAAAGTGAACTAGGAAGAATTTGGGGCTTCTAGCTTTAAAAATAGATCTTGCTACTTCTCATTTAGGGGATAAGAGATGTATAGTATCTAGTACTTTTTTATATTTTATACTGAAGACATCCCTCAACACCAATTACCTCCCAGTCAAGTGAATTCAAAAACATTAACTTTTGCTTTTTAAGTTGGAAGCAACATGTCTCCAACAGTATCCTTAGATGATGATTACTGCACAATTATTCTGCTATCATAACCAGTTTTGTTATCCCTACAGTTAACGCCAAACAAAATGATTGCCTTCGGTCCTCAAACACCCATACGTTTAATACCCACACTAAAATACTGGAACCACGTATAGTTTTAGTACTGTATTTTCCTGAAAGGGCCACTCTGGCCTTTCTGACTGTATCCAATCATGAGAGTCTGTAAAATGCCTGAAAAGATCCTGGACTAGGAAGCAGAAAAAGAGCTATAATCCTAACTCATTAACTAAATATCTGTCATACATTTCTGAGTCTCAGTTGCTTTAACTGCCTTCCTAACCCGTATAGGTTATTGTATCATTAGCATTAAAGTACCCAGTAGACACCCAACTAAATAAACAGATTGAGAAACCCCACTATTCAGGGCAAAGATTGTACTTTCTTTGTGAAAAGAATTATCATCATTATCTGTCTCCATCCTATGTCTCCAAAACTAATCTCTATTGGTCAGGGATGGGGGTAGCCAATAGTTCAGAGCTACAACAAAAACAAGGGAGTAAAACTTATTTTCATAAACAAACAATAGAAATATAATGCTATTAAATGAAATAATATAGTTAACTAAAATAACATATATTATTATATATAAAAGGGTGTTTTCAACTTTAGAGCCCAGTTTAAAAGGTTTGATCTAAGAGAATCATTTATAATCATAAAAGAGAGTATAGACCATATTTTGTACTATAATTTGAAATTCCAAAAATAATGTACTGATAGAAACTAAAGTCACTCAATTTTAAATGTAAATATATTAACTGTAATAAAACAGATATACTCACAGCTTGCATTTCTATAGAGAAGAAATGGTTCATGGAGCTGAAATTCCAAATCTTTATTCACTGGTTCAACTAGATTGTGCATATTCAGTCGATTCACAATGGTAAAACCATGGTAAGGTGAAGCTGACCTTAAATTTAATAGAAGAAAACAAAATCTGCAGTTACTATTTTTTTTTTTTTTTTTTTTGAGACAAGTTCTCACTCTGTTGCCTGAGCTAGAGTACAGTGGCGTCATCATAGCTCACTTCAACCTCAAATTCCTGGGCTCAAGAGATCCTCCTACCTGAGCCTTCCTAAGAGCTGGGACAACAGATGCACGCCACCATGGCTGGCTAATTTTTCTATTTTTTTTTTTTTTTTGCTCTTGCTCAGGTTGGTCTCACACGCCTGGCCTCAAGCAATCCTCCCACCTTGGCCTCCCAAAGTGCTAGGATTACAGGCCATGAGCCACCACGCCCAGCCTGTAGTTACCATTTAATCTGCAGAAATGTTACCCATGATGTACTTTATTTTATTTCAAAAAAGAACAAATATTAACACATTAGTACATTATACAATATTATCAGCACTTAAAACCATAAACAGAAAATTTAAGTCAGATTAAACTCTTCTTCTGCTCAGAAGTCTTCAAGAACTCAGTTGCTCAGTGTAAAGGCCAAAGTCCTTACTAAGGCCACTGAGGCCCTACCTGATATGCTCTCCCTGACTTCATCTCCTATGCCTCTTCCCTTGCTCTCCCTGTTCCAGTCACATGGGACTCCTAGCCACTTTCTCTGCAGGTGTGCTTCTACCTAAAGACCTCTGCCTGGACCACTGCCTAGAATCTGCAAAGCTATCTCATCTCTTACAAGCCTTTGCTCAAATATCACCTTCTCAATGAGGCCTACCTAAGCCACCCTTTTTAATGCTCCCAACTTGCTCCCAAGCTCAATAATCTCTAGCCCTCCTCTCTTTATCTATACCACTTATTTTTAATATTTATTGTCACTCCCCCCAACTAGAACGTAAGCGTCATGCAAATGGGGATTTTTGTCTTATTTTTTTTCACAGATATATCCTAAGATAGACACACTGTTGCTGAATGAAATATCATTCATTTATTTTAAATGTGGTACAGGATTGGCTATAATGACGACCCACTATTGCAACAATGATTTTTATTGCACCAAATAGGTCTTTACATAGTTTTCCTGAGTTAGATGGAAAATGCCTTAAGTCTAATAATAAGAAATATCCTTGGTTCCCCTATGGGGGGCGGGATTCAGTACATGATCCTTTAGACACTCCTCACATGTATCTAACACTTCACAATTTCTCGTTTGTTTCTCTGTAATGTACATGGGGAGATAACAGAACCCTATTCTACAGATTAGGAAACAAGCTTAGAATGATTAAAGTCTGTGCCTGAAGTCACACAAATAATTTAACTAGGATTTAGCTTTACATTTCTGACTCCAAATCCAGGGTCCTTCTATAAGTGATCTCTGCCAAGTGACAGCCTGACATCCTGGTATAACTTTATCCAAGATACATAAAATATTATTGCATTTCCCAAATAAGAGTTTCTTGCATCTCCTTTTATTAGAATCAATATCACGTAAGCCTCCATGAATTGTATTAAACCAAGCTACTCACTATACTAAATCTCACATATTCTACCATCAGTGGATCTGTACTATACTTTAACAGTAAAGCCAAATTCCAAATATCATAGAAACCAAGGTTCTATTAACAGTTAAAGAATTTCTAGAGATTTATACTGCTAATGAAGAAGGTAAAGATAAGGACCATCCCTTTTTTAAAAGGAGAAAGATAAATAACAGGAACAAAGTGTCAAAAAAAGAAAAAAAAAAAAGCTTGGTGTACAAATATCAAAGAATTACACTTAAGAAAAAATGACTGTGTTTAGGCCAGGTGCGGTGGCTCACGCCTGTAATCCTAGCACTCTGGGAGGCCGAGGCTGGTGGATCGCTCGAGGTCAGGAGTTCGAGACCAGCCTGAGCAAGAGCGAGACCCCGTCTCTACTAAAAAATAGAAAGAAATTATCTGGCCAACTAAAAATACATACAGAAAAAATTAGCTGGGCATGGTGGTGCATGCCTGTAGTCCCAGCTACTCGGAAGGCTGAGGCAGTAGGATCGCTTAAGCCCAGGAGTTTGAGGTTGCTGTGAGCTAGGCTGACGCCACGGCACTCACTCTAGCCCAGGGAAGAAAGTGAGACTCTGTCTCAAAAAAAAAGAAAAGAAATTACTGTGTTTAGACAGGATCTCAAAGCTTCACACCAATATTTATAGGAATATTTGACTAATTCATTTAAAGTAGCATCAATGGAGAAAGGTGACCCTTAAAGATAACTCAATACAAGAAAATGGGAAAGACTAGATGTCAGTAATAACCCCTGCAGACTTTCTAAGCTTTAGAAAACAAGTGAAGGAATCCACCCCCAACAGACCAAGACCTTAGAGGGATCTAGAACAACAAGTACCCCATGACTATCACATCCTGTCAGTTGCCTTCAGGCCCTAAAAGTTGTCTAACAAAACAAAGTTGTAATTTGCAAACCAATCACATTTTAAGATAATTAATTCTCAGAGTAGTTGAAAATAAAAAATGTACAATTATGAATAATCCAGGCTTTTAAAAAAACTCTCAAATAAACTAAAAATACATATTACTAAAGACACTGTACATAATCCAGAACATTTTTGGAAGGATAGAAAGGGGACAGAACCAGTCATAAAAAACAAGCTTTCATTTAGCAACTACAGAGCAAAGGGACCAACCTCTCAGCTACATTATTTTATACAGCTCTCATTTAGTAACCACAGAACAGAGGGACTGACCTCTCAACTACATTATTTTATATAGCTAGTCTATGCATTATCTTTTTCCCAAATATATATCTTTTTTTTTAATATGGGGGGGGTAGAAAGGCATCTATTTTAGACTGATTCATTACAAGAAAACATTTTCTATTTTGAGTCAGTTCTGCTAGGCTCCTAAATAAATTTGAGTTCCTTTTATTTTCAATCACAGGCAGGCTCAGAGAAGAGAAATAATGAATGTGGTTAGGATCTCACAGGTAGGGATAGATAAAAACTTGAAGGGGGACAAGTGGGAAGGTTCCAAAGACAAATGTACAACAGAACTAAACCACTGACATCATTCACCATTAGATTTTTAAAAAATAAATATATGTATTTTAAAAACTTACCTTCGATATACAAATAAGGTCCCTTCTATATCAGTCTTCTCCTACAATAGACAATAAGTCAATTAGTTTTTTTCCCATAATCCAAGCCCAAACAGTCCCAATAGAGAGAAAATGTTTCATGTCTAAGATCAACTTGTTTTATTTATTATAAAATTGATCACTTTTGAACAGGTAAAGTAGGCCTTATTCTCATTCCACTAATTGCTGTCACCAGTTTCTTACGTATCCTTTCAATGCTACTGATGCATACATAAGCACGTGCAACGTTCAATCCAGCAACCTGTCTATATCTGCAGCATTTTTCTTTTTTAATTAGTAAAGGAGAAAATCATAGAATTAGCTTTCACTTTTTAAAGTTAAAATATTTTAGCTAGATTTATTAATTTTAAAGCCAAGGTCTTGTGCATAGCAATTTCTTCACTTTTAAAGTTTATCTATGTTAATAAAAAAGAAAGAGGAAATTTTCTAATAGGATACTTTGTTTCACCACTGGGGGATTTTGATATTTTCATATGTAGCAAATTTTGTGGTTAGTTAAGTACTACTATTCAATACAATTAGTTTATTATTTTTAGACCTTGATGAAGAATCATAACTACTGAAACTATATTCTGCCCTAGTGTAATTATTACAGGTCTTACAAATAATTTAAAATATTTTTTAGTTCAAAGTGAAAATGTTTTGATTAGGAAAGTACAACTTATTACCATCTTTCATTTGCTGTTACAAGAGTGTATTTAGGTTTTAAACATAGTTACAATGTTTTTGGAAAAATAACTTTATCAGTCTGCAGTTCACAGCCTAAACTGGACCTAAGTATTTTACTGTAATCCACAAACTATTAAAACTTTAAATGTTAGTCATATCAAATTGAACTTGTTGGGATAAAAAAAATTTAAAAAATTTATCATCTTGATTTCTTGCACAGGTATTGCTCTAACTTAAGTATCACTGTGAAACTTTTCCTTCCTCAGGATTCAGAAGCTTTTTCTTGGCTTTAAACTGTTAAGTTATTAGTATAAGAAATTGGTAACCAAATGTCTCACAGTAAAAGAAAATTTGCCCCCCAAAAAACATTACAACTGCAAAATTACAACTCACTGTAAAATAATGGAAAGAAAAGAATTTGGTTATGCTCTATGTGCCATGATCCAAATAAACAATAGCAGCTTATTTTATTTTTCAACAAGTTGTTAAGCTTGTATTTCATATTTAAAATAGAACTCTATAATTTAAAATTTTTAAATCCGTATTTCACAAATTTATATATAGACTAAGAAAAGAAAAATGAATCAGAAAATTTCAAACTAAGTCAACGTCTAAAATGGCTACATTTATAAAACAATCTATAATTTTACTCTTTGTGGCTTCCCATACTTCCTTCTCTTCCTGGTGAAGGAAAGATAAGACAATTATGAAAACTCTCATCTGAATTAACTGTTTATAAATGCCAAATGATTTTCATAAAATGACTGATAAGTATAATCTATGCATGTGGATTATACTGTAAAGGACATATCATAATAATCTTTAAGAATTTTGTTAAAGATTTCATTTCTTATTGAAATGTGAATCCCAGTCATTGGTAAATTCAACCCAACAAACATTTACGGATTATTTTCTAAGTGTAAAGGGTGTAATTAGACAAGTTAATTAGGAAGGGTCATTTGCAAGAAAATGGGAAATTATGTTATTTAAACAACTAATGAAGTTTCAAGAAGGGGCTGAACAGTCAGAGAAGAGACTGAATGTAACTTTTCAGACACCCTCCCGTGCACAAAAGCCAAAAGGTACTTAGTCTGATGGGAACATTCAGAGATGACATCACCAGCATCAAAGGTGGAAAAAAACACTTTTACAGGGTCTCTCTTTCCTATAAAAGGTCTTCAGGGAATCCAATGAACATAGAAGCCCTTTTCCTAAGTGCCTTGAAATCTTTTCTAAAACTCTGGAAGAACAGTGCAGTTCGATTAAAGCTGGACCCACCCAACCCCCTCTCTTCCAAGAACTGAGACTAATGGGATTTCAAGCTTTAAATCCAAATGACCTCTGCGAAGAGGGCTCTCATTTATATACGTTGGGGAGAGAGGAGGAGTGTTTATTTGGTAGATCATGTATATGCAATTTATCTAACAATCCTCAAAGCCTCAAACACAAGCTTTCAGGTACCTTTCTGACCCTATCGGTCTCATATTCTCCAACACATCAGCAAAGAAGGCAGGTCGCCCACGTCCCCAGACCCGACCCCGAGGGACTGATCCAGCTCCAATCCTCTCCTCCACCAGCTTTTCCCTGAGATGTCGCAGGCCTACTTCTCTCATTTCTATTCCCCAATCCCGGGCGCCTCGACTTCCCTCAGGCTACAGTCGGGTTCTTCGCCAGTCCCTGGCCTCCTGCTTCTCCCCCCAACCCTAGGCAGCCCGCGCGGCCCCTTTAAGAGGCGGCGGCAGCCGAGCGGGCGTCCTCAGCGGCCAGGCCGCACTCACCCACTGGTTGGCCTTGGGGCAGAAGGTGTACAGAGCGACCTGGCCCGTGAGGTCTGCGATGCTGGTGATGTAGGGGTCATGTTGCTTCAGGGCCGCCAGGCTCATCTCCTGCCCAGCTCTACTCAACGACTCCATCTTGAATCCCGGAGCCGAGCCCCTCTGGCGGGGGCGGAGTCACGGACAGGAAAGTGCCATCGAGGCAAAGTTCCCCCCGCCGCGTCAGTCCCGTCGACTTCCTCCTCTCCTCCGGGTTCCGCGGCGGTGTGGTACGGCAGCCATTCTGCTCCGCCGCGCGTACGCCCCGGGCAACGGGTTCCGGCATCGTCAGGTTCTATCGGCTCAGCTTTCCGCGCGGCGTCCAAGGCTGCGCGGCCTAGCTACAGGCTGGAATTCTGGTTCTTCCTCTCCGCGAGCTTAAACGTCCGGGTGCCGGGACTGGGGCTGCCTGCTCGTTTTCCGAGCTCTTGCCAGGCGGAGGCTGGAGACCGACGCGGTGCCTGACTCGCGCTCGCGCCCAAAGGACCTGGGGCCATGGAACGGAAACATCGCTTTGGAAATGGCAGGGATCCACGGGTGGTTTAGAAAGCACAGAAAAGCCAGTGTGGGGGAAACCCCGAAAATTACCCCACATGCCAAATATCTCTACATCATCACCGTTAACAGTTTGGTGATTTCTGAAAGAAAAATTTGAAAACAACCAAACTAACCCGCTTGGAGCCACTCAGGAGTATCTTGCTATCCACGTTTGCACCTGGTTTTCCTCATCTGGATCCCACAAAAAGATTTACGTCCAGTCCTGGGAAGAACTTATGAAGGCTTGAGTTTGTCTTGCATTATTTAAAGCATGAAATACATCATTCATTCCTGTAGCAAACATCTGTTGGGCATTTTAAGGCATTTAAAAGCCAGGTACTAGCTAGAAAGCAAAACAAGTCGTGGAGACCAAAGGGAGGTCTATCCCCCTAGACTTGTCAAAAAGCAACGTTTTCTTTTACTAAAAAGACACCCACTCCTGGCGGGGTGGCATGCGCCTGTGGTCCCAGCTACTCAGGAGGCTAAGGTGGAGGTGGGAGGATTGCTCGAGACCAGAAGTTCGAGGCCAGCCTGGGCAACTTAGGGAGAATCCCCCCTCAAAATGAAAAAAATGAATAATAAATAAATAAGACCCACCATATTTCATCAAAATAACACCAAATATTTGAATTGTTGCGTATGATTTTATATCCCAGGACCATTTGTTACTGGAAAGAGAAATTTACAGTCTTTACAGAATCATGTAAAAAGTACATACAAATGTGGGCCAAGAAACGGTATCATTCATTCATCCTTCATTACGGAAGTATTTATTGAATGGCTAATTGTGAACTGGTGGCCCCTTGGGAGCTACTCACTCTATGATCTTCCTGTTTCTGGGAGAAACTGAAAGAAATAGGACAATGCAAGGAAACAGGGAGGATGCTACAGACATTTCTCTTTTAAACCCAGAGTATAGAGCCACTAACTCTGAATGACTGGGAAAGTCTAGAAAGGCTTCATGGAGAAGGTGACATTTGAATTGATGCTCCAGGGATGAGTAGAAGGTCATCAGGGAAATAAGGTATGGTCTCTGGTTCATCTCACAGCCCAGTGAGGTAGAGAAGATGTGGTCATCCTCATTTGACAGATGATTTATTGAGACCTGGGGTGAGAAATCACTGGTTCAGAGTTCCACGCTAGTCAGGGGGATTCAGTATTAGAATCCTGGGACTCCTGCCTTCTGCCCTGGAATCCTTTCTTCTTCCACGCCCCACCTGCCTTTCTTCCAGTGACTGGAAGCAGGAGCCCTATTCCCCTCCACCTACCTTCAATCTGTTTTAAAAATCTATAACCTGGCCAGGTGCAGTGGCTCATGACTGTAATCCTAGCACTCTGGGAGGCCGAGGCGGGAGGATTGCTTGAGCTCAGGAGTTTGAGACCAGCGTAAACAAGAGTTAGACCCTGTCTCTACTAAAAATGGAAAAAAAATTAGCCGGGCAACTAAAAATAGAAACAAAAAATTAGCTGGGCATGGTGGCACATGCCTGTAGTCCCAGCTACTCGGGAGGCTGAGGCAGGAGGATTGCTTGAACCCATGAGTTTGAGGTTGTTGTGAGCTAGGCTGACGCTACCATAATCGCCTGAGAAACAGAGTTAGACTCTGTCTCAAAAAAAAAAAAAAAAAGTGAAAATCTATAAACTAATTTAAAAAAATATATATGTATTTGTCTTTTTGTTTGTTTGTTTTTGAGACAAAGTCTCACTCTGTCACCTTGGGTAGAGTGCAGTGGCATGATCACAGCAACCTCAAACTCCTGGGCTCAAGCAATCCTTCTGCTTCAGCCTCCCGAGTAGCTGGGACTACAGGCATGCACCACCACACCCAGCTAAAAAAATATATGTATGTATTTGTAAATAATACATTCACTTGGTACTAAATTCAAAGGACACACCTGAAACATAATTTCATTTTTTCTTACATAAATTTTCTAAAATAATCTAAGACATTTCCCACTAATTTACTGTTTTTGAGTGAGTAGGGCTAGACTAGTGAAGAATACCAAGCTATTTTCGGGAGTTTTCCTATTTGGAATATGCATGTTTGCATGCTCCCCAAACATGTTGACTCTTATGCTCTCTGCAGTTCTTAAGGTATTTTAAAGACAATGTGAATTTCAATTTTAGAATTGAAAATTATCCTTGTTTATCTATTTCTTTTTTCTTTTTTTTAGAGACAGAATCTTGCTTTGTCACCCCAGGTATACTGCAGTGGTGCCATTATAGCTCAATGTAACCTCAAACCCCTGGGGCTCAAGTGATCCTCCTGCCTCAGCCTCTCCAGTAGGTGGGATTACAGGCGCGGGCCAGCATACCCGGCTAATTTTTTTAACGGAGTCTCATTCTTGCTTAGGCTGGTCTTGAATTCCTGAGCAAGCTCAAGCGATCTTCCTGACTTGACCTCGCAGAGTGCTAGGATTATAGGGATGAGCCCCCGCACCCAGCTCATCCTCATTTATCTCAAGGCCTTATTTTGCCTTATGTTTGTGAATCAAACCTTAAGACTTTTTGTGTCTTTAGACAATAGACTCTGAGAGGGGAGAGATGGCATGTTCGTCTATTAGGTCCCCTCTGACTTTCAGTAAAGATTGGTAATTGAATGTCGTCTTGAAACCCAGCTCCTTCAAGGCCACACAGAAAACTAGTGGGAAGGGAAGTGAACTGGTGACTAGAATCAGAGGTGGGAAGGAGGCTTTCTTTACACTCAAAAACCTTCAGTCCCCCCCCCCCTTTTTTTTGAGACTAAGTCTCACTCTGTCACCCTGGGTAGAGTGCAGTGATGTCATCATAGCTCACTGTAACCTCAAACTCCTGGGCTCAAGCAATCCTCCTGCCTCAGTCTCCCCAGTCGCTGGGACTACAGGCATAGTCCTGGCTAATTTTTTCTATTTTTGGTAGAGACGGGGGTCTCACTATTGCTCAGGCTGGTCTCGAGCTCCTGAGCTCAAGTGATCCTCCTGCTTTGGCCTCCCAGAAGGCTAGGATTACAGGCTTGAACCACCATACCCAGCCTTTCAGTTACTTTTGATTTGTATTCCATGTATGTCAATTTTTAAAAATAAAAATAATTAAAAAAATGAAAACCTAAAAACTCAATCAGTCCAACCTCTTCTCTCCCCCACTCTGAGTGGCTTTGTGGTAAAAAATAAAACTTGGCATTTAAAATCATGGGGTCCAAGGGAAAGGTTAGTGGAATTCAAGTCAGGCAATCAGTCTTTTAGTTCCAGATCTACCTGCTGTGTAACTTGTCACCTAGTCAAAGACTTTCCATTTCTCCAGCGTAAAGCCCTTACCATGGCCTAGGAGACATCCCTTGATCTGCACTCCTGCTATCTTTCCATCTCATTTTCTATGAATTGTCCTGTCATTTATTCCACCCTAGTCTACTAACCTCCTTACTGTCCTTGTACATGTGCTGTCAAAAGACAAAATTACAAAAAATTTAGTATAAAGATCTAATTGGCTTTCATTTGCAATTCTAGAATCTATAAAATAGAATGAGTGTTCCAATGGGCTGAGCAGAGGAGGTTGGCTTTATAGGCAGAGAAGGGCTGAAGAAAGCAGATATAGGGAACAAAAGGCAGATGGTAGTTTCAGAGTTACTTACTTTAAAGGATTAAAACAGAGGGATTTCCTTGTCATCCCAGCTCAGGTAAACTAGGCCCCTTCTGATTGGTTGCTGTGAATCTCCTATTTTTGGAAAACTGGCCTGTTTCAGAATTCAGTTTGATAATGTCACTTAGCACAAGTGACTTCATTCTAGGTTGGTCTGGTCTGCTGGGGCCTAGTGCAGAAGGTTAGTCCAAAGCAATGGCTTCCCATAAACCTTGTTTAGCAGTGCCAAATGAGTCTTGTCTCAGGTCCTTTGTACTTGCTGTTCCCCTTTTCTGGAACACTGTTCCCTTTGATATCCCTCAGATATCCTTATGGTTCATTCCTTATTTTCTTCGTAGTACTTATCTGCCAGTTATAATTATTTTATTTACTTATGTTTGGTCTGGCTCGTCAGTTTGATGAAGGCAGGAACCATGTCTGTCTCTTTTACCATCACATTCCCAGTGCCTGGCACAGAGGCAAGGCCTAATATATGCATCTCTTGAATTAATTGGAATGTTAGGATATTGTTTCTTTATCTATTTGTATAAATCTGAGAGAAGGGATGGTGGTTTCAACTTCATCTCTAACAAAGTATTTGTCATGAATGCTAAACATATAATGGTACCTGATTTGCTTGTATTAATATATTTTGACTTAGGCTCTATGCTCCATGAAGCAAACATATTAATGTTTCTTTTAGTATAGTTCAGAACGATCATTCAGCATCTTTTCAATCTTGCAACTTCCCCCATGTCTGTTTTTTTCCTTCCTCTCTGTCTCTCCCTCTTTTCTCCCCTCCTCTTCTTCTCCCCATCCTCCCTTTCTCTCTCTCTGTCTCTCTCTGTCTCAGATTTTTGAGATTTATTCTAGAAGTGTCTGCTTATTACTGTTTGCCTTTATAGGCAGAAAAACCAAAGCCAATTAATTTTCCCAAGGTCATGTGATGATTTATCTGCTGAGTTTGGATTAGCATCTTCTAGCCTTGGCTTCCAGGTAGATCATGTATCTTGCTACCATTCTGCCTGGCATACTCTTAAATTACACTGGCTACACGTGAGTGAAACTTGTTATCCTCATGCTGCTGTTTCACTACCGGTATTTATTTTACATGATTGATATCCAAAAGGTTGTGGACTTACTATAAAATTTATTACCTGCTCCTTACCAGTTACTTAGGATAGTAATTCTTTCCTTCAGTTTCTCCAAAAAGGCCTCCGACTTTTCTAGGTTTTTGTATTTTTAAAATGATCCTTTATAAAAGTATTTTTAAAGGTGCTATATGTTTTCTAGAATTACATTTTTGCTATGTGAACTAGATGAGTCTGTCAGTTTTGGAGCAGAAAATACTCATGCTTTCAACAGAAAGAAAGAAACAGCTGTTCTATGTGGAGTAATGTAACTAGAATGTAAGAACATGGGACTAGAATGCCATTTAGTTCATCTCTTTATTGCCAGGCAAGGTTGCATATAACATAGTGTTCTTGATAATGTTTAGGTAGAAAGTTTTATTTTTTTTTACTGTTACTTAACCCAGTGTAATGTTTCAAATAGCAATAGCTCGCAATGATATAAACAACAGCAATTTAGTCAACTGATACACTGCTTATCCGTGGAACTCAAAGTGCTTCATAGGTATGTATATTCACAGGCTCTCAGGATTGCTATTGATGTTAATAATTGTTACCCATTTGTGAATGAAGGAGCCCAGAGGCACAAGATTAGTTGACTTGCCTATGGCAGAGATTGTTTGAGGTTCACCAATAATCCTTTTATTTTTTTCCCATTGCATTGGGCACACAGCTGGGCTTCACTTCCCAAGCTCCTTTGGGTTAGGTATGGCTCTGTGCCCCATTTCTGGTCAATGGAATGTTAGCGGAAGTGCTTTGTGCCATCTCCAGGTCCAGGCTTTGAGGAGCACATTGCCCCCCCAACGTTCTTATCTTTCTGTAGACTGGGTGCAGGCAATGGTGAGGCCGCTAAGGAATGTCAGAACCACAGGATGGAAAGAACTTGGACCCTGAATCACACACAGAGGAGACCTGCCTGCAGACCAGGGGTTTGTTTCTGTCTCAGACTGTTATATGAATGAGAAGTAGACGCTGGTGGGATTGAGTAATTATGTACTTTGGGGTCTCTGTTAACTCAGTGTAGCCTATCTCGATTAATTATACTGTTCCAGATTGTTTAGAAAGTCAGCAATAAAACTTCAGTCTTCTGAAGTAGAATTAAAATCAAACATATGATTTACCAGAACACATTGCTTAGTGCTTTGACAATAAGTCAAGATTTTAAAAGAACTCCAGTCATAGTTCTGCATTTACAATCAGTTATAGGCACAAATTTGCAGAGTCACAAAGTGGCTAAAGACCAAAAATGTTTTTGTCTATACCATTTAGGCAATTGATTTTGCAATTGCATCATGAAGTAATCTGCTCAGCAAAAATGGAAGGCTGTCATTTAAAATGCACTTTTCCATGAGAGTTCCACAGACACTCTGAGTTCCTTTGATCCTGCCTACCTTTTCCCCTCAGGCATATTAAAATACAAGTATTTCTTAAGCCCACAAAATAAGAAGGGTTTGATTAAAGACATCCATCTGCTGTGTTAATTCTGAAAACTGCAAGCTTCTTTGTTGATAGGAAGTACTGATAACAGAACCTATAAACTCTTTGCTTGTGGATTCTTTTCTGTATCCCCCCAGTTTTGGTTCTAGGGTGCTTCTAGTCTTACATTGCCATTACTCATTCACTAATATTTATTTATCTGGAAAAATTAATGTCAGAATTATTTTTACATATGCCTTTAATTCATTTAATTAATTTTAGTTTTCTTGGATCTGAAATTTGATTGTCAGTGACCAGGGAATATTGATAAGCTATTGAACTCCTACAGATTGAATTTGCTCAGAAACGCCTATAAGAATGAATTATTTATCTTTACTGTATCCTCCCACTTTGAGGTAAAACCACAGTGTTACACACTTAAATGGTTCAATTGCTTTCTATTTTTTCAATTGCATAATTTCTTAATTTAGGTCTCCAACATGTGGTCTACTTGAGGCAAAACTAACATAAGATTCTTGTGTAAAGCACTCATTATAAGATTTGTGGAATAATAAACATAGTTTAGATACTGGACTCCATTTATGTTATTTTGGTAAGCTTAAATTCATTTATCATGAGGGCTCAAGTAGTGAAAAATTCTATCTTTTCCTGCTCAATTGCACTTACAGAAATTAATGTTATACAGGATACATTAACCATCACTCTGAATTACTGAAATGCTATAATTTAATGGATATTAACTGTCACAATATGAAAAACCATTCACTCATCTGTATGTTGCCTGCAGCCTTGAATTTAAGGAATATTACCTGTACTGGCCTTGAAGTAGATCTCAGTATTCATTATCCAAAGAGAAGGGCATAAATTATGCTTTGTCATTTAATAAGCCTTAGCCTAAAAGATAATAGAATAACCAATTTTCCTGCACAAAAAATTCTTGCCACTATTGTGATAAAAGAGGTTGAACTAGGTCAGGAGTGGCCCTTTTTACAACATTGCTCACGAACACTAGAAGGATTAAAAATTTATGAATTACCTCCTAGAAATAATGATCTGGTACAGAAACGTAATAAAATACCCACTCTCCTGTGTCTTCCTAAGCTTCTCCTTGCCGTTTTATTTTGTGATTGTATTAGCATGACAACTTTCTGAAGCTCTAGAAACTGTCTTTTGGCAAAGATGAAGATTTATAAATCAAAAGATTTCTTATTGAAAATCCAGAGGCAGATGGTGTAGAAAGGTAACGTTAAAATGTGAACCAAATAGAATTTCATTTTATATGTTCTGTATATTTGTAATTTTGTTTTATTTATATCACTGATAAGTACAAGCAAAAAAATTGAAAGAAAAAGATATGGCATTAAAAATATCATACAACATAAATGTCTTTCTGGGTAAAATTATATGAAAAATACAGTAGAGTTATTTTTATATGCAGTCTTCCAGCAGTAAAAACTGTCAAAATTACTTCTTAAAAGAGCTATCTAGTTTTGAAAAGTTACTTGTTAATATTTCTTTAACCTTTCAGACACTTCTAAGTCTTTGTTCATGTTTTTTAAAGAGGATTTTAAAGGCCATGTATTCATGTGATATTTAATGCTAGAAAACAATCTAAGTGGGACTGTTTGGTGATAGATGTAACTTAGTTTTAAGGGATGTTAGGAAGAAATTGGGGCTTTCTATTTGTAAATGTTTAAAAATTGTGTATTTCCCAAGTATTGATGACTTAATGGATGCTTTCATATGGGAAGGTTTTTGTTTTCTTATTTGGTGACCTCTTTCCTATCTTTGTTTTTCACTGATGGCCTTTCATGCTTCAATAATGAAACACATGAGAACATACTTTCTATTTATCTGTTTTTAAGCTAAATTGCCTTCTGGTTTAGTGAAGGTAATGGAAATATTATTATTCAGGTGAAACATGACCGTATAAGCATTTTCTGTTTTCTACAGATTCTTGCATTTGAAATGATCTACTGAAAACTGAAGCTTAGGAGAAAAAAATGCCCATCCACAGTTTAGACTAACAGAATATATGTGAATGAAATTCCTAGATTCTTTAGTGAGTCCCTGAGTATTGAGGTAGATCATCTGTAGAAAGCAGCTAAGAGATCTTTTGAAAAGTATATCACACCAAAGAAATAGAGCCTTGTAGCTTGTTATTGTTAGAGATACATCAGTTGAATTAATCTGACAGGTAATTTAATGTCATATTTTGCTGTGCCTTTTCAGAATGAGCAAGAAGTCTTTTCTTCCCCTCAGAGAAGTCAGATGACTTTTAAAGTTTCAATAGCATAAATCTTTTCTGATGTGAGAAGAAAGATCTTTTTAAAATGTATCATTGACCATAAAAAGGGAACAGTCTTTTGGATTTTGTCCTTTCAGACTGGAGACTAGTAGTGCAACATAGGTTTCAGAGGCAAAGCCAATGAATTTATGTCATTCTTAAGTCTGGTGGAGGGTCAACATATTAACATTGTAAAACAAAAGAGAACTCACCTTTTATGAAAATATGAGTTAGGCCCTGTCTTTGTCCATTAGGGCTGCTATAACAAAATACCTTAGACTATTATAAAACAGCATGAATTTATAGCTCACAGTTGTGGAGGCTGGAACCAAGATCATGGTGCCAGCAGATTCAGTGTCTGGTGAGGGCCCTCTGCCTCACAGATGGTGCCTTCTTTCTGCGTCCTTGCATGGCAGAAGGGACAAACGGTCTCTCTCATGCCTCTTTTTTAAAGGCACTAATCCCATTTGTGAAGGGGGAGCCCTCATGACTTAATCACCTTCCAGACGCCCACCCTCCCAACACCACTGCCCTGGGGATTAAGTTTCAACATAACAATTTTGAGGGGGACACAAACTTTCAGACCCCAGCAGGCCCACATCCGTTAGACCTACCCAGACTGAGTGAGCGCAGCAAACTGCCAATGGCGTGATCTCATGGCATGGCCTTCGCGGCTGCCTTTCTATTGCCTTCTGCTTTGGGGTCATCTGTCCTCCAAGATGCAGATGAGGAGAAAATGGGATTTTAAAAGCCAAGGGGAAAACATCTAGCTTTCTTTTCATCTTCTACCCAGGTTTTGACTCCAGTTGTATTTGAAACCATCACCATCAGATGTATGGTGCACTAAAATATTTTACTTTTAATTTTAAACCAAAAAAATAACAAACCTTTGAGGACTCAGTAGCATTTCTTCCAACAAATATTTAGGCAGTTCAGTTTGTTTTTCACATCCATGGTAGGTTTATTAAAAATCATTGTGATTCTCTGAAAAAGTATTTACAGGAGTGTGGAAAATAATAGAAGCCAAGGTTTACCCCATTAACATGTTAGGCAGTTCCATTTTGTATAGACAAAGCAATCTTGGACCTGTAGTTACAGGGTAAGAGCACTGATAAACTGTATCAGAACTCTGCCCTCATGACCAAAGCACTATGTTTTTGGTACTTTGATCTTTAATGTACTCCCTGCTATAGAAGTATTAACACTTTATATAGGATGTCCAAATGTATTATCTCTTTTAACTCAATCCATGACAGGGCAGGGATGTTTATCCTTGTTTTATTTAGGGGGAAACGGGTGTCCAATGTGTGAAATGATGGAGCTTGTCCCCGTAGAAATGGAGCCAGCACCGACCACCACTGTACCCATTCCACAAGATTGCTTTGCCTTACTGGCCATGGACTCATCCGGGATCTCAGCCCATTCGCTTCCAAGCAATCACTTAGGAAAACCCACAAACAAATGCCAGTATACTGAGGGTGGTCTAGAGGGCCGTTCTCAGGTATTATGCATTTTACCTGATCTACTCCACTAGCGGCTTTCATGGTGGATGTTTCACCAAAGTATGAAAGATAGTTTTGTGCTAGCAAGGTAATGAAACTGGGCTGTGAAGCAAGAAAGGAGAAATACATAAAAATTCTGGTGTTCATAAAATTTTATGAGATGGCATAAGAACTTAGGGAACTATTTTTGAAAGTACTCATGATTGATCTAAGTCTTAATTTTGTGACCAGACCTTGCCTTGCCTTGGAGCTCCGCTTAGGTGCTGAGTAGCTCAGTACTTTCACTCCCACAGGACTGCACTTGGGAACACCTGTTTCTGGCTTCCCGTCCTCTGCAGGTGGGGCCAATGAGGTCACAGCGCTTTTGCTGGAGTAGAGTCAACTCTGGATATCTCAGCACCTGATGATCCGATCTGTGGAATGTCCAGGATTTTAACTCTTTTTCCTCTTCTTACCATTTCTCTGCTCATTAAAATTTCCATCAGGTATATATCCATATAATTTAAAAGGAAAATAATATATGCAAAACAAACCTTTATGCACCCTGAGGTCTATGTCATAAAGCCATTCAAAAGTATAATAAAAAGTGGCATTTTGTGTGTCATGGCCTAGTAACTTAAAAACACATCCCTTTATTTAACAAACAAGTATTGTAGATTTTTTATCTAAAACAAAGAAAGAATTATTTCAGTTTTGTTACTATCTATAAAAAATTTTTTTCTATCAGGTAACTAGGGCTTGGGAAGGGAAATTGAAAGAGGGGAAACTAGCAATATAAAGCCGTATACAGTAAGTGCCAGACAAATGGTGCTGACATCCAGGGCTGAGTGTCCGGCTGAAGAGCCCTCAGAGAAGCCATTACAGAGGCAGGAACAGAACTGGGCCTTGGGGAGTGGATGGGGTTAGGATAGTCTGAGAGGAGAAGATGCCAAGTCTAATTCTTTTTCTTTATGTTTTTGTTGCAGAGAAAATCATATAGATTCTCTTTGGGGTGATATTCTTGAGCAGTGTTTCTTGGAAAGAATGTTCTTGCTTTTTCCTTATTTGCCATGCATGATATGTTAAAGCAGTATCTCACCGACAGCTTTATGACACTCAACATCTGAGAATTCTAAATCAGAAAGTCAAGGCACTGCCTGATGGCTGGCACCTTGGGAGAAGTGATTTAACTTCTCTAGATTTGCTTTCTCATCTGAAAAAAATAGGGTTAATAATACCTCCCAGGCTTGTAGAATTGAGAAATTTGCCTACCTTGAGAAAATGTGGGCAAATTAACTAGCATAGTGCCTTACACATAGTAAGGGCTCAATCAATAACAAGGTTCTCTTCCCTTTTCTCGGGCCATAAATGATAGATTTGTTTTATGAGTAGGGGATAACCAGCACGATCCTGGCAGCATGCAGAGAATGTGGTCACTCTGCTGAAACGCTTGTCCCTGGAATTTGGGTCAGCCTTCTCGGAAACCCAAGTCTGACCTTTCACTGGTGGCCACCCAAAGACCCTCGTCCCTGTCTGGGAAATGGATGGTGGCACCACAGTTCACATTTCCCGAACACTGCCACACACAACCTTCAGGATCCCTTGAATATATGCTAGCTGTCAAGAGGATTAAAGGACAGTAGAGTTTAGGATTGAAAAGTGCTGAGTCCAGGCATATATGTTAAAAAGTGAGGACATTTGTTAACCAAGGACAAGTGCATATTGCTAGGTAATCAGAAGTTTCCCGGTGAGCCGGTCCAGCACAGAGCTATAGCAATTTTTCTTATATGTATTTTCCTGAGTGGCCTTCTAAGAGCCTATGGTAGTGCAATCAGATGGGGCAGACACTGATTAAACCTGCTCTCTACTAGCACACAGAGAGGGAGAAATGGCTTTCTGTGCTCTTTACTTAATTAAAACATTTTACTGAGAAAGTGGCCACTTTGAGGGGGAGAATGTGAATCTGATTTTGGAGCTTGTTCTAAGCCTAGAAATCAACGAAAGGAGGAGGTTGCATTATCACAGGCCCCCTAGCAAGGTATATAACACTCCTTTAAAAGCTAAATATGATTTCAGAGTGAAGCAGGTACACACCTGTAAGTCCCATGTCCTTATGCTCCAGGGTTTCTGTTGAATTAGTAACAAAACAGTAACAACAAATGACAAAGCATTTCTAGTCAGAGAAACAGATCCAAGGCAAAAACAAACCAACCAACTAACCTCCCCCCCCACCCAACTGCCCATTTTAACATCTGCCATTAACACTGGAAGGGAGGGAGTTTTGTGGCTCTGAGGATTTGCTTCAGCTGGATAACCGGCTCCTGCACAGCAGGGGCGCCATCTTGCAGGTTTGCCACTCAGTGACAGTAGAGAGGGGACTCATGTTGACGAAGGTGTTTCTTCTTTGAGAGACAAGGTTAGGGTTGGTGTTGGGGACAGCAAAGAAAAAGTCTTAGAGGTGAGAAAATGGTGTTGTCACTACCCTCTTTCTCTCTTTTTTCACTTTGTCATTAAATGGTGAAAACAAGGTCTAGCCTTTTGAAATGTTTGAAAAGAGCCCTGTAATGTTTTAGACAGCTGATTAAACCCTTGTTCAGAGTGGCCTTTGGACTAGAAGGTGGGATAGTCACCTGGCGAAAGGGAAATTGTAGGTAGCTTTAACTACATGGAGAAAAAATTTGAAACAGTGCTTTACTGATACTCAATGATGATGCTATATACAGACTCCATTTCAGTGGGGACCTGAACCTTTGTAAGAAGGTGATTCTTAAGACACCTCAGAAAAGGATACCCTAATTAGAGTGGAGGATTTGAAAGGTGATAGAAGACAGAATTTTCTTTAGGGAGTGTTTTTCGCCTACCCCAAAGCCACCCGAATAGGATAAACTTTGTCCCTAAGGTTCATTATATTTCTGAAAGTAATCATTAATTGATGTGATGAATCCTGTAGCCCCTCCACCCTTCCCTACCATATCCAAAGCCTGGAGTTTGGTTTGATTTGGTTTTCTTGTCAGTGTAAGTAACTGAGTATCAAGTTATCTGTGTATAATCTAGGTCAAACCTTAACTTAAATATCTTTTCTGTTGAACAACTTTTTTCAATGGAAAATTTAATTTTTTTAAGAAAATATGAAACAAAGGCCAGGCATGTTGGCTCACACCTGTAATCCCAGCACTTTGGGAGGCTGATGTGGGAGGATCGCTTGAGGCCAGGAGTTCCAGACCAGCCTGGGCAACATAGCAAGACCCTGTCTCTACAAAAAACAAAAATTAGCCAGGCATACACCTGTAGGCTACTTGGGAGGCTAAGGCAGGAGAGTCACTTGAGCTCATGAGTTCAAGGCTGCACTGAGCTATGATGACACCACTGTATTCCAGTCTGGGCAGCAGAGCGAGACCCTGTCTCAAAAAAGAAAAAAAAAAAAAATCTGAAACAAAAATTTTCAGGGTTTTCCGATTGTCTGGGATAATTGAACTTATACTGAGATATCCTCAAATGCCAAGCTGGCTGAGAAGATGTGGCATATATATTGAAAGTTAGAATGAATTTAAAGCATGATATACCTGAGTATTGCAAAATCTAAAGTTGAAATCATTACCACAGTGCTTTTTAGCCTGGGGCTTGTGGATGGCCTTTAGAAATTCTGTGAATGCCCTGGTATTGAAAGCAAGATTTTGAGTGTCTGTGCTTTTGTCATAGGAGAGGATTCGTAGCTTTCATCAGATTCACAACAGAAGGGTCCATGCCTCCCCAAAAGGTTAAGAACCATGAACATTTGAAAATTCTCAATACATTGGACTACAATTTTTAAAAATTTATAAAAAGTAACTTCTCTGGGCATCCATCTCTTCTCTTTCCACACTGAAAGCCTTAGAATATTAGATATTATAAGATACACAACTCCCCCCCCCCCCCCCCGGGGAATTCTATATAAGGATATACAACTTAATGTTCTATTTAGAACCTTAAATCCCAATGGAATGGTTATAAAAATTATTTCAAAAATATAGAAATTTGACAAAAAAGAGACACTTTGTCTTAGAGTATGGGATGGCCTTAATAATTCAGATGGAAAATTTCCCAAGAACTGGTACACTACATGGAGGAATGGCAGCCTTGATGCTGTGGGCAGAAAATGCCACGTTGACACCACTGGGAGGCGCTGTGGCACAGGGAGTAAAAGGAACCCAGTGTCTACTATTGCCTCGGCTACTGAGACCTTGGACAGGTCACTTAGTCTCACTCTGGGTCAATTTTGTCATCTGCAAATTAAAGACATTCTTCTCTCAGTGTGTTTTGATGAGACTAAGTATGTTAAACAGAAAAGTGCTTTTAAAAAAAGTGCACTGTGCCCATTAAAATAAATAGGTTGATAAAGATTGACGTATATTAAGTATAAAGAGTAAGTCTGCGGTCCCCAACCCCCGGGGACGACCGCCCTGGGCCCCACGCCGTGGACAAATTGTCTTACATGGAACTTAGGAAGGGGGACGGCACAGCAGGAGGTAAGTGATGAGCAAGGCAGGGAAGCTTCATCTGTATTTATAGCCGCTCCCCTCCCCTCACCTCCCCTCGCATCACCACCTGAGCTCTGCCTACCCCTCCCTGCCACCCCCACCAACCCCCACCCCCCACCTCCTCCCATCCGCAGTCCGTGGAAAAATTGTCTTCCATGAAACTGGTCCCTGGTGCCACAAAGGTTGGGGACTGCTGGAGTAAGGTGCAGAGCAGTAGTTGTAGCATGATGGGTTTTGTGTATGAATTTTTATTCAAACATATATATGTGACATATGCAAATTAATTAATTTTTATTTATTTTAGAGACAGGGTCCTGCTCTGTCACCCAGGCTGGCGTGCAGTGGTGTCATCATAGTTCGGTGCAACCTCAAACTCCTGGGCTTTGGCCATCCTCCCACTTCAGCCTCTGGAGTAGCTAATTTTTCTAAAAAATTTTTTGTGTGTGTGTAGAGAGGAGGTCTCACTATGTTGCCCAGGCAGGTCTCCCACTCCTGGCCTCAGGCGATCCTCTCACCTCAGCCTCCTAAAGTGCTGAAATCACAGATGTGAGCCACTGTGCCCAGTTTATGCAACATTTTTTGCTAGAAAGATAAACAGAGCTGTGGTTATCTTTAGGGAATAGAACTAGGACAGGGGAGAGAGGCTTCTACTTTTCATTTTATTATTTCTATAAAAAATATTAACAGGGTCTGGGCATGGTGACTTGAGCCTGTAGTCCCAGCTACTTGGCAACCTGAGGCAGGAGGATCACTTGCACCCAGGAACTCCAAGCTGCAGTGAACCATGATGGTGTTGCTCCATTCCAGCCAGGGTGAAATAACAAGACCCTGTCTCACAAAAAAAAAAAAAAAAGAAAAAAAAGAAAAAAAAAAAAACAAACTAAAAATAATTTTTTAAATTAAAATGAAAGATCTTGAGAAAAGGGTTCTGTGTAGTTGCTAGGTGGAATTACTATTATTGAAGAATAAACATGGCTGATTTAAAGCCTGATCATAGAAAGGAGAATGTTTTCAAGAAGATGCTGCCCAAGGATGAGGAATTATCCCAGATTCACTTCTGTGAGTCCCTTAAATAGAACAAGCTCAGTGAATTTTCCTCTCCTAAGAAATCTGTGTCCCTGGCATTATGTCCCTGAGAGACCATGCTGCTGGATTCACTTGCAGGTAGCTGCCTAACGCCTGCACCATTGGAGAGCATCTCTCCAGCAATTGTCCCCTCTCCCAGTTGTTTCCCCTTTCTACTGGATCATTCTCTCATCAGATACAAGCCTCCTCTAATTTCTGCCATTGTCTGAAAACCCTCCATTGGGCCCACATTCTTTTCTGAGTGCTGCCCCATTCCTCTGCTTCCTTTATTGGCTTCTCTGCAGAGGAGTCTGCACTGTACTTGCCCTCTCCAGGTCCTCTCCTCATTCTCTCTTTCAATTTTTTTTTTCCCCAAGCCAAACTGTATCCAGCTTTATTAAAGATACTTTTCATAAATGATCATGCTATTTCAGGCAGGGCACGGGCAGATAATTATTAACAGTGTACAACAACTTTCAAACTCCCTTCTTCAATGGACTACCAAAATCAGAAAGCCACTGTAAAACCTAATGAAGTCTTCATCTGATGCTCTGAACAGGAAAAGTTTAGAGTGAGGGTTGACATTTTACATTTAGCATGTTGTTTATCAACTTTTTATGAGCCGACCCTGACTTTCAGGAAATGAAATGAAAATGGCAAAATTTATCTGATCTACAATCTAGAAACAGAACCGCTGCTCTTTTGAGGGATGCCATCTCGGTGGCGTCACTGGAAAGACGAGATTACTTGACACGCTGGTAACCAATTATTGGGAGTCAGGTCCCAAGAGGGTCTAGGTTTAAGGGAGTTAAGACTATGCTGAAGGCCGAGAGGGAGAGGAGAACAGAAAAACAGATTTTAGTTTTTCCATACCACAGGCGTTTGTGCCGAGGTGGCTATGTGTCAATGTGAAGGAATCCCTCCTGCTGAGAGCCAAGAGGAAGTGTTTGAAAACTAGAAGGGAAAAGTGTTTTCCCCACATCAGTCTGGCTTTGGAGACATCCTATTAGTGACACATGCTCCTTCCACCTAAAACAACAATGAAGCATTCTCTGTGCTAACAACATAGCTAAAAAAAAAAAAAAAAAAAAAAAGTAAAACAAAATTCTGCATTTTTCTAAAACTTGTTTAAAAAATAGTATTTCAAATTGTACAGTCACCAGAAGTGCACAGTTATCAAAAATGCATACACTTCACTTGGCATCTCCAGCACCTTCTGCTTTCTTTGCCTGGTCTGTTTTGGCATCTCCATTTTCTGCGGGGTTATTCCCTTCCTTGCCAGCCCTTTTCCCATTTGGGTACCTTCTCTCCCTTCTTTGCAGGGCCTTTTTAGGCTTGGGCTCTGGCTCTGGAGGAGCAGGTTTAGCAGACAACCTTGGGGATCTTTTCTGTGGTTCGTCCTTCACCTGGTCTTTCTTTATCTCCTTTAGCAGCCCCTTCTGCCTTTCTCTTGGGCGTGGTGGCCACGGCCATGGGCGTAGGTGCTGGAGGCTGGAATGCAGGGGCATGTGGGCTTTGGTTGGTCCTGGGGTTGTTCTCACCTCTTCTTCATACTGCTCCTTTTTGTTTCTTTGTTTTTTAATGATCAGTTTTAAACTATTAGGTCATTAAATAAGAAATGTCCGATTTTGAGTCAAAAGTGTAGTTTATTATATCTCAAACAAGTAGCAATTAATCAAAGTGTGCACCTAAACTATCAACACAGGTTTGCCATCTTACTGGTAGTTTGCTTGTGCCAGCAGAGAAGCAGCCTAGAGGGCGAGTGGCAATGAAATTGTGAAAGGCATTTTCCACAGCTTTTTGAGAATTGAGTATTTTTCCTTGCAAGAAATGGTCCAAAGCCTGGAAAAAGTGGTAGTCAGTTGGTGCAAGGTCTGGTGAATGTGGTGGATGACAGAGAGTCTCCAAGTCTAGCCTCTGTAGTTTGAGCAGTGTTGTTTGTGGGACATGTGGTCAAGTGTTGTCTTGCAAGAGGATTGGCCTGTTGCTATTGACCAATCTTGGCTGCATAATCTCAAACATCCTCATCATTTCGTCCAACTGTTGCAGTAGACATCTGCTGTAATTGCTTGACCAGGTTTCATGAAGCCATAGTGGATAATATCAGCGCTGGACCACCAGACAGACACCATTAGCTTTTTTTGATGAATATTCAGTTTTGGACTCTGTTTTAGCACTTCGTCTTTATCCAACCATTATGCTGAACACTTGCAATTGTCAAAAAGAATCCATTTTTCATCACATGTAACAGTACAATGTAGAAATGGTTCGCCTTTATGTCGTGACAATAAAGAAAGGCAAGCTTTGAGATGATTTCTCTTCTGATGCATGTTTAATTCATGCGAAACCTGTCTATCCAGCTTCTTCACCTTGCCCATTTGTTTCAAATGGTCCAATATTGTTGGAATAGTAATGTTAAAACTTGCTGCTAATTCACAAGTAGGTTGAGATGGATTTGCTTCCACTACAGCTTTCAGTTCGTCATTATCCACCTTGGTTTCAGGTCTCCCACGTCGCTCATTTTCAAGATTAAAATCACCAGAACAGAACTTCTCAAACCATTGATGTACTGTGTGTTCATTAGCCACATCCTTCCCAAACACTTGGTTGATAGTTCGAGCTATCTGTGCTTTGTTGGTTCCACGATGGAACTCATATTCTAAAAATAACACAGAGTTTTGACTTATCCATGGTTTCACAAAAATTGCTCTAAAAAATTTGAAAGATAATCATAAGCCAAAACATGTTTAAAAGACTGAGAATATTACTTTCACAATAAACATAAAACAAGAAGTGTCAAAGTGAAATGTCAGAGATATCAACTGTCAAACTTAGTACTTAAGGAAATCAGATATTTTGTACTCAATAACCTAAATAATATAAAAGTAGAGAGAATAGTATAATGAACCTGCACATAATCCTTATGCAGCTTTAACAATTATCAATCACGGCCAGTTTTGCTTCATCTATATGCTTATTCACTTCTCCTTTCCTTTCCTTTTTTTTTTTTTTTTTTTTTGAGACAGAGTCTCACTCTGTTGCCCAGGCTAGAGTGAGTGCCGTGGCGTCAGCTTAGCTCACAGCAACCTCAAACTCCTGGGCTCAAGCGATCCTCTTGTCTTAGCCTCCCGAGTAGCTGGGACTACAGGCATGCACCACCATGCCCGGCTAATTTTTTCTATATATATTTTTAGCTGTCCATATAATTTCTTTCTATTTTTAGTAGAGATGGGGTCTCGCTCTTGCTCAGGCTGGTCTTGAACTCCTGAGCTCAAACAATCCGCCCACCTCGGCCTCCCAGAGTGCTAGGATTACAGGCGTGAGCCACCGCGCCCGGCCCCTTTTTTTTTTTTTTAAAAAAAAAAAGACAGAATCTCACTGTGTCACCCAGACTGGAGTGCTGTGCCATGATTATAGCTCCCTGCAGCCTTGAACTCCTCCTCAAGTGATCCTCCCACCTCGGCCTCCTGCAGTGCTAGGATTACAAGTGTGAGCCAACACACCTGGCCTCCTTTCCCATATTTTGAAGCAAATTTCATATGCCATATCGTTTCATCTGTAAATGTTTTAGTGTGTGTTACTAAAAGTTGAGGACCCTTTTGCCATAACCAATAGCTTGAAAGTTAATGATTTCTTAATATCATTAAATATACAGTGTTGAAATTTCTAATTGTCTCATATATGTTGTAACTTTTTTTTCAGTCTGAGACAGGATTCAAATAAAGTCCATTTGTTGCATTTGTTTCCTCTCCTCACTCCCCCTCTCTCTCCCCCACTTGTAATTTATTTATTGAAGGAACCATGATGTTTGTCCTTCAGACATTTTCAGTCTGAATATTGCTGCTTGCATCCCTGGGGTGTAGTTTAACATGCTTCTGTCCTCTGTATTTCCTAAAAATTGGTAGTTAAATCTAGAAGTTTGATCAGTTACGGGATCGGTTACATACCACTTCCGAGGTATGTTCTTTCATCAGGAGGCTTAGAGAGTCTGTTTCTCTTTTTGAGATGCTAATATTAATAGCTGTTGATTACTGCTTAGGTGCATTGATTCATTAGGGGCTCTTCAATGATGAAATTCTAATTTATCATTTCTTTTTCATTTATTAGCTGGAATACATTTTAAAAGAGAAATGTATCCTCATATGCCATTTGGGCCCCCAGTGGTACCATCTGTACAGGAAAGGCAGGATAAATTCCTTCTTTTATTTACTAGTCTCAAAATAATGAATTGTTACCCCAGCATCCCCCAATTTGATTTTGTGTTCTTTTTTTGTGACTTTTCCCTGTAAGTATCATTATGAACTTATATATTTAAATATATTAGATGTGTTCCAATCCATTTCAGTTGTCCATATTGATGCTCAAATTTTCCTATTCCCATTTTCTCTCTCTCTCTCTCTCTCTCTCTTTTTGAGATAGTGTCTCACTCGGTTGCCCAGGCTAGCCTGCAGTGGTATCATCATAGCTCACTGCAGCCTCAAACTCCTGGGCTCAAGCAATCCTCCTGCCTCAGCCTCCTGAGTAGCTGGGACTATAGACACATGCCACCACATCCGGCTAATTTTTCTATTTTTTTGTAGAGATGGGGTCTCCGTCTTGCTCAGGCTGGTCTCAAACTCCTGAACTCAAGCAATCCTACCTCCTCAGCCTTCCAGAGTGATAGAAGTACAGGTGTGAGCCACTATACCCAGAACCCCTTTCTCTCTTAAATTCACTCCAGTAATCCCCACCATACTTGTTAAATCCACCATTGGCCTCCATGTTACTAAATCCAGTAGCCAATTCCAAGTCTTCATTTTTTTAATTAAAAATTGAGATATAATTCACACACCATGATGTTCACTCTTTTAATATGTACAATTCTGTGTTTTTTTTTTATTCACAAAATGTGCAGTCAGCATCAGTTTCTAATCTCAGAACATTTCATCACCTCCAAAAGAAACCCCATACTCATTAGCAGTTATTTCCCATTTCTCCCTCCACCCGACTCCTGATATCTATCAACCTACTTCCCCTCCCTATAGATTTGCCTATTCTGGATGTTTTGTATAAATGGAATCATACAGTATGTGGTCTGCTCTGTCTGGCTTCTTTTAATTACTATAACGTTTTCAAGGTTCATCCATTTTGGAGCATGAATCCTGAGTCCTCATCTTGACCTACGAGGAGCATGTGACATGGTTGATTACTTTTCTTTCTCTGACTTCTGGAGCACTCTTTCTCTTATTTTCCTTCTTCTTCATTGGCTACACTTCTGAGTCTTCTTAGATGCTTCCTCCGTATCGTTCTTGTCCTCTTTTTTTTTTTTTTGCTTTGGTGTCTTTATTTTATTCATCTGTGTATCACCTTAATCAGTTCATTTCTATTTCTTTTCTTTTTTTTTATTATTTCAGCATATTATGGGGGTACAAAAGTTTAGGTTATGTATCTTACCCTTGCCCACCCCCCCAATCAGAGCTTTAAACGTGTCCATTCCTGACGGTGCGCATCGAACTCGTCATGTATGTATAAACCCATCCCCTCTGCCCCCCCCATCTGCCTGACACCTGATTAATGTTATTCCTAAATGTGCTCTTAGGTGATGATCAGTGAAACCAATTTGATGGTGAGTACATGTGGTGCTTATTTTTCCATTCTTGGGATACTTCACTTAGTAGAATGGGTTCCAGCTCTATCCGGGAAAATACAAGAGGTGCTATATCACCATTGTTTCCTATAGCTGAGTAGTACTCCATGGTATACATATACCACATTTTATTAATCCACTCATGTATTGGTGGGCACTTGGATTGTTTCTACATCTTTGCAATTGTGAATTGTGCTGCTATAAACATTCGAGTGCAGATGTCTTTTTTATAGAATGTCTTTTGTTCTTTTGGGTAGATGCCCAATAATGGGATTGCTGGATCAAATGGTAGGTCTACTTGTATCTGTTTAAGGTATCTCCATATTGCTTTCCACAGAGGTTGCACTAGTTTGCAGTCCCACCAGCAGTGTATGAGTGTTCCTATCTCTCCGCATCCACGCCAACATTTATTGTTTTGGGACTTTTTGATAAAGGCCATTCTCACTGGAGATAAGTGATGTCTCATTGTGGTTTTGATTTGAATTTCCCTGATGATTAGAGATGTTAGCATTTTTTCTTATGTTTGTTGGCCATACTTCTGTCTTCTTTTGAAAAATTTCTGTTCATGTCCTTTGCCCACTTTTTGATAGGGTTGTTTGATTTTTTTCTTGCTGATTTTCCTGAGTTCTAAATAGATTCTAGTTATCAGCCCTTTATCAGATGTGTAGCATGCGAAAATTTTTTCCCATTCTGTAGGTTGTCTGTTTGCTCTCGTGACAGTTTCTTTAGCTGTGCAGAAGCTTTTTAATTTAATCAGGTCCCATTTATTTATTTTTGTTGTTGCTGTGATTGCCTTTGGGATCTTCTTCATAAATTCTTTGCCTAGGCCAATGTCTGTAAGAGTTTTTCCCACATTTTCTTCTAGAATTCTAATAGTTTCACAATTTCTTGTCTTGTTTTTTTTTTTTTTTTTTTTTTGAGACAGTCTCACTTTGTTGCCCAGGCTAGAGTGAGTGCCATGGCGTCAGCCTAGCTCACAGCAACCTCAAACTCCTGGGCTCAAGCGATCCTACTGCCTCAGCCTCCCGAGTAGCTGGGACTACAGGCATGCGCCACCATGCCCGGCTAATTTTTTCTATATATATATTTTAGTTGTCCATATAATTTCTTTCTATTTTTAGTAGAGACAGGGTCTCGCTCTTGCTCAGGCTGGTCTCGAACTCCTGACCTTGAGCGATCCACCCACCTCGGCCTCCCAGAGTGCTAGGATTACAGGCATGAGCCACCGCGCCCGGCCTATTTCTTGTCTTCTTAATGTTGGTGAGCCCCAGGGCTGAGACATCTGTTCTCTTCTTCATGCTCACTCTGCAGTGAAGGTCTTAAGTCGCCATATATCTATTCCATCAACTCCTAGCCAGGACTTTCCTCTGAATTCCAGAGCTATCAGTTCATCTCCTCTTGGATGTTTAATGTGCATTACAAAATCAACATGCCTTTCTTCTTTCCTTCCTCAGATAGGACACCAAAGGCCAGAGAAATGAGACAAATCTCCAGGGTCATACAGTTAGTGACAGAGTCAGAGCCCAAACTCATGTTTCCTAATTCTTACTCTTTGGAATATGCTATTGTGCTGCCTTCCCAGTAAAGAAGAGAATATTTGGGAAATTTTTGAATTAAATAGTCTGGAGAAATTAATTGCTTAGCTTTCAGAAAGCTCAGTGCTAGGTTCTTTTCTCCCCAGGATTAAATATATATTTTAATATTATATCAGCAGACAGCTCTCGTGCCATTCACATATCCTTTGCCTCTCTGTGACTTAGTGGGTATGGAACTATATCAGTCTACACAAACTTTTCATACTGATGGCTTTTAATGGTAGAACAGTATATCCATATATAAAGCTATAGGTATATAGATAATTATAGCTAAATATATAGAACACACATATAATTTGGAATACTTATTTTCAATCAGGATATACAGATTCTCCAAAGGAGCTCCTTAGACATGGTGATTAGAAGTTGAATCTAGGATTCGACTTCAGTGACTATATTGTAAGCCATTACACTATAGAAGATAAGACTAAAATATATTTTGTCTATATTGTATTTATTTATTTATTTATTTTTGAGGCAGAGTCCTGCTCTGTAACCCTGGCTAGAGTGCCGTGGCATCAGCCTAGCTCACAGCAACCTCAAACTCCTGATCCTCCTGCCTCAGCCTCCTGAGTAGCTGGGACTACAGGCATGCACCACCACGCCCGGCTAATTTTTTTATATATATATTTTTAGTTGTCCAGATAATTTCTTTCTATTTTTTAGTAGAGACGGGATCTCGCTGTTGCTCAGGTTGGTCTCGAACTCCTGAGCTCAAATGATCCTCCTGCCTCGGCCTCCCAGAGTGCTGGGATTACAGGCGTGAGCCACTGCGCCCAGCCCTATTTTGTATATTTTTAAAAATTTTGTGGCCTTTCTAGCAAGGGAGTTTTGACATGATAGTTGTCTTACATAAATCAAAATATGATTTGATAAAAGTGGCATTTTACAAAACTATAAAACTCTTAGCAGGAAACACAGGTGTAAATCTTCATGATGTTGGAGTAGGCAACAGTTTCTTAAAGATGACACCAAAAGCATAAGCAACAAAAGAAAAATAAATAAACTTCATCAAATAAAAAACCATGTGTATCCAAGGACACCATCAAGAAAGTGAGAGGATAACCCACAGAATGGGAAAAAATATTTGCAAATCTTATGTCTGATAAGAGTCTAGTATCCAAACTGAATAAAGAACTCCTACCACTGAACAATAAAAAGACAACTCAATTTAAAAAGGGACAAAGGATCTAAATAGACATTTCTCCAAAGTAGATATACAAATGGCCAATAAGAACATGAAAAGTGCTCAACATTGTTAGTCATTAGGGAAATAAACCCACAGTGAGATACCACTTCACCCCTACTAGGATGGCTATAATTTTTTTCTTTATTAGAGACAAAGTTTTGCTCTGTCACCCAGGGTGGGGTATAGTGGCACAATCATAGCTCACTGTAACCTTGAATTCCTGGGCTCAAGTGATGGTCCTGCTTCAGCCTCTGGAGTAGCTTGTACTACAGGCATGTACCACCATGGCCAACTATTTCTTTTTATTTTTTTTTAGAGATGGGATCTTGCTATGTTGCCCAGGTTGGTCTTGAACTTCTAGCCTCAAGCAGTCCTCCCACTTTGGCCTCCCAGGCATGAGCCACTGCAGTCGGCCAGACAGCTATAATAAAAAAAAGAAACACCACAAAACAAGAATGTAAAGATGTGGTGAAATTAGAGCACTCATACATTGCTGGTGAGAATGTAAAATGCTGCAGCTGCTTTGGAAAACAGTTTAGCAATTTCTCAAAATGTTAAAGTTGCTGTGTAACCCAGAAATTCCATTCCTAGGTATATACCTAAGAGAATTGAAAACATACAAGCTGGTCATGGTGGTACACTCCTGTAGCCCCAGCTACGTGGGAGGCTGAGGCTGGATGTTCGCATGAGCCCAGGAGTTCGATGCTGCAATGAGTTGTGATGATGCCACTGCACTCCAGCCTGAGCAATAGAGTGAGACCCTGTCTAAAAAAAAAAAAAATACATTCACACAAGAACTTATACATGAATGCTCATAGAAGCATTATTCATAATAGCCAAAAGGAGAAAGCAACCCAAGTGTCCATCAATTGATGAATGGATAAACAAAATATATCCATACAATGGAATATTATTCAGCCATAAAAAGAAGTACTGATACATGCTACAACATGGATGAACCTTGAAAATATTATGCTAAGCTAGACAAGCCAGTTGGAAAAGGCCACATATTGTATGATTATACGAAATATCCAGGATAAGCAAATTCATAGGGACTAAAAGTAGATTAGTGATTGCCAGGGGATGGGTGGAGGGAGGCGTTGGGAGTGACTGCTAAGACGTGTAGGGTTTCGGCCGGGCGCGGTGGCTCACGCCTGTAATCCTAGCACTCTGGGAGGCCGAGGTGGGCGGATCGTTTGAGCTCAGGAGTTCGAGACCAGCCTGAGCAAGAGCGAGACCCCACCTCTACTAAAAAAATAGAAAGAAATTATATGGACAGCTAAAAATATATATAGAAAAAATTAGCCGGGCATGGTGGCGCATGCCTGTAGTCCCAGCTACTCGGGAGGCTGAGACAGGAGGATCGCTTGAGCTCAGGAGTTTGAGGTTGCTGTGAGCTAGGCTGACGCCACGGCACTCACTCTAGCCTGGGCAACAGAGTGAGACTCTGTCTCAAAAAAAAAAAAAAAAAAAAAAAAAAGACGTGTAGGGTTTCTTCTTGGTGTGATGGAAATGTTCTCCAATTAGATAGTGATGATGGTTGCACAATTCTGTGAATATATCGCTGAATTATACATTTCAAAATGGTTAAAGTGGTGAATTTTATCTCAATAAAAATGGCATTTTATAAGCTTTGAGTGATACATACATGTGGATCATCTTATTTAAATTAAGTTTCTGTGCTCTTTAATGCAAGCAAGCTTTGCTTCTTTTTATATTTTGACAGGGTTTGATTTTTTTTTTTTTTAGAGACAGGATCTTGCTCTGTTGCCCAGGCTAGAGTGTTATAGTGCCTGATTGCATAGCTCACTGTAACCTTGAATTCCTGGGCTCAAGCAATCCTCCTGCCTTGACTTCCCAAGTAGCTGGGACTACAGGAGTGTGCCACAATGCCTGGCTAATTTTTTCGGTAGACATGGGGTCTTCTTATGTTGTCCAGGATGGTCTTGAACTCCTGGACTCAAGTGATCCTCCTGCTTTGGCCTCCTAAAGTGCTGGGATTATAGGCATGAACCACCATGTCCAGCCAAGGTTTGATTTTGAAGCAATTACAGGTTGGGGTTAGGGCATGTGCTTCTTGATTTTTTTTGTGGTTGTTATGCCTCAACTCCCGTGCAGCTAGTTTTATAGTCTCAATTTCAGAAGGTAGAGAAGAAACCTGGCCATCATGAAAATTGAGTCTACCTACTTTACATTTGGTGAATTTCATTTAAAAATCAAGCTGGAAAAACTAGACTATTAGAAGTCAGGGTTGTGGTTGCCCTTGGTGGGCAGAAGAGGATGATAATAATTTGGGAGGCAACATGAAGGAGATTTCTGCAGTGCTAGGGATATTCTATTTTTGGATCTGGATGCTGGTTACACAGGTATGTTTGATTTGTGAAAATTCATCCAGTGATGCACTTACACAATGTGCCCTGTTGTGCATGTTTGTTAATAACAAGTTCACAATTCAGCTCAACCTGCAGATACGTGTGTATAATATCAACAAACTGGTGTGATTAACTGGGTACCAGAATTCACTGACTTGACCTGCTGCCTTCTGTTTCCATAGACAGGACTGTGTAGGTGCTCTCAGAGCTCTGCCATCCTCACCATCTCCTATCAATTGTTTTCAAGAGGAGAGTCATGGGTAAGCTGGGCCTCCTTTACTGGGGCTGCTGGAATGTAAACCCCCTGGATGAGGTGATGGATGCTCTGAGTTAGGAGAAGCCTTACCAGGCACGTGTGCCCTGTGTCAGATACCCAGCAGCTACCATGGTGCTTGCACTTTCCACCTGGACCCTGAAATGCCAGGGTGGGCATCCAGGGCAGATTGATCCAGTTGGCATTCTAGTGGGCTCAGGCCCATGATCCCGTATCTAAAATATCTGACGCTAGAGGTATTTCAGCATTAAGATGTTTTTGGATTTTAGAAAGGTGATACGTTGCATATCGTGTATGTTATGCAATACTGCCAGCATGGTCTGGGGCAGCTTCTATAATCAGATAATGATGAATATTTATACTAAGTGGGACGGAAACTACAAATAGTCTCACGTCAGTTCAGGCCAGGGTGTGCTGCCAAACGAGTTTGTGTCAAACTTCAAAAAAATTTTTTGGTTTTCAGAGTTTGGGGATTTTGGAATTGCTCCTGAGAGAACACAGGTCTGTCTCAATTTTGCCATTGAGTAAATGAGTCGCAGTTCCTTCTGCACAGAGGCTTTCCTGGGCAGAGGTGCTGAGTGGGAAGGATAGAGGGGAAAGGTGTACTATGGGGTGGAATTTCACAATCAGCCCAGGGAGGCTGTGCCTCTAGGTCAGTAAATGTAGGTGGACGAGTGTCGAGAGGATAACCTTGAAGGGACAGAATTGCCTGTGTAGCACAATCCTTTTTTGGATTCTGCTCTCCTCTGTGGCACCTGCTAAGCTGTCAATGCTGATTAACATTTCATTGATTTCTGTAGCACATTAGGGCATTCCTGGAGCATTCAGCCATAGCCAAGTTTATAATGTACAATTTCTGGAGACTAATATTTATCTAAATTAAGTTAATTATAGGGATGATAAAGCTCACTTAGACATGTGTTTTGAAGAGATTAGAGTTGAATTTCCTAAACAAGAACAAGGGAAACCTTTCCTGGAAAATCGATTTGCCATGATTTGAGCTGATCATTCATGGGACCTAAGTTCACTGTGGGAATGGCTTCTAAATGCCTCTGTTCAGGACCCTCTATGGGGGTAAGAGGGGAGAAAACAGATCTCACGTCACATTGGGAAGGTATTTCCTGCAACTCCAAACACAAATCTTGGTGTGAACTGTTTAAAAGGCACAGTAAAGAAAGTGATGGTGAGAAGTTGTATATGTGTTTGTGTGAGACAGAAAGGTGGGAGTAATTTGTAAGCTGATTCCAGTTGTCATTGATGATTACATTTTGCTGTGTGGTCATTCGTTTGGGTTGTGTGACAACCTCAGAAATCCTCCCATCTCCCTCCTGCCACCTCCACCATCTCCTGCCCATCACTAAATCTTGTTTTGATTTATTCAATAGATGTTAACTGAATGCTTTTTGTGGTGCTGAAGATGCCACAAAGCTGTAGTAGGTTTTAGGGAGATAAAACCATTAAGATCTAGTCTTTGCCTTCTAAAGTTTATAGTGTGGTGAGGTAGACAAATGAATTTAATAGTTGTGTATGTCGAGTGGGATAAGTTAAATGCTATAGTAGAAGTATACGTGGAGTGTTATGGGGATACAGAGGAAGAGTAACTAAATCACCTCGTGTTAGAAGGGGAGCCCAGGGAAATTTCTTATGGGAAATGATACTTTTGAATTGACTTTTTCCTAGTTGCTTAAAATTTTTGAACATTTAATAAAATGCACAGACTGAATTTTGGCAAATGTATACACCCATGTAAACACCACCTCCACCAAGATATACATCATTTTCATTGATGCAGAGAGTTCCTTTGTGCTTCTTTCTGGCAAGTACACCAGCCCCATCCACCACCTCAGAGGCAACCAGACAAACTGCCTTTGGACTAGGCATTTACAGTCGGAAGAAGGGGAGGATGGGCAGTTCCATGGAGGGCACAGTGTGCAAAGGCACGGACATGTGAGAAACTGTGACACGTGTAAGGGATCTTCCGCCCTCTGATCTCATGTTGCTGGGTTAAGGGCATGTCTTCTCTGTTGGATGGATGTTTGACAGCAACGAATGTAGGAGCCAGGCCACCAAGGGATGAGGAGTCAAGCAACTTGACTTTCATCCTATAAGAAAAAGGGAGGCGTGGAAGGGTTTCAGGCAGGGTACTGGTCTTTGTGGTATGCTAAGACTTGATTTTAAAGAGACCACTCTGGCCCTAGTGTGGTTGGGGTATCAGAAAGGGTTTTAGCGTATAAGCAGAAAGACCTGGTAGGAGGCAATTACAGTAATCTAGAAGTGCTGGAGGCCTGAGTCAATGCTGTGGGTGGTAGAAATGGAGAAAGAAAATGGATGGGAGAGGAGTTAAGGAAATAGACTTTCCAGTACTTGGTTGATTAGGTGGAGGCGGAAGGAGAGGGAGAAATTTACACACTAAGGCACCCACAAAGAAGTATACACATGGTATTTTTTTCAGTAACACCAGAGTTTGTGTCCCCATATTTCAAGATGTTGCTCATTAGAAGTTCCCAGCTAGTGAGTGAAGAACACTAGAACTCAGATCCCCGGCTCCCAGTCCAGATGGGAAAAGGTTTTTCTACTTTATTTTTAGGGCTTGTTAAATGTCTCAGAAATGGGCCAATTATTATGCTTGAACAAATCAGTCTTGGGCTCCTTTCCTCACAGAGTGATTGGTATATTTGATCTATGATTTTTTTAAAATAACAGCTCTATTAAGATATGATTCACATACCATGAGCTTCACACATTTAAAGTGTAGAATTCAATGGTTTTTAATGTATTCACAGATTGTGCAACCATCACCATAATCAATGTTAGAATATTTTCATCACCCAAAAAGAAACCCCATACCTATTAGCAGTCACTTTCTAATTCTTTCCTCACTCCCAGTTCTAGGCAGCCACTAATCTACTTTCTATAGATGTGTCTATTCTGGAACCTTCATACAATTTGTGGTCTTTTGTCAATGGCTTCTTTTACTTATCATAGTCTTTTCAAGGTTCATCCATGTTGCAACATGTTTTAGTACTTTATTTCTTTTTATTGCTGAGTAATTATGCATTGTAGGGATATACCAAATTTTGTTTATCATTTCATCAGTTGATGGACCTTTGGTGTGTTGCCACTTTTTGGCTGTTATGAACAACGCTGCTCTTAACGTTTATGTACAAGTCAATCTGTGATTTTAAATAGGAATGGCTACCTTGTGGGGTTGTTGCAAGAATAACGAATAAAAGATGCACCAAATACAGTGCTTGGGACACAAGTGCAAAATAAATGGTGATTCCATATGACAAGGATGGTGACAATGATGAAAGTCTCTTTTAGGAGCTACAGGTGACTGTCGATCGCTCCCAGACATTTCTTTTTCTTCTGTCTTCCTACTCCGTGATTTCACTTCCGTCTTTCCCTTTCCAGTTTCTCCTGCTTTTTTTTTTTTTTCTATATCCATTTCTGTTTCCTCCGCAAGTCATATAACATGATCAGTGGTTTCTTTATGTATTGCTTAGCACCTAGTAGCCTGAGGGCAGGGCCACAGCCTTTGTTATTCTTTGAGAATGAGTGTGACTAAAGCTTAGGTGCAAGTAGGGCAATGTACAGGACATTGTTGCTAGAAAAAGTCTATGAGGATTTTTCTGGACTTTAGAGGCTCTATTTAGGTGGTAAGACTTAAAGTGATATTTTATGCCATAATTATCCAAGTTTTACAACTTTTTTATATGCAAATGCTCGGAGATCTGTGATCTGTTCCTTTAATCAAAGGAGTGCTTGCGTGTTTTCTATACTTTTATGTGAAATAATTATTTTTCTTAGACATTTATCTTAATATTTATTCTAATATAAAGAAATTATTAAATTTATTAATGTTATCAATAAATTAGCATTAAATTCATTAATATTAAATACTTTTTTGTGTGTATGAGACAGTCTCACTCTGTTGCCTGGGCTAGAGTACCATGGCATCAACCTAGCTTACTGTAACCTCCAACTTCTCGGCTCAAGCAATCCTTCTGTCTCAGCCTCCCAAGTTGTTGGGACTACAGGCATGCACTACCACACCCGGCTAATTTTTCTATTTTTAGTAGAGATGGGGTCTCACTCTTGCTCAGGCTGGTCTCGAACTCCTGAGCTCAAGAGATCCTCCCGCCTCTGCCTCCCAGAGTGCTAGGATTACAGGCATCAGCCACTGTGCCTGGCCTAAATACATTTTTGTCAATCTAAAGAGAATGGAAATTAACTGTAGGGACAACTTGCATTTAAAAGTTCAAATGGTTAAAACATTTTAGGGCAAAGTGCTATTTTATTGATAGGAAATTGTTAAATTCATTCCCCTGTAAAATATAGTAATCAGTCCTTTTATGTGAAAAGAGACAAATATCTAATTAAATGATATTGCTTGACATCAAACAATTGATCAAATATTTCAATGAAGACAGAATTTTATGTTCAGTGTTGGTGTTGGATGGTGTCAGTATTTGAAATGCCTTTTCATATTAATTCCGTATGTCATTGATCTCTCTGTTTGATCCACACAAAGGAGTAAGAGATGATTCTTTTCTGTAGGGAGGATTCAAAAGCAGAAGCTGAACTGACACTACAGAAGAAATGAAATAAGACTCATTAGGCCTTTTTAGAAGAGTGTTTTTTGGTGCAGTCTCTTCTGACTAAATTGATAGTTTATTTGAAGTATGATAGGGAAAAACAGTCACCAGAAAGGAACTTCCAATGTATGTGGAGCAAGGGTGGCCTACTTTTGTGAGTTTTTAGTCTAATGTCAACTGGCTGGTTTTGTGAACTGCTTCTCCTACTTTTTTCCAAAGGAAACACTATGATACAAATTTATTTTTAAAATTACATAGTTTTTCATACTTTGAAAAGTGAACTTGGATGAGTACCTGCTCTCTGGGCATCAGTGTTTTTATGCAAAAATTAAGGGAGTATAGATAATGAAAGCACCCTAGAAAAACATGCTGAAAAAACAGTTAAATGCAGCAACATACTATTTCAAATGAACTAAAAGACATTAAGAAAATGATAAAAGAAATGAGAGAACATCATTTATCAGAATTAGAAAAACTTACAAATGGGGTGACAGAATTCCAGAAAGAACTAGAAATGAAAAGATAAAAAAATCATTTTAGAAATGAAGACCAAACCAGAAGAAATACTAGAGAAAATAAACACAATAGAAGGTAAAAAGAAATATAATTTTAAAAATGAAAAAGAAATGAAGAAATAAAAAGGATTTGAGAGAAGCAACAAATACAGAAGATAAGAAAGATGTGAAATGTGGATAGTAGGAGTCCCTGGAAAAGAAGCCCAGAGAAAGGGAACAGAACAAGTACTAAAACTGAAAGTCAAGAAAACTTCCCTGACATAGTTCCTGGAATATTTGGAACTACAGGCTGAAAGAGCACAGCATGTACCTGAGCACACTGCATACTGACCCAGGGCCATCAACACCAGGACGTATTCTAGAAAAGTTCCCAGACTTTAAAGAAAAATTAAAAATTTCTTAAAGCATTTAGGCATGTGACTAATGAAGAAAAGAAAGTTAGATTATCATCAGACTTTTTGACAGAAAAGCTTTATGCCAGAATAAAATGGAGTAACATATTTAAGATACTCAAGGAAAGAAAATGTGAGGGAAGGGTCTTCTGTCCAGTAAGATTGACACAAACTGTGATCAACATGCAAGAACTCAGGAAATATTGCTCCCATGGGCTTTTATTAAAGTGTCTACCAGAGATCAAGGCCACCAACATGATTAGAGAGACATTGACGGAGAACTGGTGGTGAGCATGAAATGCATGTTGCTTGTAGAACTAAGACTTACTGAAGATTAAAAGAGGAGGCCGGGCGCGGTGGCTCATGCCTGTAATCCTAGCACTCTGGGAGGCCGAGGCGGGTGGATCACTCGAGGTCAGGAGTTCGAGACCAGCCTGAGCAAGAGTGAGACCCCCGTCTCTACTAAAAATAGAAAGAAATTATATGGACAACTAAAATATATATATACAAAAAATTAGCCGGGCATGGTGGTGCATGCCTGTAGTCCCAGCTACTTGGGAGGCTGAGGCAGGAGGATCGCTTGAGCCCAGGAGTTTGAGGTTGCTGTGAGCTAGGCTGATGCCACGGCACTCACTCTAGCCCGGGCAACAAAGTGAGACTCTGTCTAAAAAAAAAAAAAAAAAAAAAAGATTAAAAGAGGAGATTATAGTACGTCAAGATTTTACAATCTGTCAACATAGATCTAGTACAACCATTAAAAAAGGGAAGAGTATGATGTTAGCCTAAGTAAAAACATTTTTAACTGTTTTCCCTAATCATAATTTGTGGTAGTAGTACTGTTATTCTGAGACTGTTGTACAATTATTATAGGTTAGTGCACATGATGGATATTCCAATCCTCTCATTGTCTGGGTCCTTGAGAACCAGGATTCTTGGTATGGAAACCCCTAAAAACAATGAGCAAGCAGCCCTAGTGCCCAGATATGGCCTCAAAATACCATGTTCCACTACAGGAAACCTCAAGTCCTTGGAGAAATGAATGCTAAGTCTGGAGTAGGAAATGTACAAGACTAACTGGAATATCTTGACCTACCACACAACAGGGAAGTTATCAAAGACAACTGGAGTTGTGGGCAAAAGACTCAGGGACCATTTTGAAGAGGCTCCCACAGGTTAAAGAAGCAACAATTTGAGACTTAATGAGGATAATGTTTAAGTATTTTTAAACCCATGGGTTCATAATGATATATAAAAAGAAAACTAATTGGTTACTTTCTGAGGATAAACAATTCATTATTGTGAAAAGTGTGTAAATAAGAACAGAGAGCCACCTGTTCATCTTGCCTTTCCTTTATGAACTATACAACTGGGTAACTAAATGGTAGATGAAGGGAATCATCTCTTTATAAAATTATTTCAGCTAATAAATGAAAACAATGAAATAGAATTAGAATATCATCCCCTAACTATCCCAAAATGAATTAATGAGCTGAGGCATTGAGCCAACATAACAAAATAAATTGAAAGCAGAGATTTGTACTTCCTGGTCAAAGAACACACCACCACTTAGTTTTGCCAAAGGGTTGGAATCTGAGTCTCAGCAGTCCTCTGGATTTAACTGCCAATTTTCAGGAAATACAGAGGATAGAGGAACATGCTGAACTGCACCGTGAGTATGCAGTCATCAACGTCCAGATTGCAGGAAATTCCACAGGTGGAACAGCCTAGGTCCTTCAACAGATACATTGGAAGGGACAGAAAGAGATAGATAGAGATAGAGATAGAGGTTTTAAAAAAGGGAGGAAGCTGAACTACTGTGTCTAGGGATGCACATTTGGGTGATAAAACCATTAAGTGACACAAGCACATGATGAAGGTACTTTTTAGAGGGAGGGAGAGAGGCTGTGATTAGTATGGGGCACATAGAGGAGATTCTTGGGTGGCTGGATAGTGATTACAAAAATGTTCAGTGAGAGTTCTCTCATTAACATATTACTATACTTGCTTTATCACATACGTAGCCATCCACCCATCCCTCCATCTATCCCTTAATGCATCTTAGTTTTAGATGCATTTCAAAGTAAATTACAGACATTTGTATACCTCACCCTTGGTACTTCAGTATTCTCTAATACCATTAGCTAAAGTTTGATATTTATTTAGTTTCTTCTTTTGATGTAAAATTTACTTAAAATGAAATGCACATATTTGAAATACATATTCACTGAGTTTCAACAATGCATACATCCATGTAACTCAAACTCATGTTAAGTATACATTACCATCACCCCCAAAATTCCTACATGTTTTTTTCAAGTCTCCAAAACCTGAATGTATTTTTCCTCAGATTTGAGAATGAAGTAGATTTTCTTCTGAGTAAAATGAAAAAAAAAAAAAAAATGCATGTTTTACTTGCTCTCTTGTTCCCCTGACAGTCTCAATTTTTGTAGATATACTTCAGGAATCTCACCGTGGAGTATTATTGGCAGTATAGAATGGTGGTTAAGATTCTGGAGCCAGAATGCCCTGGTTTGAATCTCTGCTCTTTCCCCTGTCAATGGTGTGACCTTGGTTACTTAACTTCTCTCCCCCAGTTTTGTCCTTTGAAAGAGGGTGAAAATAATACCTTCATCAAAGGGTGGCTGTGAAGATTAAGGGAGGAAATACATGTCAAGCACTCAGAGTAGTGCCTGGCATATACTAAACTATGAAGAATAAGTAAGTGCTTGCTTTTATCATTATTAAATTACCATTTTACATTGTGTATTATTTCTTTCAAGGAGTATTTTGACAATTGCCTTCAGATTTAAAATTATATTAACAAAATTATATTAAAAACAATTATTTAGACTTAATTAGATTTGAGGGTGAGTTGGAAGCATCCAGTGACTTAACTGTGGGTCATCCATGTAATCTGGAACCATTTGTTCTAGTACCCTCCAGAGACTATCAGTTTAGTATAGGTCCTATGTGGCCCTGAGGAAGCCATGAGCCTTCTCTCTTTAGTTTCTTCTTCTGTGAGATGTGGGGAATACCACAGACTCGTTCAGGAGATTCTTCAGACTCATCATAGGAACTGCTTGGTTATAAATTAGATTAGTCATATGAAAACCTGTGGAAGTCTCAAGGAAATCAATACTCTGCAAATGCCTCTGATTGTTGCTATTTATCATTCGCCAAGTGAGTCAGTCCTTTTCATCACCCAGGGATACTAACTTTAGCAGATGGAGTCAGCCTGCAGAAGATCAATTACTAGTGTCTCCTTGTTTTTTCTTCCTTGAGTCATCTTCCCCAAGGATGGGGATCTCCACCACTACCTCCCAGCCGTGTCTCCTGCACATCATGGTCGGCAGTAATTATGATAGTTCCAGCCTGTCCAGGGCTTTTATAGGGGCTGGACCTACCCTTTCTCTGTGGGAGAGCAGGAAGACTCTTCTACCATTTCTTTGAAATAATTAGCCTTGCAGCTTTGGAATTTGCACATTCATCTGGAATTCTGTTTGATTTTTACCTTGTCTGTGTTTATTCCTACATGATCAAACCCCTGGGGTTTACTGACAATATGTGCAGCAGATATTTTATCTCATCAAGATGGAGTTTTTTGATAATATGTTAAAATAACTTCTTTTCTGTCTTCTCAGGCTCCTTAATGTCTCCTTTCTCTCAGACAAGAGAACCTACCTTTAAAGTTGAAAACACACGAAAGCCGTTGACATTTATTGTCTTCTTAATTAAAAAATCAAGTTGAATTTTAAGTTTTGTTTTACATTTCATATATTCTCTGCATATAAGATAAAGAACTATCAAAATTATGTAAAAAATTTCAGAGGTTTAGTAGAATCTTATATATATAGTAACATTAAACTTTTAAAATGTCTAATATATGAAAATCTGAATTCATAGTAATTCTAGCAAACTGGAATGAAACAAGCCATTAAAGAAGGGACTCTTAAAACACTTCTATGATGTTCCTCAATCTACAAAAGTTCAAGTATGTCATCTCTAAAGAAGGGTTACACTTTTCTCTCCCTTTGTGTTTTTCTCCAAATAGTCTACCCTTTGTCTCTACCGTCTTCTTTGTTACTGTCTATGCCCATGAAATAGTTCAGATTATCACTGTGGATTATTATTAGTAATAATATTGAGGGGCAGTGTAGAATGGCGGTTAAGATTTTGGAGCCAGACTGCACTGGTTTGAATCTCTGCTCTTTCCCCTGTCAGCGGTGTGACCTTGGTTATTTAACTTCTCTGCCCCAGTTTGGCTGACCATGCTACACAAGTGAGCAGCAGCTATATGACCAGTTACACCTCCTTACCTTCCAGTTGCGTAAGCTCACATACCACAGATACACGTATTTCTTATAGCTGAGAGTACCTTATCCTTATATTAATATTAACAGATACATAGCAAACTGACCTGACCTTCTATCTTCCATCTGGTCTGTGAATTTCTGGGTACTTATGTTCTTATGGTCACCTCTAGATCTAATTTATAGTTCTTCTGAACTCTAGCTATCACCTAGGTGTCACCTGCTTTAAGATGTTCTTCTTGCCAGGCATAGTGACTCGTGCCTGTAATCCCAGCTACTTGGGAGGCTGAGATGGAAGGGTCACTGAGGCCAAAAGTTTGAGAAAAGTCTGGGCAACATCACAAGACCCCATATCTAAAAAATGTTTTTAATAATAATAATAATAAAAAGATGTTCTTCTCTCTGATGTTTGCCTAGACATGGAACACAATGCTTTTTCTTGGATTTCCCAAAATGCCATATATAAAAGGCATTGTGTATAACAAATTTAGAACTATATGGCAAACAGTTTCAAAACAGGTTTATCAGAGATGCCTATCCTTTGTCAACATTTCTGCATGAGAGTCCCTTCTTCCTGTCATATTGCTTTGTCCTCACCCTTCTCTGCAACTTCCCTTTTCTTCTCTACTCTACCTCACCTAGTTTCTCTCTCTGTTTTTTTTTTGGGGGGTGGGCAGAAGAGGTTAGCTATCTCTTGGTTTCTCAGTTTTCTTCTAAATCATGGCTGAGCCTCACTCTTGGGCGCCCAGATCAATGCATCTTGCCACACAAACGTCCCAGGTTCTGGAGAGAGTTGTGCCATTTCCATAGCATCAGACAGAAGTAATTACAGTGAGAAATTTTTAAAACAATAGTGTTAATTTTTTCCCTCCACTACTTAGTACAGCACTCAGAAGTTTACTAAGATCATGTTGAAATTTTGCTACAATTGACCTTTCTTAGTTGATCCTCTCTTTTTGATTCTAAAGTAAAGCTCCACAGAAGGCCTTGGTTCCACCTTATGGCAATCAGAATTGGCAGACTGAAAACACTAGATTGACTTCATGTAGTTTTGCTTCTTGTTATACACAGTGTGTCTGTGTTGATATTTCTGCATATAACTTCTTTTTATAATTGAGAGGTAATATCTTGATTTAATAATACTAGTTTATTACAATTGATTTGGGTTGCTGGTTCTGAAACTAGATGGAATAGACTTACTTTTCTCCATTCCTCCCTTCTAAATACAACTGAATATCCTTGGAAATATTGAATAGACAATAATGAAAAGGACTCTGAAAGCTAGAAAGAAGATGACAGATTGGTAGGAAACCCCAGGACTTGAGGAATGAAAACATGATGTGTTCTCTGGGTTTTCTTTTTGTTCCCTATATGCCCCTGGCCCGGGTGCCGGAGAGGCTGGTAGTCTGGAACTACTAATAGGCATAGACAAAAAACTCAAGAAAAGCCTGCTCTCTCTGGCCAAAGGACCAGGAGAGGGTAAGCCCAACAGAGACCTAGTGGGGAACCGCAACACCTGTTTTACACCCAAAGCTAGTAGGCAGTCCATTACGTTGGCCTCAGTAGCAGCAGCAAAACCCCAAGCCGTCCAAGATACTGCTCCACAACCAGGACACTGGCAGGCAGTCTGATCAGTCCACAGTGACAGGGGCAGTGAAACCTTGTGTCTTCCTGCTCTCTACCCGGTGACATAAGAAGAGACAAGCCCAGTGGCTTCTGCTCTAACTTCTACTCCTAGAGGATTACCCAGCAATAGCAAGGGCTGAAGGAAGCACCTTCTGCCCCTGCAGATGGCACCAGCAGGAATGAGAAGGAACCCTGTCACCATCAGAAGAACAAAGCAGACCAGAATAGCATTGCAAAGGCTCTCAAAACCAAACTGACATTGGAACTAAAACCCATAAAGTAGGCCAGGACTTATAGGCTAAACCTAAACAGGGTGACAGCCTGCTAAAATAGATGATTTAAATAGAATCAATGGTGTCCTAACATAATGACCAAAATGTCCAGTTATAAAAAAAAATTATTTGTCATACCAGGAACCAGAAAAACCACAATTTGAATGAGAGAAGACAATTAACTGATGCCAATACTGAGATGAATCAGATGTTGGAATTAGTTGAGAAGGATTTTTAAAGTGGCCATTATAAAAAAGCTTCCAACAATCAATTACAAATTCTCTCAGAACAAATGAACAAAATAGCAAATGTCAGCAAATAAATAAATAAAAGTTATAAAAAAGAACCAAATGGAATTTATAAAATTGAAAAATCCAGTAATTGAAATAAAATGCTGGGTAGACTCAGTAGTAGAGTGAAGATAACTAATAGAATCAGTAAATTTGAAAATGGATTAATAGAATTTACTCTATCTAAACAGCAGAAAGAAAATAGACTAAAAAAATGAACAGAGCTTTGGAGATCTGTGAGACAATAACAAGAGTGCACATTTTTATCACTGGAGTTCCATCAGAAGAGGAGGAAGAAAATAATGCTGAAAGAATATTTGGGAGAAATAATGGTTTAAAACTTCCCAAATTTGGTGAAAGACAAAACCTACACATTCAAGAAGTGGGTAATCCTTCAATAAGATAAGCACAAAGAAACACTAAGACCCATAATTAAACTTCTGAAAACTAAAAAAGAAAAAAAATCTTAAAAACTGCCCAAAATAAATGACATATTTCTAAGGAGGAACAGCAATTTAAATGACAGATTTCTCATCTGAAACCGTGGGGATCCTGGGGAAATGGCACAGCAGTTTTCAAGTGCTGAAAGAAAAAAATTGCCAGCCCCAAATCCCATAGTTGGAGAGATTATCCTTCAGGAATGAAGGGGAAATAAAGACATTCCCCAACAAAGGAAAACTGAGAGAATTTGTTGCTAGCAGATCTGCACTTAAAGAAAGGCTAAAGAAAACTCTGCAACACAAGTGATAACAGAAGAAGAATGCTGGGAACTTCATACAGGATAGAAGAACACAGCATGGGTAAAAATTGATATAAACATAATAGACTAAGTTATAACACTATATGATATAGTGCTTGATGTATGTAGAGGAAATATTTATATTTTTGAATGGGGAGAGTAAAGGAACCTAAATGAAAGTAAGTTTTCTATGCTTCACTTGACTTGGGAAAATGTCAACATCAGGAGACTGTGATATTATATATATATGTATATATATCACCCAATAAAAACTGTACAAAGCAATATGCTAAAACTATTGAAAACAAATAAAAATGGAACTCTAAAAAATATTTAAGCGACCCACAAGAAGCAAAGTAAGAAGAAACAGAGGGAACAAACAGAAAGCCAATAGTAAAATGGCAGACTTAAGCCCTAAGATATCAATAATTATTTTAAATGTAAATAGTTCAAATACACCAAATATACAAATTAAAAGGTAGAGATTGGCAGCGTATTTAAAAATGGCCCAACTATGTGCCATCTACAAGAAACTAACTTTAAACATAACAACATAGGTAGGTTGAGAGTAAAAGGATGCAAAAAGGTCTATCATGCGAGGATTAACAACAACAAAAAACAAGAGTGGCTATATTAATAGCAGGTAAAGTCAACTTTAAAGCAAAGAAAATTACTAGGCACAAAGAGGACATCACATAATGATAAAAGGCTTTATCCCCTATATATAGCAATTTAAAACTTGCATGCAGCAAACAAGATAGCTCTGAAACACGTGAAGGTTGGTTGGTCCGAGTGCAGTGGTGTTTACAACTAATTGATCACAACCAGTTACAGATTCCTTTGTTCCTTCTCCAGTCCCCCTGTTTCACTTGACCAGCCTTTGTAAACAAAAAACAAAACAAAACAAAACAAAACACATGAAGGAAAACCTGATAGACCTCATACTGGAACAACTGGATAGCCACATGCAATGGAATGAAGTTGGACCCTTACTTAACACTATATACAAAAAATAACTCAAAATGAATCAAAGACCTAAATTTAAGAGCTAAAACTATAAAACTCTTAGAAGAAAATATAGCAGCAAATCTTCATTACCTTGGATTTGGCAATACTTTCTTAAATATGACATGAAAATCACAGGTGACAAAAGAAAAAGATAAATTGGATTTCATCAAAATTAAAAACTTTTGTTCATCAAAGGACAAAGGGCAAGCTAGGTGAGGTGGCACTTGCTTGTAGTCCCAGCTGATGTTGGAGGATCACTTGAACCCAGGAGTTCAAGTCCAGCCTGGACAACATAGTACTCATGTCTAAAAAAAATGGGGAGAGGCCACTATCAAGAGAGTGAAAATACAACCCACAAAATTCTCCCACAGAATGGGAGAAAATGTTTGCAAACCATACATCTGGTTCTGATAAGGTGTTAATATCCAGAATATATGAAGAGCTCCTACAACACAACAACAAAAAGACAAAGAACCCAATTAAAAATAGGCAAAGGCCTTGAATAGACATTTCTCCAAAGAAGATATACAAATCCTAATAAACTCATGAAAACATGCTCAACATCATTAGTCATTTGGGAAATGCAAATTAAAACCGTAATGAGGGAAAATAGTATGACAATTTCTCAATAAATTAAACATAGAATTACAATATGATCCAGCAATTCCACTTTTGGGTATATACCCAAAAGAATTGAAAGCAAGGAATTTACCAGGTATTTTTACACCAATGTTCACAGCATTATTCACAATAGCCAAAATTTGGAACAACTCAAGTGTCCATCAATAGATGAACAGATAAATAAAATGTGTCACATACATACAATGGAATATTACTCAGCCTTAAAAAGGAAGGAAATTCTGACACATCCTCCAACATAGATGAACCTTGAAGATACGCTAAGTGAAATAAGCCAGATACAAAAGGACAAATATTGTATGGTTCCACTTATATGAGATACCTAGGATGGTCAAATTCATAGAGATAGAAAGTAGAATGGTGGTTGCCAGGGGCTGGGGGAAAGGGGAACAGGGAGTTATTGTTTAATGGTTATGGAGTGTCTGTCTGGGGTGATGAAAAGATTTTGAAAATAGATAGTGGTGATGATTACATAACGTTGCGACTGCAATTAATGCCACTGAATTGTATGTACACTTAAACATGATAAAAATGGCAAATTTTATGTTATATATACCACAATGAAAAGAATGTGGTTGGAGTGTGCAGCTCCTGTAGCCCACTGGCAGGGCTGGGAAGGGGGAGGAAGCACATAACCTACTAGTGTCCTCTGCTGGCTGTGGTAGAGGATCTGTACTCCAGGCAGGTCTGCTGAGCAGCCTGTGTTTAGTGGCACCTTAGCAATTAAGACAAGCATGGAAAGAAAAGCCACTTTCTGAACGGTCAGACCTGAGTGTCTTTAAGTAGAATGTCAGTGCTCAGCCATGATTTCTGATGAATTTTGTGCAAACAGGTGAGCGGGGAGAGATTTGTATCTCTTATTTTCTTTCCTTTGTTTTTCAAGTACAAATTGTATTATCAGCTGTGGAGTGACAAAGTAGATATGCTGATCTAGAGAAGAGAGAAAGAGCTCAGTGTTTCAGCCAGGGCTACTGGAAATCCTCATGTTGCCATTATCGGCCTCCAATCCCTTGTGCTCATTCATTCATTAAGTCTAAGTCCTTGCCATCTGCCATCTCGGTAAAATGAAATGCTCATGCTTAACTTCACCGTGGGGTCAGAATGTCACACCCTGAGTAACTCGTGACACCAGAGAAGTGGCCCAGCACATGAGGTTCATTCCTTCAAGACTCAGATTCCCAAAGCCTCTCAGGTTGCACAAAGAAGGCTGTTTTGATGGGCTTTTTGCTGAGTTATCTCTGAAGTTTGGCTGTTGAAAGATTAATTTGGCCTTAGCTTAATAAAAGAAACACAGAAAGAGAACATTAATATAACTAGTGAGGCATTAAACATACTGTTTTCAAGAACAAGATCTTTTACATAAACATTGCTGTACATTTTACATATGTTTACTTTCAGCTATTAAATATTTCAATTAAGCTCTTAGACATTAAGTATGGTTTTAATATGTATGGGTTTGTTAAAATCCCATGCAATTTGTATCAAAGGAAGCATCTAATACTGTGTGTTGCTAGCTGGGAGATCATTCATTCATTATTTAATTAGTGTGTGCAAGGCATTCTGCTATGCCTTTCTTTTTCTTTTTTCTTTTTTTTTTGAGACAGAGTCTCACTCTCTTGCCCGGGCTAGAGTGCTGTGGCGTCAGCCTAGCTCACAGCAACCTCAAACTCCTGGGCTTAAGCGATCCTCCTGCCTCAGGCTCCCAGGTAGCTGGAACTATAGGCACACACCACCATGCCCGGCTAATTTTTTCTATTTTTAGTTGTTTTGGCTAATTTCTTTCTATTTTTAGTAGAGATGGGGTCTAGCTCTTGGTCAGGCTGGTCTCGAACTCCTGAGCTCAAGCAATCCTCCCGCCTCGGCCTCCCAGAGTGCTAGGATTACAGGTGTGAGCCACCATGCCTGGCCTGCTATGCCTTGAATCCAGATCTAAAAGCTCTCTTGGCTGTGCAAGGTGGCTCACGCCTGTAATCCTAGCACTTTGGGAGGCCAAGGCGGGAGGATCACTTGAAAACAGAACTTCAAGACTAGTCTGAGCAACATAGTGAGACCCTGTCTCCACAAAAAATAGAAAAATTATCTGGGCTTAGTGGTGCCTGTTGTTTGTCCCAGCTACTTGGGAGGCTGAGGCAGGAGAATTGCTTGAGCCCGAGTGCATTTGAAGTTGCAGTGAGCTATGATAATGCCACTGCACTCTAGGCTGGGCAACAGAGGGAGATACTGTTTCGAAACAAACAAACAAACAAACAAACCAACCAACCAACCCCCAACAAAAACCAATTAAATAAATAAATAAAATCACTCTCCTTACCATCCTTCCTGCCATCAGTATTCCAGAAGCAGGGGACTAACCTGGGAGGCCTTGGCAGGATGCCTCACACTGCACAAAAGCCACTCTTCTCTAGCAAAGCCTAGGGTTGCTTTGCTGACTTCCTAGGAATTTAGAGAACAAGATGACAAGGTGGTGGTGTTTGGTGTATGACCTCTTTTCAAAGTCATATCAATAAAGAGTTTTATTAATTTTACATGTCACCAAACATTTTTTCTCCTAAACATCCCTTGCAAGCAAATGGACTTGATCGCCCCTCAGAGGGTGGAACCTGACGTGTAGATACGAATTGGCCTGCTCAAGATCATGCAGCGAGTCGCCCACAAAGCTGGGGATGCCAGGAGTCAGGAAAAGAAGGAATCTCCTCTATGGTGCAAGGTTCTGACAGTCCCCTCTCCTTTTATGACACCTTCCTTCACCTTCCCAGTCATCCTAATCTCTCCCGCCCCTCTCTTACAGAACTCACTCTCCAGGCTCTCAAGTCCCATAGTTTTGAACTGTGTCTCACCTCCACAACTAGATCGCAAGCTCTTTGGGTCTCTCTCGCAGAGTGTAGCACATGTACAAAAACATGACAATGATTTTGTATCCATCTTCTCTACTTTCCCTTCCATGATATATGCACTTTTCTATGTCTCATTTCCTAAGGAAGAATGATATTCTCAAAGCAGATATTGTCTATATTATAATTATGATTGGGGTCAGCCCGTTTGTTGTTCTGGTAACAAGGGTCTTCTTGGGACAAAGACAAAGCCTCCTGTTTGTGTCTTCTAAACTAAAGGAGCAATTCTCCTTTTGTAGGGAATTGGAAATACCTAAGGGAGAGACAGAATTAAGGTCTAGCTAGTAAACATGGTTTTCTTTTCTTTTAAATAATTATTATATAATATTTGATACATACATATAGATATATATTTTTGTTTTTATTTTTTCTGAGACAGAGTCTCGCTTTGTTGCCCGGGCTAGAGTGCCGTGGCATCAGCCTAGCTCACAGCAACCTCAAACTCCTGGGATCAAGTGATCCTCCCACCTCAGCCTCCCGAGTAGCTGGGACTACAGGCACGAGCCACCATGCCTGGCTAATTTTTTGTTTCTATTTTTAGTTGACTGGCTAACTTTTTTTTCTATTTTTAGTAGAGAGAGAGTCTCGCTGTTGCTCAGGCTGGTCTTGAACTTCTGACCTCAAGCAATTCTCCCCCCTCGGCCTCCCAGAGTGTTAGGATTACAGGCGTGAGCCACCACGCCCGGCCCATAAATATATATTATTAACCTTCATACTTACATGTATGTTTACATGTTTACATAAGTAGTTGGGACAGAGACTGTATGGCCTGTGAAGTCTAAAATATTTTCTCTCTGGCCCTTTATGGGAAAATTTGATGACTCCTAGACTGGAGAGACAAAGGGAGGAAGCAATATTATATAAAAGCATGAACAATAGTGACCAGCAGAAGCTAGAACCACAGTGGTGGTGGCCTGCCCAGAATCTAGAGCCGAGAAGAGACTTAGTCACCACTACTCCTGGAAATACTGTTCAAGACAGAGATGAGGGGAGTAATACCTGTTTGGTTTCTCAGATGTTCCATCACTTGTGGAAACAATTCCTTGCATTCATAACCCCGTGTTACAAATGCTTAGGTGTTTTCTGGTTTTCTGGTTGGGTTCCGACTGATACAAAGTTATACTAAGGATTAGAATTGCTGGGTTGTAAGGTACGCACATTTTCAGCCCTAATAAGATAATGCTACGTTATTTTCTAAACTTCACTATACCAGCTTCCTTTTCCTCCAGGTATATGAGAGTTCTCTTTGATTCATATCTTTGTATTCACATACTATATTTATTCACTGTTTGTGTTTCTTTTTCTGTGAAATCAGAGAAAAGACAAATTAAAAAAAAAAAAATTAAACCAATATGGCAGGTTTTTCACACTCAGTATTTCAAACTTGTGCCTACTGGATGAATATCAACCCAGTCTATTCCAGTCTCTTGTTAATTCGGTTGTCTTTCCCCCCACTTTAAAAGTTATACTTCTTTCCATTATTTATTTTAGTGACTGTTCTAGGACTAATAATACATTTTTAACCTATCAAAGTCTACTTATACCACTTCACACTTTAGAAGTCACATCTGATACTTCTACTTTCTGAATCTGATAACTTTACAATGGTATAATTCCATTAACTTGCCCCCTATTCTTTGTACTATTATTATTATGGCTTTTATTTCTATATATATTATAAATATCACCTTATGATACTATTATTTTTTTCTTTAAGCAGTCAGGGGTCATTGAAGGGAACTATAAGATGAAAAGTTAGTTTTTAAAATTTATTCTCTTATTTACCATTTCTGGTGCTCTTCATTTTCTCCTGTAGTTCCAGGTTGCCATCTGGCATTATTTTCCTTTACCTGAAGAATATCCTTTATCATTTCTTGTAAAGCAGGTCTGCTGGCCCCAAATTCTCTCAGCTTTTGTTTACCTGAAAATTTCTTCTTTCATCTCTGTTTTGGAAGGATAATTTTGTTAGATACAGAATTATTTTCTTTCAGCACTCTAAATGTCCTTTCAATATCTTCTAGCCTCCATTGTTTATAATGAGAAGTTAGCTGTTATTCGTATCATAGCTTCCTGTATGTAATGTGTCCTTTTTTTTCACTGACTGCTCTCAAGTTTTTTCTCTTTATCCCTGGATAAAGATATACCAATGGTGTGCCTAAATGTGGTTTTCTTTTTATTTATTCTATCGGTATTTATCTGTAAGTCAATCTGTACATTTAAATTTGGAAAACTTTTGGCTACTCTTTCCTCAAGTAGCTTTCTGTTCCACTTTCGTTCTCCCTCTGGGACCCACATCACACGCACGTGAGACTGTTCGGCAATTGTTTTATAAGTTCCTGAGGTGCAGTTCACTTTCCTTGACTTTTGTTGTGTCTAAGATGGAATAATTTTTATTCATCTGTCTTCAAGCTTGCTAACCCTTTCTTCTATAAAGCCCATCCAGTAAATTTTTCATTTTGGTTATCGTTCTTTTCAATTCTACAATTTCTACCTGGATCTTTTTAAAAAAAATTCCTCTTTCACTGCTGAGATCCCCTGTCTGTTCACTCAGTAAGACCATATACTCCTTCACGTCCATGAATATACTTAGAGCTGCTTAAAGTTGTTTGCTGAATCCTACACCTGTGCCATCTCAAGGTCGCATTTTCCTGTTTTTTGCATGTCTAATAGTCTTGAATTGTATACTAGAAGTTGTTGCTGATACTTTGTAGAGAGACACTGGATTTTGTTATCTTCATTGGAAGAGTGATGATTTTTATTCTAGCAGACAGTTCAATTACTAGCTGATCACCTTGAATTTGTGTAGAATTACTTTTATGCTTTGTTAGGATATACCTGTGGAAAGCCCATATCTGTGGCAAGCCTACTCAGCTCCAAATTGGCAGGACTCAAACTCTAAAACTCTCTCTCCCTTGCAGATCTTATCAAAGCTGGTTGAACAGTCTTTTTCTTATTATTGTTTATATATTCTGGTTATAAATTCTTTGTTACTTGGATGTGTTGCAAATACTTTCTCTCAGTTTATGGCTTGCCTTTTCACTTTCTTTATGATATCTTGATGAATAGAGGTTATTACTTTTAATGTAGTAAAAATTTTCAGACTTTTTTTAATGTTAGCACTTTTTCCATCTGCTTTAGGAAATCTTTCCAAACCTCAAAATCATAAAGATAATCTCTTCTAAATATTTGAGTATGCCTTTCCAAGTTAAGTTTTCAATCCATCTGGAATTGATTTTTATACATGGTGTGAGGTAGGAATCTAGTTTAATTTTTTTTCCAACTAGATAACCCAGTTGTGTCAGCATGATTTTATAGTCCATCTTTCCCCCATGTGATACACATGTTGTTTTTGAGATATATTGCATTTCTATATTATTTATTCTCTTCTGCTGGTTGCTTTATCTGTGTGCCAATAAACATTACCTTAATGACTATAACTCTCTAAGTCTTGATATCTAGTGAGCATGTCTCCTCATCTTATAATTATTCTCTTTCAGGAGTATCTTGGCTAGAAATTCTTTGGCCTTTGCTTTTCCATATATATATTTTAGAATCAGCTTGTCAAGCTCCCATTTATTGGGGATCTATCAGGGGATCTATCAGCTAAAGAAGAGAGGTTTCAGAATATGACATAATCTTTGTTTATAATTGAGCCTACATTCAAACTGCAGAGAAGACTAATATACATGAAACAGTGACTAGAATAAGATGCTTTATAAAGTCCAAAATTGTGTTGAATATATTAGCCATGTAAGAGAAATCCAGAGGAGAGTTGGATAAAGAGGGCAGAAGCGATTAGAGAGATCTCAAAGGGGACAGTGGGCCTTTAAGGGTGAGAAGAAGAGGCATAGGAGAAGTATGCTCAGAGGTGATAAAAAGAAAACTTGCCTGAGTATTAACACACTGTAGTTTACAACGTGCTTTCACATATATTATCTCATTTGGTCCTCAAAGAATACTATTAAGACAGGTAACATTCTTATTTTAAGGGACATATAGGTAAAGTGATTTACCTAAGAATCCAGTTTGACAAGTTTAGTCTGGGACTTCAAACCAGATCTTCTACTTCTAGTCCAGAATTCTTAACATTGCATCCCCTTACCTCTCCATACATGGGAATGGGTTCTAAAGAAAGCCAGGAGGCCTGGAACTGAGGTATGTGTAGCATGTGCTTTCTTCCTTACTTAGAGCACACCAGGAATCAGAAGAAGCTCCTTGACCAGAGACCCTGTCTGGATGCTTTCAGCACCTCGGCCCATTCAGAAAAGGATATTGGGGGTGGCAAAGAAAATAAGAGTGGCAGATAAAAATCATATGGCCTCAAAGATCTCGCACACTTCTTAGGAAATTAAAATTAATATAGAATCAGTTATGTTAATACAGTGGTCTTGTTATATTAGGCTTGTTTTTCCTTAAAAATAATAATCACAAAGTAATTATATATTTTTATCAGGCAAAATTTGGTGTTACTATCATTTGCTCTGAGTTTGCTTTTGGCGCAACATCATTTTGAGCATAGAACTAGTCCTTCAAGGCAAAATAGCTGAAGCTGGTAAAGTTTATCTTTATTTCCAGCAATTTCCCTTTTTTCATCTATCCCCAGCCCATTAATTGTTGAGTTCCATCCGGTGTCCAGTGTCTCATTGATGATTCTCCCTCACTTCTATACCACCACTATCCAAGACTGAATGTGAACTGATGATGCTAATGCAAACTGATGTATGATAAGTTATTCTGATATCTTTCAGGAGCATCTTCATGTAATTGAAACAAAGCTTCAAGCTGAAGAGATAGAGGTGTGCAATGATGGGCTTTTAGGAAATCACCACTGTTAGGTGGGGGTGAGTGGTGCAGTTAGAGAAAGGAGAAACATTTTAATCCATCACCTTATACCTGAAATCACATCAAATCAGCAAGCACTATTGACTACAAAATGCAAATTAGCAAATTTTACTGAATACCTACAATATGCCTACTATGGGAATTATGGTTTAATCTCAAGAAATTTAGGGTCCATTGGAGAGGATGTAAACTGGAAAAGTTTTAATTTGGAGTCTTTATTATTCTATGAACTACCTGAAATTCATGCAATCTTTGATGCATATCTGTGTATGTAGGTGTATACATGCACACCCACCCCAACAAATGCATTTTTTGGGGAAGAGTCCAGACCATTCATCAGAATCTCAAAGGAGCCTATAACCCCTAAAAGAAGTTTAACTGGCAAGTGTTCTCTAATTCTGTCTGCATATAGACTCCAGGACCATGGGAAGGGTAGGCTCATTTCCTTTTCAAATAGTGATAACATGGCCAGGGTTTGGAATCTTAAGTGTCTCTTGGCTTCGTCCCTGTAGCCGGTTAGGTTGGGAAGTAGATTCTGTGACCAAGATTGGCATTCAGGAGGTTTATTAGGGAGTGCTTTTGGGAATAATGCTTATACAAGGGAAGGGAAGAAAGCAGGATTGGGCAGAGGGAGAAGCTGACCTTTGATGCCATCTCAAAGGATGCCGCTGTTGACTGCACAGGAAGTTCTGAAGTTGGTATCCTGAGCTGGGGTGAGGGGGCTTAGCCTTTATACCTCCACAGTGGTCAGTCATTAGATATGGACTGCACCAGTAAGGAAGTGCGACCTTGGACAAGGTGGCTATCTTCATCTAAGGCAGTCCAGGGGGTGGTGACTGAAAGCTGAGGGCTTTCTGCTGGCATCCCTCACAGCAGTGTAATTTTTTCCCTTTCAGTGTTCACAAGAATCTATCCCTTGTGCTGCTCAGATCCACTTTTTTGTGTAAGTCCTGGGAGAAGCTCCTCCAGGATTGCCATTGGCCTGTCTTCCTGGGATAAACTTAGAAGAGGAAGGTTAGTGGGATGAACAAGAGCCCTTGTTTCTGCAGACCTTGTTTCTGGGTTTTGAGTGACACTCAGTGTCTTCCTCCACTCTTACCCATTCTAGAGTCTCCTCACCTTCAGGTAGCATCTCTGCCAAGGGGATGACTCACCCATACTTGCCATCCCTGAGGAGATGGGGCCTCTGTTAACCATGCCCATCTCAGGCTCTTGCTGCTGTACCTCTCCATTTACATCAGAAGAGAGCAAGGCAACACCAAGAGGTGCCCAAGCAGATAGCCTGGTTGCCAAACATAGTCATCCCAGTCCAAAGCATCCAGGCAGCAACTGTAGCTTATAGCTCAGTAGAACTCTCTCTGTGTCCACTACAGTGAGTGTCCCCCTTTGAGAATCAGGACCTCTAAACCTACAGAGCACAGAATTGTGGGGATGGGAAGCACACATTCCCCTATTGGGTCATTGGAAGTGACGGCAAGTGGGGCCTTTCCTGTCAAAACAAATTGTTACCCATTCTAGCTGGAAGAGCGCCAGTGTAATGAGCTTTCTACCAAGGGGCTGATGGGTGTACCAAAGGGATAAAGCTGTATTGTAGACTCAAAGTTGGTCTTTGTCACTGGCAGTGGCAGTAACTAGATCAGCCTTGTTAAATGGGACCTCATGTTGGTGGACCCAGGTATAACCAACATCACTGTCATTACAGCTACTCTGTTCATGTGTGCCCTTGTGCCAGCACTGGGGTGAACAGTTACAGAAGCTGAATGATGTCAATTGGCTGAGTCTTTTTGAATGCGTGGAGCTTTATTGTAGGCATTAATATGCAATACAAATATCTACATACTTCATGTCCATTCCCATGATTCATGGATTCAGCTCCTTGTCCCTGATTGTCTACTCTTTCTCCTTCTTGGTCCCTGACCATCTGGCCAAACTATTTTACACTGCTATGAGTTGGTGTATATTCTAAACTCAAGTCACTTATTTTTCTGTGTCACTATTTTTCAATGCCACCTCTGAGTAGGATGGAAATACAGTCCCTATTTGGTTTGCATTCATATCTTCAGCTGATCCATCCAAGAACCAAGCTTGGGCTTTTTCCTCATTCATCAGCTTGTCATAGAGACCTTCCCCCCACAATATGAAACCATAGAGCAGGGATAGGTACTGGTGCAACAGCGGTGCATGACATGGGAGCCTGCGGTATCTGCTCGTGCAGGTTTCTGGCAACCTCTGGTCCTGCTTGTGCCCATGCCTGGATGTACCACTTCCACCTTTCAATGCATTGCTGCCGAGCCTGCCAACCTTATAACTTGGTGGGTCTTACAGGACCCAGTTCATAATGGGTTGTTCTAGATGCGTGGTCATTTAGTATCCCATTACTGAGCACTCCATTTCTACCACACCACGTGTTGTTTTTTGAAAGGCGTATGCTTCTCTGCCATAGATAGTATGGCTTTGTTCCAGAACTCTAGGGTTTTTTTACTGTGATTTTCCCACTGGGGCTTTTGATAAAATCCTCATGATGTCTTTTCTTGCCAGTGATACCTCTAATATCATAGTGCCTGTGCATTGTATAGACTAAGAGGGAGGGGCACTTCTATTGCAGCCTGGACCTGCTGCAGAATCAACACTCAAAGTTGGCAGCTTTTCATGTCACCTGGTACGTGGGTTAAAGTAGTATTCCCTACCATGAAATATGCTGCCTTTAGAACTTGAAGAGGCCTGCCAGCACTGTTTCTTTCTTTTTAGTAGGAGGTGCAATATGCAATAATTTGTCCTTAACTTTGGAGGGTATTTTCTGGCATGCTCCAGATCACTGATTTTACTGATATGGCAAACCCTAAATCTTTGTAGGGTTTATCTCTCCCCCCCAACGCTGCTCTGGAGAGCATATTTGTCTTAACAAGTCATTTAATGTGCTAGATACTTGTTGTCCATATGGTCTGATTGGCATAATCATTGTCTATATAGAAAATCAGTATGATGTTCTGTGGGATTTTCAGCCAGACCAAATCTCTTTAGAGGGTAGGAGAGTTAACATAGCTCTGGGACAAGACTATAAATGCGTACTGTATACAAAACTATAAATGCATACTCTTGTTTGTTCTAAGTGAATGTGAGCTGTTTCTGATTGTCTTTTCTGAAAGAGAAAGAAAAGAATGCAATTACCAGATCACACTACATACCTGAGTCCATCTAAGTCTGTTCTCCCAAAGACAGCACATCCGGCACAGCAACTGCAATTGGGGTTACTACTTGGTTAAATTTGTAGTAGTCTACTTTCATTTTCCGGGATCTGTCTCATTTTTTGCAGGAGCCAGACTGGTAAATTAAATGAAGACATGATGGAGCCTACTATCTCTGCATCTTTTTAATCAGGATGCACTAATTTTTGCTATTTCCCCTGGATGCAATATTGATTTGCATTGACCTTGCCTTGGTTGTAAGCCAAGGGGCCGGGAGAAGTTTCAGAGGTTTTCACTTGGCCTTCCCACTATGATAGCTTTTACCCCACAGGTCATGGTGCCAATATTGGTGGTTCTACCAAATACTAAGTATGACCTTCTGTTATACAGTTGAAGATCAGACTGCTGTGTGAGTTGCAGACCTAGTTGACTTTCTGAAAACAGGACCTGGGCCAGGACTCCAGTTTTCACCTAAATCCCCTATGACTACTCACTGGGAGTCCTTTGTGCTGTTTTGGGACTCCAGAAATTAATGTCAACTTGGACCCTGTGTCCAACAGTCATTTTGGGTAGTTCCCTTCCTCATGTATGGTTACTCCAATAAATGGCTGTAGGTCCATTTGGGGAGGAAACATGGGGAAACATTACCATGTACACTTGCCATGGCATTACAGGATCCTTCCGTTTGGGAGTCTGGCATTTCCTTCAGGCAATCATTTGTGTCTAAAAACTGGCTCCAGTTCAGAAGCTTCTGCATTATCTTCAAGGAAGAGGGGAATGCTAGCCCCTAATTGGAAGGAATGGGCCACTTCTGCACAATCAGGGAAATACAGAGATTCAACATTTTCAAGTGGATCAACCCACATGTCTCGCAGATAAGCTAACAAGAGGGCTTAGCCTTTAAACCCCCACGTCAATGAGTCATTGGATGCAGGCTGCCCTGGTCATGACCTTGACACGTTATCGGGGGCAATGGCCCTCAGCTGCCTGATTATCCATCCTTGATTTATTTTGGTTTTACAGTTTGAGTAATATCCTTGTTCGCTTCCCACTTATTTTGTCCCTAGGGATCCTGCATTCTACTAATTGTCCCCATAAGACTGTGTCTCAAGCCCCCTGGCTGCCCCCTCAACTTTGCCACTCACTGTGATAATTACATCCATCTTCCCTCTGACAATTAAGCATTGCCATTTGGCTTCTTTTGGTTGAGAGCAGAGTAGGGTGCTGGGGGCAAGTTCTTATCATCCTCATCCTCATTGCTATCAATGATGAGTCCAATTCCATCATGGCATCTCTACCATCAGCCTGGCCTACAGAAGACAACCACCATTAAACTTCTTAGTGATGCTGCTGTCTTTTATTGCTTTGGTAAGTGATGTATCCTCTGGGCCTTCCCATGGAACATATTCCTCTGGTGGGTTTTCTGGTATTGTACAATATATCCACCCTAGTATCCCACCTCCCACCCTTTTAATCCCTTCTTCCATCATCTGCCATGAAAAATTCTTGTATTTCTGCTTCACTTAGCATGGCCTATTGCCTTTCCTATGCTTCTAGGAGTCATCCCTGTGATGTGTTTGCACCATCTCCTAGGATCCTTGCCTGGGTGTTATATCATGGATCCCAGCAGAACATTCTTAAAGTGATAAACTCCCCATTATTCCACCTTATGTTTGCCCTCCTTGATCCAGCACCCTCAGAGTCCAGTCCCATGTGTCCTCCCTTCACTCCTGCTGTATGTGCTGGCTAGGTCCTGCAGCTCCTTTGTATTACAGTCTCCTTCCTCCCTGTCAGGCTGCATTGTCAGGTCCTGCTTTTCTTACTTCCCTACCAGGTTGTTTAAACTTAAGGAGCATTTAGTCTTTAAGTTTACTATTTGCTATTACACAGCTTGATTATTGTTTGACTTAAACTTTGTTATTGGCCTAGTGACCAGGAGGAGATACAAGGCGAATCCTGAGGGGGCCACATGTTGTTTTCCTGGGAAGATGCCTCTGCATCATTTTCAAGCAAGAGGGGAGTGCCAGCCCCTAATGGGAAGATGTGGGCCACTTCTGCACAATCAGAAAGTTCAGGGAGTATAGAGATTCAACATTTTCAAGTAGATCAACCCAGATATGTTCATCCTGTGTGTAATGGTCCTATTTTCTGGCAATAGGACCATTGGTTGGGAGTTTAATCTTTGGAACTCAACAGCTCTTATTACTAAGTCCTGGGCCTAAGCCTTGGCTTTTTCTGTCCTCCCACTGCAGGTGATGAGAGCCTCTTCATATGCTATGAAAGAGGCCATCTGGCTTTCATACTTAGCTTTTAATTTGATGATTAATCACTCTCAGCTTTCCACTATCTTTTTCTACAGTGTCAATTGTGTTTAGCAATTGTCACCATTTTCATTGTCCCTGTCGTTACCATTTTGCCCATATTTCTCCAATGTATCATGCCAGCCAATGCCTTTCTTTCCAAGAGCATACCATCTCAATTCACCACAGGTAAAAGTTTAAACAATGGCTCTGCTACCTTGTGCACATATAATCAGTGATGGGATTCTCATTGTTAGCTGGGTGATCCAGTTCCAAAATCCTAACCTAGTGTCTTTTATCTTTGACTTTTGGAACCAATTGAAGATTAGCATGCAGAAGGTGTGTTAGGTATTGCTCTTAGTCTCAAAACATGCAGAAGAGAAGGGAAGAAGTTGAACCATGATGCAATCTCAGTGAAGGCCTCAGCTGACCCTATGAGGAGTTAAGAATCTGGGATGGGATGACCAGTGGTGGTTGTCCCTAGTTGAGGCAAGAGGGCTAAGCCTTTAAACTTCCATGTCAATGAGTCATTGGATGTAGGCTGCCCTGGTAAGAGGCCATGGCCTTGGCAATGTGGCCGTCTTCAGCCAGGGTGGTTCCTGAGGGGCTGGCAGGTGAGGGCTTTCTACTGGCAGCACTCCTGGTAGCTGGGAGTGACTCTTTCATTCCTGAAGGGAGATCATGGTGGGGCATCCCAGCATCCAATGCAATCACTAGTTATGAATTTTTAAAATCTTGAATGTGACATCTCCTGACCTCATCTGCCTTGATCGATGAAATAGATGTGATTGTCTTAATGGTAAAGAGTAAATGATAAACCTAAAAACTAAATGTTCTTTGAGTTTAGGCAAGCTACTAAGAAAGTGGGAAAGGCAAGACCTGACCCTGTGATCTCGAGTAAATTGCTTCACCTTTGAGCCTTTTTCCTTCTCTGTACAATGGAATAGCAGTCCCTGCCCTGCTTGCCTTCTTTTGTTTTGGGGTGATCTCGTTAGCCATTGGACAATGTATTTGAAAGTGATCTCTGATTTTAAAGCTTCAGCCAACCTAGCATTATTTCCTGTGCATGGTAGGTGCCTGTGAACAAGTGATAAGTGGTGGAAGGAGCTCCCTTTTCCAAATGTGTTACTTTCACTTAAAAATTTTATTTCATTGGAAATCTTCTCAGAGTGCTAAACCCTCGAGAGAGACAGCCTGTTATGTTGCTATCACTCATTCACACCTTAGGATGTATGGAGAAGCCTCCAGATATGAACAGAGGGGTCCCAGGAAGGACCTATATGAGAGTGTTAAGAACATGCTGCTCAGCGCTGGCTCTCCCATTGACACTTGCTTCATTGGTTATACTTGCCAGGATGGGCGGGCTGCTGCTCTCTGGTTTGCTCTGATGAGAAGCTGGCATTCTCCCTACAGCACTAAAGGGGCCTGCCTATTTTTCTAGTTAGATCCCAAATCACCTGTGTGTTGTTCAAGTCTACTTGAAACCCAGAGTCCCTCGGTGGTCTCCAAATCCCAGCACTCCTGACAGTGTGTATAAGGAGCTTTGCAGGTTTTGGTGCTTTTCACTGTCCAGTCAGAGAAATTGAGTGGATAAAGAGAACTGATAAAATCCAGTTTCAAAATTTACCTCATTCATCATTTCTATTGTTTTAGATGATAGCTAGTGCATTCTACTCAATCACTCCTCAACTCCTGGCAAGAGGTAAAAATGACACCCATTTGGAGCAGAGTGGGTAATATTAATAATAAAGATTCTCTGCACCCACAGAGTGCCTTGTTCATAAAGCCATTATCCACTCATAGAGACCTGTGTTATCTTGAGTCCACTGAGAAGCAGACTCCAATATGGGATTGGACATGCAAGGGATTTCTTCGGGGAGGGAGAAGGAGAAGGCAAAGACCATGACGCAGGTCTGACATCTGTGAAAGGAGGAAGAGAAGGAAGCAGGGTTGGGCAGGAGGAGTCTTGGACTGCAGCATAGTTCCAAAAGAGGTTCAACCAGCCAATGGGGAGTCAGCCAATTTCATGTTGGGAGAGTCCTGTATCTTGCTGGAATGATTCTGCCTTCGTACCCCAATGTGCGTAATCAATGGCTGAGCTATTAGTCAATTTCATGCCCCATAGCAGGTGATCTGAGCTGTCCATTTTCATGGCCACCACTGCCCACCCCTTGTACTGCACAAATCTACTTCTCTACATAGGTCAGGGAATAACTTGTCCACAGTTCTCATCAGCCTCTCTTCCTGAAGGGAAACTTGGAAGAGGTCAGTGGGATGGACTACAGGGCCCATTGTTGCAGTTGAGTCAGGGTCACAATTGGTACTCATTCTCTCCCTCCTCCACAGCAATTACCTTGGGAGGTCCTGGTAACATGCTGGTATTGTGACCCAAACCTCCATCTCAAGGGATCCGAGCCCTTGGCAATCATATCATTCTCAGGCCATTGTTGCTGTACACATCGGTTTACAGTTACAATGAGGCGAGGGGGTTCTAGGAGGTACTATCACATTCTCCTTTCAGGCCTCTGAGTAAATGGCCAGGCTATTGGCCACAGCTCAGAAATCTTCAAATAATCTCACTTCAGGCCACTTCTTCTGCACAAAGTGGATGACCAAGTGCATGCTCCATGACTCCACCCGTTAGGAAGACTTTCCCTCTCCACCTTCTTTCAAGGCAAGTTCTGAATGTGGCTGTAATGCAGCTGCTGTCCATTTTCAGCTTGTATCCTCACATAGGTTGTGTACAACATTTAAAAAAATTGAGATATAATTCACATACCATACAGATTTATAAGCCAAACTTGGCCCTTTCCCTGCTCTTTCAGCTGGTTGTGTAAGATTCACATACACACCTATGGCCACAGGTGCAAGCTGGGAGAGAGGGGTCATGCGGCTGTGGTGTGTAATCTGGGGTCTGGACTGCCTGCTCATGCCACTTACATGTGCCTCTGTTTCTGCTCGGGCTCCATCGCAGGTGTACCATTTCCATCTTATGACGGATTGCTGCTTGGCCTGTCCCACTTTATAACTTGGCAGGTTCAACAGAATCCAGTTCTTCATGGGACAGCAGATTTATGATCCCTGGTTACCCCAGGGTCAAGTGTTCTGTCTCTATCAGGATCCAGTAATACACCAGGAACTGTTTTTCAAAAGCATCAAATTCTCCACTGCAGATGGCATGGCCTTACTCCAGAATCCCAGGGCCTACATTGAGATTCTCCCACTGAGGCTTGCCATAGACTCTACAATTCATCTTTTTTTCTATCACTAACACCCACTACACCATAGGACCTGTTGGATTGTATGGCCCAAGTGGCAGGACAGGTCTTCTGGCCCTCCTGTGTAGCCTTTTCCTGCTGTGGGATTCACTCAAAGTTGGCAGCCTTCCATGTCAGCTGCTATGAGCTGGAGCAGTATTCCCAGGTGTGGAATGTGTTGCTCTAGAGCCCAGAGAGGTCTACCATGGACTGTGTTTCCTTCTTTGTGGTATGGAATGTGAGACATGGCCATTTGTTTTTTACTTTGGAAGGGATATTCTGGCATGCCCCTGACCACTGGGCCCCTAAGTGGCAGGTCTCTGAAGCTTCAGAGGGATTATCTTCCACCCCTGCAGCACATACGTCTTACTGAGGCCTCCAGCACCCTAGCCACCTTTTGTGTAAGTGATATGGTTGGTCCCATGTGAATGCACAATGGAAAAGAATGCATTTGCCAAATCAGTGGCCATATACCCTGTACTCAAGGCCTTATTAGTTTTCTTCGGCTTAATACTTTGTCCAGCACAGCAGCTACAATCAGGACTACTGCTAGGTTGAGCTTGTGGTTGTCTATAGGCATGCAGTTCCCGGAGGGGGCAAACTGGTGCGCTGAATGGAAATCTGAGAGGCTCTGTATCCTTCAGGTCTTACACACACACCCAAGTGATATGTTTTTGATTTACTATCTCAGCTTATGGGGACTCAGTTTCAGAAATCCTACTTGGCCTTACCCCACAAGCCAAGGACCTCATGTGGGGTTTACTCCGCTTGCCAAGTATGTAAATTCCAATTATACATTCTGTGGTGAAATGACCACTGGGTGGATGTGTGGACCCAGCGCCACCTGTGAGCTGGACTGTTTTTATTGCCAGGCCTCTGTTTATTGCCTGATAAGGTAATAACGGGGGCCAGGATGATGCTTTGGGTCACTAGGTATCAATGTTAACTCAGATTCTGTGTCCAATAGTTCTCAAAAAGTTGGGAAATTTCCCGATTTACACTATATAATTACATGAGTAAGTGGCTCTGGATCCTTTGAGGGACTGGAGAATCATTATAGTATATATATTGGTGTGCTGTTGTGGGTCCTAGGGACCTGGCCACTTCGTCTCTTTTAGACAGTGGGTTCCAGATCTAAAAATTGTCTTGGGCATGGGAACTGAGCCAGGGAGAGTGACTTTTTATTGGAGTGACCACCGTCCACCTCCTGTTCCTCCATTCTTGCCTTTTTTCTTTCTTTTTTTGCTTGTAGATGTTAAGTAGCGCCCTTTATGGCCAGGAACACTATGCTCTATTAACCATCCCCAAATTCTCTGTGTGTCAAGCCCTTTTGACTGCCCCTTCCCTAGCCTCTATTACTTTGGGCCCCATCATCTCCATGAATATCAGTGAGTCCAGCTCTGATTGTCTTTCCTTATCATGAGCTCTGGCACGCAGAGGAGAGCCACCGCTAAACTACTTGGTGATGCCAGGTGGATGGGGAGTCCTCAAGCCAAAGTTGGCTCTTGGGGACTTTGTCTTGCTGGAATAAGCCTGCATCACACTCCTGCTGTGCTCAGTCCTTGGTTGGGAGCAGCCAGCAGAAGTCTGGCACAAATATGGTGGCAAATCCAGAAGAGTAGCAGCTGGGGCCTGTGGTCATTTATTCTCCCTGCAGCAGGGGACCTGAGCTACACAGCCTCTCCAGGGAAGAGCCCAAGGATAGAGAGGGTCTCTAGCTCATAACCTGGTAGTGGGAAGGAATGGTTGTGCCAAAGACACTAGGCATAGTTTCTGGGATTTTCCCCCTAAATTATATCTGAAAACTTCACTTTCTAACGTTTACTCTTCTATATGCTCAACATTTTAAAAAGTTCAGATATAATTCACAAACCATAAAATTCACTTATTTAAAGTGTACAACTCAGTGGTTTTTAGTCTATTCACAAAGTTTTGGAAGCATCACCACTGTCTTAAGTTAAGAACATTTTCATGCCCCACAAATAAACCCCATAGCCGTTAGCAGTGACTCTCCACTCCCCTGCCCCTAGCCCTGGAAACCAGTAATCTATTAATACTTTCAATCTCCATAGAGCTGCCTATTATGGACATTTTATGTAAATGAACCATGCAATATATGATCTTTTATGTTTGGTTTCTTTCACTGAGTATAATTATTTTAAGGTTCATCCATGTTGTAGCCTATATAAGTACTTTATTCCTTTTTATGGTTGAATAATATTTCATTGTGTGGATGTATCACACTTGGTTTATCCATTCATCAGTTGATGGATATTTGAGTTGTTTCTACTTTTTGGTTATTATGAATAGTGCATCTCTGAATATTTGTGTACAAGTTTTTGTGTATGTTTATGTATGTTTCTGGTCCTCTTGGGTATAAGGGTGGATTGCTGGGTCATATGATCTATGCTTAACTGTCTGAGGAACTGCCAAACTATTTGCCAAAGGATGTACTCAATATTTTTATAGGCATTTTGGAAGACACAAAAATGGAGATAATCCCTCAGTCCAAAGAGCATGCAAGTTACAGTAGCTGGGAGATGAAATTAACATGCATACATTAAAAGTACACTTATAATACAGCTAATAATTAAGGGCTAAACTGTGTACCTCTAAATTAAAAGTGGATCTACACTCGTACACTCTGGAAGCTGCAGGGAAGAGGAGGGAGGGATGAATGTGCATTACATGGTTAGGGCCATGCCCCTCAAAACCTCTCCTCCCACAATCTTCTTCAACAAGACCAGGATGCAGCTACTTGAGACAAGGGAGTAGCAACTGCTTGAGACTCTGGAAAGCCTGCCTTGTGGCAGGGATGTTTTCTGCTTGCTTCGTTTCATACTATATTTTTGGATAAGAATTCGATACAGTAGACTGTGGAACCTATGTTTAAGATCTTTCCTCCAAAAGTGAACATAAATTTGAGTAGAGCTACTTCTAGTCTCTGACCTGGTCTCCCTTGTGATACACAGTACAAATTTGCTGACTAACCTATTGGAGTTATGGTAAAATCCGTGACCAGGAGCAGAGAGGAAGCAACTCGTTTACAGAGGAAGTGAACAGTGTATTCCAGGCTATGGAAAAAATATCTTGGAGTATTTTTTACTTCATGCCAAAACGATGTTGCAGCATTAGCATTAGCCTCCCTTCTTCTTTCAGTGGTTTTCTCAGTGGAGGGAGTCAGTTTCCATTTTCTACCCATTTATCCTTCAGAGACCATATAAATGATAAAATGGAATTTATCCCCACTGAATTATTCTGAGAGACTTCTTAAGTAAAAATGGCATTGCCTTTAGTCCATGTTACGTTGATGTTTGCAGGTGATTTTCTGCTCTCCAAATTCCATAACTCCCCTCACAGCACCCAGACCTCACTGCGACCCTGGAGGACTGTGCTCAGCACACACCCTCACCTAAAAATGCTCACCCAGCTTGTCCTTCACAGAGGAGTTTGTTTTGAGCTTCACACACCCTCTTTTCTGAGCTTTTTCACCTTCTTGCAAGGCCGACATTCATTCTGAATTTTAAGTAAGAAAATATAGGGAGTGGGGAGAGGGAAGCCTTTTCTGTTTGTGCAGAAAGAGCATGTTGTTTCCCATTTTGAAGGAGGAAAGACTTGATAATGGACTGGTTCCCTCCACTTGTTAAATTTCTCATCTTTTAGTATATATATATAAAAAAACAAATTGCATGGTGAATCTGTCTTTATTTTCTCCATGACTAAACACTGCATTTTTCAGCACTTAACAAGTCATTGTTCTGAAAAATTGGTTTCAGATCAGACCCTGGTTCCTAATGAGGCAATGACTTCGTTGGTAATACATTCTTTTTTCTGGACTGCGAACAGCAGGAGATATGAAAAAGGGCACAAAAGATGGATGGGAAATAAAATTGTGCCATTGGCCCTGTCCAGGGGGGTCTGTGTGAATACTAAAGGATTGATGGAAGAGCCAAGCCTTTGATTACAATTCTATTAACCCACAAGTACTAATTAAGTAGCTACTGTCTGAGTAGCCTCGGTCATTGTTGGGGATCTGAGGAAAGGAGGGTTGCTGCAAGCTAATCTGTGAGGCAAGATTTTAATCTTGCTATTTCTAGGCTTCCTATTTCTATCACATCAAGTCTGATCCAGGGCACTTTTCTTGAAGGATCTTCCAAAATCTGTGATTCACTTGCTCTTACAACTTTACTTCCCATTTTATTTCCCCAAAGTAGCTCTCCTCAAATCTATCTGGTCTTGTGTGCCATTTTCATTGGCCTTTGCTCATTGTTTCCCGTCTCCCTCATTCCAAACCCCAAACTTCCCTATTTCAGAGTCTGATTCAAGTTCTACTTCTTCTGGAAGCTTCTCTAATCACTGTAGCACTTACTGATCATTTTACTCTATTTTCTCAACTTTGCACACGAATCTATGTTAAATAATTTGATTCTTGCTTATACATTATTCTGTATTGTTCAATAGTTTCAAACGTCCCATGAAATTTTTCCTCAAAGTTGAGAAAATATCTTATATGCTGTTTGTTTCTCTCAGAACCCTTAGCATCCATCCATCAAATCAACAGTGTTTATTAAGTGCTTATTTCACATCAGCGCAGTTCAAGGCACTGGAGATACAACAAGACCAGACAAAATTCCTGCCCACATGGATCTTATACTCTAGAGGAGGAGGCAGACAATAAATAGCTGATCTAATCCCAGATAGTGGTAAGTGACGAGCACAGTCCTGAATATGTGTATGTTCTTAGGAAATCCCTGTTTGAAGAACAAGTAGAGACTAATTAAAGAATAACATAGTAAACAATCTCATGCAAATTATTTGTGCAGTTTACAGCGGATCTGTGATATCATCTTGGGTAGTTAACTTTGCAGTGCTTCAGTTTCTTCATCTCTAAGCTGTCTGTCATGGTACTTTCCCCCAAACCATCAACCTGCTACTGGGAAGCTGCATCAGGTCATGGCTGTAGGCCCCACTGATTCTCCAGGATAACCGTCATGCTCATGGTCTGTAACATGTAAGTACAGAACCACGTCAAAAATAATACCATCCCCCTCCACACTCCAGTGAGCATACTGTTACTTGCATAATTCACTGGTCTACCAACTGTTCAAAACCAAGCCTCTGATAATTATTGTCAGTTTTGATTCATATTGGATTAAAGGGACAACAGAATCACCTGATCCACTACCTGACATTACCAGTGGAGAAATCAAGGCCCAAAATGTATATATTTCATGCCTGAAAACCAGATAGTGACTTATTGGCAGAATCAGGACTAGAACCTGGCTGATACTCCTCCACCCCAGGTATAACTTCATTAATTCATTCCATCTAATCTGCAATGGCTCTCCCCCACCCTTATAGGCTGCCGAGGCCAGGGTTAGAGCCTCTTGTAGTCTCTGCTGTGGGACAATTTCCCCACCAAAGAGTAAGCTCTGAACGCCCACCTTGTTCAAGGCTCTGTCCCCACTGTGCACAGTACTGCCTGGCACATGGACACACTCTGTAAGTGTTGGCTGAATGAAGGTATTATTAGTGAATAACTTAAATGCATCTTACTTTTACAAGAAATTCATTGCTAAAAAGTGATATGTGAAATGAATGTTTGTAAATAGAATGTGACTTTCTTCTTGATTGGCATTCAGAGAAGAAAGATCACTATCCTTATTTCTGATTTGCCTTTGATTGGCAGTAGTTCCTTACATTTGAAGCTTTACAGTACCCCGCCCCCCCCAGCTTAGGGACTTTGTAAAGCAGTTCATAGTACGTAAACCAACCCTACGGTGTACTAATGGAACTACTATTGAAACTCACCGTGATTAACTTTTTGTATGTTGAGGAATATAGTTTATTCTGTCTCTTTCCTCAAACTGTTATATAATCTATTTGCCACTCCTGGATTTCACATGTTGAATTTCCTCAAAGTGAAGCCCATCTTTGGTATGTGTGTATGGTGGTATGTTAAGAACCAAAGTCAAGTTTGGAGGGGCCCAAAAGTGAAGAAGAGGGAAGAAGTATAAGCAACATCATAGAACAGCCAGTGTCAGTGTAAAAGTCTAGCAAATAAGAGAAGACTGGGAGGTAGGCTGGGCCACATTGTATAGTGCCTTGAGCACCAGAGTGAGGAAACTGCATTTAATTTGGTGCATCTTTGAAGGGTTTTAGCAGAGTTTGTAATGTCCTTGATCTGCCCTCCACTCCTCTGTCTAGCCTCTACCTTGGGTGTCCCCACTCACAGGGACATGCCAACTGAAACCATGAGCTCCTTGCAGCTTACTGAGCACTCCCTGTTCTAGTGCCTCTGGGTCTTCACCTACCCTCTATCCCTGTATTTATGATAAACTGAACTCTAACTTATTCTTTTTTTTAAACATTGTCATCATGCATTTATTTATTCATTTAGCAAAACATTTGAACATTTACAATGTGCAATGTATGCTGTGCATGACCTAAGAAGCTTTAGTAAGAAGTAAACAGAATCTTCCCAAACAAAATTTAGATTATGGCTTAAGTAAACATGTACATAATTATTACTAAATGTGCTGAAGGTAAACTTGGAACTGAGGGGTAATTTTCAGCATAGTGGGTAAGGGATTTGGCTAGATGACATCTAAGGGGTCTGAGTGAATCAATCATGTCACAATTCTATAACATTTCATATGCTAAACATTGAACTCTCTCTTTTTTTTTTTTTTTTTGAGACAGAGTCTCATTCCGTCACCTGGGCTAGAGTGCAGTGGCATCATCATAGCTCACTGCAACCTCAAACTCCTGGGCTCAAGCAATCCTCCTGCTTCCGCCTCCTGAGTAGCTGAGACTACATGTGCACATCACCATGCCCAGCTAATTTTTCTATTTTTTTGAGCCTCTTGCTCAGACTGGTCTCAAACTCCTGGGCTCAAGTGATCCTCCCGCCTTGGCCTCCCAAAGTGCTAGGATTACAGGCATGAGCCACCGTGCCCAGCCTAAATTCTAACTTCTTCTCAAGGTTTCACCTATCATGTCTACCAGAAATCTTCCTTGCCTCCCCCAACTGAGTCGGACACTGGTCCTGTGTCCCACCCCCCATGGTTACCCTGTCATACCGCCTATCACTGTGAATTCTAATTGCTTGCTGAATTGCCTGTATGCATGTCCAGAGAGTAAGCTCCTTGAGGAGGGGCTTTGACATGTTGAGCACTGTATTCCCATTGCCTGGCACACAATGGCATGAGTATCACATAATGCATGGATGGAGTGATATAATTGGTGCTGCACTTTGGGAACATTACCTGACAAGATGAGAGAGAGAGAAAGAAAGAGAGAGAGAGAGAATGAATTAGGTGGTTCCTGTGGTAATCCAGGTAATAAAGGGTGAAGCTTAAACTAGGTAGCAGAAAGGGTACAAACACAGGCCATTACAACTATCAGAGGAAATTTAGTGATTGTACAGAGTGCGGGACGAGGAATAGTCTAAACACTGGTTCTGAGTTTGTGAGAATGGTAACCTGCTGAACGGAAATAGGGAAGTCAGAAGAGAGAGCTGGTTTGGGGTGGTAGTGGTGAGGGCAAATAAGTTTGGTTTTAGACATGTTTTTTAGGATACTACAGGATACCAGAGTCATGCAGGTTTTATATTATCTACTAAACATAACCTTATGGTTCATTTCCTGATTCATGAAAATGTATCAGAATTAAGCTCCTCGTGTTTGGATGACAGATCTGGCTGCTTCTTCATCCTCATTGTTAATCTTTGGATTATTTGAAAGATCCTACCTTCTTTCCTCAGTGTGGATAGCTGTCCTCCTTGGGAAAATCAGCTGCTTTTTGCACTTCAATCCAGGCAAGATCCTGTATGTCCAGGAAATTAATGTTTTGAGCCTGAATTAAGGTAGTTAGAATTAAGCGCATTTCCATGAGATTCCTCGCAAAGGTCATGGCCATGGAAACTAATCTGGGAGAGTCCCTATAACTAGTGATATTACCTTCCTCCCCTGCATCCTAGGTCAGACATGCACTGCAACTCTGCATAGGTGGAATGCATTGGTCATGGCAAAGCCACTGTCAGGTCAGGTGACAAACGAAGTGTCCTCTCATAGGGTGACTCTCAAGGGTAACATTTAGCAAAAGAGCGGTGCTGAGGAAGTTTGTCCTTGGCTTTTTTTGTTGCTGCTTCTTCTCTCCTCATCCTTTCTTACTCGACCTTCCCTACTTTGACACTCTTCCCAGTGTTGATCCAGGCAGGAAGCTTCCCTGGACATCTGGGCCACTTGGAAAGAATAAGATAATACCATTCCAACTTAGGTGTGAATGTTGGACCATAACTCATTTGACTCCCCTTCTCCGTGGTAATCCTATTTTAAAATAGGGACAAGTTTCTTTGTAGTACCTGCGAAAGCTGGAGAATTGCTTGGTCTAGTGGTATGGCCTCTGAAAGCAGAGAGGGGGCCCTAGGGTCTGGTCCTTGCATTGATATTGACGTACTTTGTTCCTGGAAGAATAGAGTGGATAAAGCCCCAGTTTGTTTATTTGTGAAATGAGGCAGTTAAGCTTCATCAGTGGTTTTCAACCATACCAGACTCAATGTCATCCCTTTTATTTGAAACTCCTCTTTTACTATCCTGAAATTTAGACATAATGTAAGTTACTTATACACATAATTAAAAATCAATACAGTACCTTAATATAAAAAAGAAATAAAAGGATTTTTATTTTTTTATTTTTCTTGAGACAGAGTCTCACTCTGTTGCCCAGGCTAGAGTGAGTGCCGTGGCATCAGCCTAGCTCACAGCAACCTCAAACTCCTGAGCTTGAGCGATCCTCCTGTCTCAGCCTCCCGAGTAGCTGGGACTACAGGCATGCACCACCATGCCCGGCTAATTTTTTCTATATATATTTTTAGCTGTCCATATAATTTCTTTCTATTTTTAGTAGAGATGGGGTCTCGCTCTTGCTCAGGCTGGTCTCGAACTCCTGAGCTCAAACGATCCGCCCACCTCAGCCTCCCAGAGTGCTAGGATTACAGGCGTAAGCCACCGCGCCCGGCCGGGATTTTTATATAAAAATATGTATTTTGATACATAAATGGCCAGGCCCACCTACTCCAGAACACATACTAAGGCAGATGCTTGCAGCTATATGTAGAATCACCATAAATGTGACAGCTACAAATGCTACAACCATGACTGTGTAGTACTGGCCCTCATTTATCATTTTTATTGGCCATCAAATACCACTAGTGGCATTGCCATCAGTGAGGTGATTTTCTGAAACGGTGAATGATTCTTGGTAAAGTTCCAAGCAAAACAAATTATGATCTTCCCTTCTTAGTTGCTTTCCTTAAAAAAATCAGTATATATTTAAACTGTGCAGAAAAACAATACCATGTGCTAATATGTAACAAGGAGTTTTGTCTAGGCGCAGGTAATTAAAAACAACTTTTTTACCTATGTGATTGTCAGGCTGGACATTGGCAAGTCAGAGTGGAAATGAAACAATTGGTGGGTGGGTCTCTCCCCACTACCGCAGGTGTTGCGTGTCCCTCACCACCACCTGCTAAATCACTGTTCCTCCAAATGATTGGGGGAACAACAAAAACCTGCCACAATTTCTAAAATGCACTCTACAGAAGGAGGGCATTACTACCTCCCCTGGGAATTACTGCACTGAATGACATTTTTAGTGTGTACCGGGTCTACTAAAGGCAGATCCAATTATTGTGGATTCCATAGCTTATCCAGTTTGGGGGCCCTCTCTTTAAACAAAGAATCAAAATGACAAATACAAAAGTAGGCATGAACATGGGCATTTATTTATGAGAAAAGAAATTGTAACAAACTATAAAATCTTAAACAATTAATGATTTAGAAGTTTCTTTTAGCTTCTTTTAGCTTGTTATATGTTATGTAACTGTTTAAGATTGTTATCAATGTTGGAAATACTTCTAGTTTCTTTTACATATAAGCTGTAAAATTTCTTTCATACATAAATTGAAAGATAAAAAGGAATTTTTTAATACAGTGACCAATCATAAGAATTCCTTGAATTGACAGTACTCATTAACCAGTTTGTCACTGATGCACTCATTTTAGTACTTTGGTGTGAATTTTATATTATCTTCATCAAGGTCAGTATTTCATGTCAAATCAGCAGGAAATTTAAAGACAATTCTGATGATATCTATTTTGTGTGACTCCTACCAAAAAAGAAAAAAAAATGGTGTGTTTATAATTGTGTTGCCTTATTATATGTTTCTTTTAGGAAAGAAACTTCTTTTTTGACTTGGCCTCAATGAAAAACTTACCCTTCATTCACAATTTTACAATGTCTGATGATTACAATGTCTGATAAATAGAATTTTCCATAGATTTGATTCTAGTTATGTACATTTCAAGCCTTGCTTCTCTTCTACTGTTCACATACTTCTGGGACTGGGTGCCATTCATCTCATGACATGACCTTAGTTCTGCACCTGCATGCCATGATGGATAACAGGCGAGTCAGCATAGTGTGTAGCGAGAATATTCCTGGAAGCCATCCTTAGATTAGAAGTAAAAAAAACAAAAAAACTTAACCATACACAAAAGTGACTGTGAACTGTATAAATATTTCCCATTAAAGTAAAACTAAATGTATCCACAATTGAACTTCTCCATATCCAGATTCCCAAAATAACTTCAACTCTACTGGTACCCAACTCTAGAAGATGTGTGATAGAAGAAAAGTCAGAATGGAAAGAGACAAAATTCTTAACAATTGTGGTTAGAAACATTTTACTTCTGCAAATGACCTGTGGGTGCGTGTGTGTGTGTGTTGGAATTGTATGTGTGTGTGTATATATAAATTTAAATACATGAACACATTGCTTAGAGCCCCTTCCAGGGCTTTGAAAGGGGCCTGTGCGAGCTTAAGTTCCATTAGCTTCATGGCAAATCTGACTCTGTCTAACACTCTAATTCTATGAATTAATCCCTAATTTTGAGGATGAGATGAGTTGGAGTAGGAGCCTTCCCAAAGCCTCTAACATTATATAACACATAGTCCTTCCTCTATTGCTGATAAGACAGGATTTTCTCCTCTAATTACATGTCCTGTTTGTATTTTTTGCTCTTACGATGTTGCCAAACTCTGGGTGATAAACCACTTAAGTTTTTTTAAAACTTTTACCACTGGCAAAAAATAAATTCACATACTTTAAAAATTCAAGTAAGTCTGACAACAAAAATCAACGGTCCTGTCCAATTGGAAGGATTGCTTGCCTCTCCCAATCTAAGAGGCAACCACCTTCATTCAACTCTTTAAGATTTTTTTTCAGGTTTTACAAATATTTTAAAAAATATTTATATACTACTATCTCTTGGGTCATTATTTTAGTCATTATTTATTATCTCTATTATAACATATGCAAAATGCAGCTTTCAGTTTTATTTTTTGTTTTCTGGAGACATCCCTTCTGGAGCCTTCTGTCATTGTCTTCCAATCTGGACCCATTGTTCTCTACGACTGTCGACTGACTGTCGTTAGCTGTTTTCCTGTGACTTCTCTTTGCCAGCATCCCCAGATACTAAGAAAGTCTTTTCATCTCTCTCCTGTGTAATATCCTTTGACTCCTGGCTCTCATATCTTTTTTTTTTTTCTTGGTTTACTCCTCCATTTTGGTGAAATATATCTCCAGTAGCTTTCTGAAAAAGAATGTATGGGAGATAAATCTTTAGAAACTGCAAATTTTTAAAAACTATATATTTTTCACTCTTGTTTGTCTGGGTCTATAATTCTAGGTCAAAAATAATTTCCCATCACCTCAGAATCCTGAAGGCATTGTTAGTGTTTTCTGCCTTCAGTGTTGCTGTTGATAAGTCCAGTACCATTTGACTTCCAGTTCTTTGTAGGTAACCTGTTTCTTCTCTCTGGATGTTTTTAGGATCTTTTATTTAATCCTAGTGTTTGGAAAACTTATAATAATTTGCCTGGTGTGTGCTGTTTTTCAATCATTTGGTTGTATACTTGGTGGGTGGGCCCCTTTAGTCTGGAGGATCATGTTTTTTAGTTTTGGGAAAATTTCCTGCTTTTTAAAAATAATTTTCTCCCTACTGTTTGCTTTGTTCTATCTTTCTGGAACTATTATTTAGAAATTGGGTCTCCTGAATTGTTTCTAATTTCTTTTTATTTTTATTATTGTTGTCTGTTTCTTGGTCTTTTTTGTTCTCCTACTTTTTAGGCGATTTTCCTAGATTTAAAAATTTCATATATTTTTAATTTCGAAGAGCTTTTTTTGGTTCTTGGATAATTACTCTAAAACTTTTGCATAGTATCCTGTTATTATTTCAAGGATGAAATACCTTTTGTTATTTCTCTGAGATTCTTAGTGAGTTTTCTTCTGCTCCCTAGGTTGTATCTGTTTTCTCTGAGTTTTTGTTTTGTTTCATTTATTTTCCCCTACTATTTTAGAAATATTTCTAATGTTGTCTCATGGTCTTAGGCTGTCTATTCATATTTAAAGATGAGGTCTAAAGAGCCGTTTGTGCATCTAAAACATACCTAACATCCTTCCATTTCTCACCACCTTCATCTGGACCACCTTGGTCCAAACCACCATCATCTCTCGCCTAGATATTGCAGTAGTCTCCTAATCAGTCTTGCTGCTTCCATACTTATTCCTTACAGACTATTCTCAACAGAGAGTACAATGATCTTTTAAAAATATTAAGTCATGTTATATTACTTTTGGGCCAAATGCTCCAAAAGCTTTCCATCTTACTCCAGATAAAAATCCTTATTAGTTTTTTATGCTATGTTAACAATTTGCCACAGATTTAGTGGCTTAAAACAATGCCTATCTGTCATCGCACGGTTTCTATGGCTTGGAAATCCAGGTGTAACTTAGCTGGGTGCTCTGCTTAGGCTCTCATGATGCTGCAATCAAGGGATTGGCCAGTGTTAGGTTCTCATCTGGAGGTTGACTAGGGAAGCACCTGCTTTCCAACTTGCGTGAATTTTGGCAGCATTCAATTCCATGCTGTTGTAGGAGTCACAGAGCTTGCTTCCTCCAGCCAGCAGGGGCAGAGAGAGACTAAGGTGAGTCTGCTACAAGAAACAAAGTCTTATGTAATGTAACAGATTCACGAGAGGGAAATCCTATCACTTTTGCCATAATCTTTTGGTTGGAATCAAGTCCTAACCAAAGGGCAGATCCTGCTCGCACTCAAGAGGGAATCACACAAAAGCGTGAACACCGACAGTGGGGATGATGCGGTGCCATCTTGAGTCTGTCTGTCACAAATGGCCTGCAAGGCCTCACATGGTCTGGCTCCCCATTACCTCTCTGGCTCATTTCCTGCAAGTGTCATCTTACTGACTCTGCCACAGCCACAGTCTCCTGTTCAGGCTCATGCTTAGGGCTTTTGAACTTTCTGTTCTCTCTGCCTGGAACTGTCTCCTCCCAGATAGCCGCATGGCTTGCTCTCTCACCTCCTTCAAGTCTGCGTTCAAGTGTCACCATCTCCGAGGGTCTTTCTCTGGCCACTTTAGAGTTACTGGCACTCCCTGTTCCCCTTCCCTGCTTTATTTACTTCAATTGATCCTCCCTCTTTGGCCTTCCAAAGTGCTAAAATTATAGGCTTGAGCCACCCTGACCAGCCATTGTTGTGTTTGTTGCCTGTTATCCCCTATTAGAACAGAAGCTTTATGAAGATAGGGATTTCTATTTTGTTTATTGCTGAATCCCTTGTGCTTAAAACACAAGGGATTCAGAGTATTTGAATGGAGTATACTTATGGAGTATTTAAATGAATGAATGTGTATGTGCAGGACTTGTTGTCTGATACGCTTAACAATAGGACAATTGGATGGGTGGCTAGATGGCTTTTTTGTTGGAGATCCCCAAATGTCAGCTTCTGTAGGTCTTTGCCCATCTGTGATTCAGTTTCTCCAAGAAAGAACCATCGAGTCTCCTGCCTGATGTGACTAAGAAGACTGGCTGCCATTATCTACTCAGTAGAGAGGGCTGAGATTCTCATATTCAGAATGCAGATTTTCACTTTGTCTCCCAGTTTTTAGTCCTTTTCCTCACCAACAGCCCTCTACTCTCCAGGCCTAATGTACTCTGGACTCGGTCTTTTCTGCTTCGATTTCTGGAGAGACTCCCTTCATCTCCTGTGGGAAGCAGAATCGGCTGACTATGCCGGGTGGAGCTTGGGAGCTTGGGAGCTTGGGGTTTACCTGCTGCCTCTGGCTCTCCTCTGTCTTCTGTTTGGTTTCCTGATTCTCTTAGAGTTCTCGGGGATGAATTAGCGTTTCTTTCGCTGGCATCTTTTTTGTATGCCCACAGGTCTGACCTTTCTCTGTTCTGTTAAGTCATTGATCCTTTCTCCATCCACTTTCTGACTTTCTATGGAGTTTCTGTTTCTGTTTTTCTTCTTCCTCATTTTGGAGAGAGTTTTGAGAGTAAAAGAAGGACATCTTGATACTGAAAATCCTAAAAAACATTTTCATCCAGATGTTTAACATCTCCTTGGGGATGGGCTTAAAGGCTAAAAATATTGAAGGCAAATGGAAAGTCTTATCAGAGGAAGCTTAGTTCTGTACCAAAGGTGAACATTAGGAAAAGGCTTCCAGACAACTCAAGTGTAAAATGGGATTGGAGGATGAGGTGAGAAGTACCATCTGCAGTCAACACTTCAGATAATTCATAACTTCTGGCCCTGTAATTGCCATTCTATGACCATGTCTTGAAGGAATAACCAAAAACTTGGGCAAAATAAAAGTACAGTCATATTCATCACATTACTAGTCATATGGTCTAAATTAGAGAAACCACAGTAAAATAAAATAGGCTACATTCATTGAAATAGTATGCAGACATTACAAGAGATATTTTTGAAGGTACTTTTGAAAAGTAAAAAATAGGACTTTTTGACTATTTAATGACATGAGAAAGTGCTCACTATATAGTAAATAATAAAAACAAGATAAGTACATATTGCTTTTATTGTAAGAAAGCTTTTTAAAGGCACAATTAAATTAGGGACCATTTAATTTATTTTAAATCATTTAAAAGGATTCTTAAATTACACAAAACGAGTGTTATATATACCAGAAAGTGCCATATTATGGTTTATAAATTAGTTTAAAAGAAAGCATCTGTTTCCTGTCTCAGGTACCTATTTCTTCTACGGATAGATGTAAGGAGTGAAGCAGTTACTCCTTTTCAGGGAAACCAATTACCTTTCCTGCAGACTGTTTGGTAAACTTATAAGCCTTTGCTTTCCAGCTTTCCAAAATAATCTTTGTATGTACTTTAAAAGAACAGCCTTTTCCAATAGTCTGCCAAGCTTTTAAAAAAAGAACTACTCTTGACCAAGTTTGGAAAAGCGCATAAGTGTTCACATAAAACCAGTGTGTTCATTTCATAGAAAAATCCTCAGTACGTAAGACACTTTTAGAGTATGCAGATGACATGTACTCTAATATTAGTTATCAGTGCTAGAAGAGTTTAATTTAGGAAAAAACTATTTGCTTAGTGAAGGTGTCAGTGATTGTACCTAAACTCCTCACTACGTAAAATGGATGTTGGGGAAGGTCATGGCTCGGGAGATACTCATCTCAATAAACTTTCGTGCTTAGCTTGTGTTCATTTCCCCGATTCACAGGCATACTAACTATTAAAAAATAAGTTCTAGCTGGGCACTTCTAGCCCTTGGGCAAAGTAAGAGTCAAGATGACAAGCAAAAGTTAAATTAGGGTATGTGTCCTTATCTGTTTTCCTTTCTTTTACTCTTTGTTCTTTGTCACCTCCCAGCCCCACCCCCACTTCCATTAGAAACAGGGAGGGTAAGTGTTTTTATTTGCTCTTCTAGTTCCAGAGGAGCTTCTCAAATCCTCGGGAACTGACACTGACTACCAGTTGTGTATTTCCACCCTTCCTCTCCTATACCTCTACTCAGCATCTTATTATGCAAGGAGTTGTGCGAGGCACATGGCCCTGAGGAGCTTATACGTGAGCAAGTGACTCAAGGTAGTCCAGCATGTACCATGTATGGTACAGGTAGACGGAGAGAGATCATTATGGGCAGGTGTCACAGGGAATAGCTTCTCCTCGGGACATTTAGCTTTTGGAATGGGGGATTTTCTTTTTTGTTAGTTTGAATTTTAGTATTATAGCCATGTTTTTGTATATTCTCCACAAAGCTGTGTGTATTAGACCCAGGCTTAGCAAATAGACTTCTTTGCCCAAGAAAGTTGGGAGTTGACTGCAGCCAATTTTGAGAGGTGAATGTTCCCGGGGTTTCTACAGAATAGGATGATTTGCTTGGTGGAAATTTTAGACACAGTCCTTGAACTAAAACTAAAGAAGCTGGACTAATTAAAAATAGGTTGAGATTCTCAGTTCTTATATATTTCAAACCCTTGAGGTGTTTTTGTTGAAGAAAATTTTACTGACCAGAGTCAAATATATGAATCAGTCACTTTAGAGCTTCCGTATTTCAGACCTTTTAATTCTTTGTCTTGCCTTTGGTGGAGCTAGCATCTCTTTAATGTTCTTGGATCCAAGTGGCAGAGGTTATAGTGTTTTCAGTTTGCTTGAAGGGAAAGGTTTGGGATGATGGTAGCATTTCTGTAGTCTCATTATTAAATCTTGTTCTCTGTTCTCTAAATATCAAACAAATCATCCTAGAACCCCACTGCAATGCTCTGAGTTATGGAGATGAATTCAGTATTAACTTAGTCTGTCTGGGACCTTCACAAGGGGTTTAATCACTGAAAGGCACTTAACCCAGCACTAAGCACACAAGTAGGAGTTTAATACATAGTGATTCCTCAACTGATGAACCTTTTGGGAGCAATGCTGTTATATATTTTAAAAATTCTCATGTAGGCTGGGCACAATGGCTCATACCTATAATCCCAGCACTTTGGGAGGCTGAGGTGGGAGGCTTGCTTGAGGTCAGGAGTTCATACCAGCCTGGGCATCATAGTGAGACCCCATCTCTACAAAAAATGAAAAAATTAGCTGGGCATAGTGGCATGTGCCTGTAGTCCTAGCTACTCAGGAGGCTGATGGGGGAGGATGGCTTGAGCCTGGGAGTTCAAGTGCAGTAAGCTATGATTATGCCACTGCACTCCAGTCTGGGCAACAGAGTAATACCCTATGTCTACAAAAATAAAAATAAAATTATCCAGGTACAGTGGCATGTACTTATAGTCCTAGCTACTCAAGAGGCTAAAGTGGGAGGATTCCTTGAGCCCAGGACTTCAAGGTTACAATGAGCTATATGATAAGCCTATTGCACTCTAGTCTGGGTGACAGAGCAAGATCCTGTCTCAAAAAAAAAAAAAAAAAAAAAAAAAAAAAAAGAAGAAGAAAGAAAGAAGAAAAAAAAGAAATCTCATATAGATCATGTAAAGCAGTGATCTTTTTGAACAATTTGTGTAGCTACATAGGACCAAAAGCTATAGCTGAAAATAAAGAGGGCCTGCCCTACTCTACTAGAAGGGAGAAGAAATATCTCTATACTGTTGGAACACTGCTTAATCCCATGAGGTTTTCTCTGTCTACTTGAGTGCTCACTGCCCTCCCTTGGCTTTCAGATCTTACAGTCTGTGCACACAATTTATCCCTGCATTGATACCAACAACAGCTACGGCTACGTTTTGGTAACTGCTTCATGCCAGGCTCTGTACTAGGGTATTATGTGAGCAAAGGAGACACTGATCCCCGCCCTCCTGCGTATTACAAAGCAGTGGGAGAGGCAGATAAACAAGTAACAAGAATAAACAGTGTGTTGAGTATTCGCAATCCATTTGGATATAAACGTGCAACAGCTCTATTTTTTTTTCCCAGTGACTGCTTTCAACCTTGTTCACCCAATTTCCCATCTCTTAGTGAATGTTTGGCAGATCTTATAACTCTCCAGTCAATTTGAGTGGTTAAAATACAGTCCAGGCAAGCTTAAAATTCAACCTGGCTCCTGATTCAAAGTAAACCCCTGCCCCATTATGTGCTGTACTTCTTTTTTATTTATTTATTTATTTATTTATTTTTTGAGACAGAGTCTCACTCTGTTGCCCGGGCTAGAGTGAGTGCCGTGGCTTCAGCCTAGCTCACAGCAACCTCAAACTCCTGGGCTCAAGCGATCCTCCTGCCTCAGCCTCCCGAGTAGCTGGGACTACAGGCATGCACCACCATGCCCGGCTAATTTTTTCTATATATATTTTAGTTGTCCATATAATTTCTTTCTATTTTTAGTAGAGACGGGGGTCTCACTCTTGCTCAGGCTGGTCTCGAACTCCTGACCTCGAGCGATCCACCCGCCTCGGCCTCCCAGAGTGCTAGGATTACAGGCGTGAGCCACCGCGCCCGGCCTATGTGCTGTACTTCTGTTCACCTCTTCTGGGGAGAGATCCTTAAGGATTCTGGTTGCTCTCTGTATGCTGGGAAAACCTCTAAGTGGAAAGTTAGTGAGATGAGATGCCTCTCCACTGCAGCTGGTCTCAAGGCTGCTACTGATACTCACCGTCCTTTCTCTATTCTTTTTTTTTTTTTTTCAAATTAACAAACTGTAATTGTTTTCCCAAAGATACATTTTTTTCATACACATCCATCATACACTGTAACCAAAAAAAGCAGTGTACATGAAATAAGAGAAAATAAATTAAAAATCCATAGCATAGGTAAGGAGGCTCTAGTCTGGAGCATAGCTGAGTTTCCAGCAATATAAGGAGGCTCGAAAGTTTCTTTTATAAGAATGCCTGCTAGCAAGGGTTCCAGCAAGGTGGTTGGTCTGTAAGTCAGTCTTGAGTACTTGAAACAGTTCTGTGTATTGTTTTTTTTTTTCCCTTAGCGTTTAGAACAGCCATCATTGTCCTGCAATAGGCAGAACTATCACGTCCAGGAAAAATGAGGGAGGGAACCACAGTGGCAGCGTGAGATCCAAATACAGCATTCAAAGGTAATTGGTCCAGTGGTGCCTGGGGAAGGAGGAGGAAGGGGACAACACTCCGTGGTTAGCCATCTTCCTTTGGGGGTGTGTACCAGCCGTTTTTTTCGTGGATCTGCACCAAGGACTTGTAGGACTGCTGTGCTCTTGTCAGACTGTATTGAAATTTGTTGGCTCCAAACTGCACTCGTGCTTTCCCCTTCACCAGTGTGGCACTGATCTGCATGATCACTGACTCTATGGAGTAGGCACTGCTCCAGCCCCGTTTGGTGAATTCTCCTCAGCCTTGGCTAGCACTTCTGCTGGCTTATGTGTTAACCTTATATGAAGAGAGCTGAACCCCTGGTCATTCCCGAAGTATCCAAGATCCAACTCTGCTGTACTTGTTCATGTATCATCGGATCAGGCAGAAGGACACCAAGAGACTCACCAGTGGGGCACCTGGGTGCTGAGCACATTCTTCCCTGTCCCTTTTATGTAGCAGTTGTCCTGCCTCCTGCTGATGAGCAAGATCCATGACCCCTGCCAGGGTGGTGATATCTTTCCTTGTCTGCTTGTCTTTTGGAACAAGGAGCTCAAAGTGACTGAGTGGCAGCTATACCTTAAAGTTTAATGGGACTCATGTGTCCCCTGGTAGAAGCCTTACTTGTGTGAGAACCAGGACCTCTAGTCCCCCAGAGTCTGAAGTTGCGGGGAGAAAAAGCACAAATTCCCCTGGTGGGTCACTGGGGGTGACAGTAAGTGGAAACACTCCTACTTTTGCCCTTTGATTCCCAGACCAGTACATTCTACCTCCTGGGGACAAAGCACAATATAATGGTCATTGACTTAGGGGTAAACTGTGTGTATGCTTGTGGTTATTATTTCCAAGCTGGCAACTCAGCTGCACCTTCAACAGGCTGTTCTATCAATCTATCAGTGTGGCAGCTTCTGGAAAGAGGCAGACTATTAGATGACCAGCAGATCTCATGGTCACGTGCCACACCACTTCACTTCCTTTGCTATAAAATGGGTCCCTTCATCTAATGCAGTGTTATGCAGGACCTGTGCTGGTGGAAGGAGCACTCTGTGGGTAACACCTTGGATAATGGTGTCTTGTAGGCATGAAGGACAAAGGTAAACCCTCAAATCCCAATAGATGAATTGGGACCCTTTTGGGTGAAAGGGGTCCAACATAATCAACTTACTGTTTGGTCATTTCAAAGAATGATGCTGCATTGGACATTCAGATTTGGTCTCTGTTGCTAGCAGGTTAGATATTGCCAGTGGCAGTAGCAAGATCAGCTTTGGTGAATGAAAGTTCATGCTGTTGGACCCCTGCATTTCCTCTATCCCTGAACCATGGCTACTCCATGTGGCTACTCCATTCACGAGCCCATGGTGCTAGCACTAGGGTAGCCAATGACAGAGGCTGGCTAACGTCAACTGGCCACATCATTGTGTCTACTTGGTTTTTCAATACCTTTTCTGTGAGGGATGCTATCTGATGGACATTAATACGTGGTAGAAATATCTTCACATTTTGTGTTTCTTCCCATAGATCCATCCATACACCTCTTCCCCTAACCTCCTTGTTCTGGATCTAATAAACATTTTCCTTCCATGCCCCCAGTCAACCAGTCAAGCCGTTCACTTCTGTCCATGAATATTCTTACTTCGGGCCACTTCTCTTTCCACATAAAGTCGATGACCAGGTGCAGTGCACATAGCTGCTGTCTTTCAGTGTCACCCCAGAGTGCAGCAGTGGCCCGTTTCTGGCTCATACCTACATATCAAGTCACTCTATCTGTGAACCATGTTCTGCCTTTTTTCTTCCCTGCTAGCTCTTCACAATGAACTTCCCAGGTGGCCATAGGCATGAGTTGAGAGAGAAGTGTTTGTGACAATGTGGAAGACAGGAGGTCAGGGTTACCTGTTTCATGCAGCTTATTTGTGCCCTCTGTCCCTACTCATGCTTAATCCTAGATGAGACTGATTCAGTCTCATGATGTATCTGTTGGACCCATCCTATCTTATGACTTGTTGGTCTGAAAGAACCCAGTTCATGATGGGCAACTTTGTTGTTGTTGTTGTTGTTGTTGTTGTTGTTTGGCGACAGAGTCTTACTCTTTTGCCCTGGCTAGAGTGCCGTGGTGTCAGCCTAGCTCACAGCAACCTCAAACTCCTGAGCTTAAGCAATCCTTCTGCCTCAGCCTCCCGAGTCGCTGGGACTACAGGCATGCGCCATTATGCCCAGCTAATTTTTTCTATATGTTTTTAGTTGTTCAGATATTTTCTTTCTATTTTTTAGTAGAGACAGGGTCTCGCTCTTGCTCAGGCTGGTCTCGAACTCCTGAGCTCAAGCAATCCTCTCGCCTTGGCCTCCCAGAGTGCTAGGATTATGGGCATGAGCCACCGCACCCGGCGATGATGGGCAACTTTAGCCACATGTTCACTTGATGTCATGACCAGACACTCTATCTCACTCACAAGCCAGTAGCACACTAGAAGATGTTTTTAAAATAGTGTATAGTTGTCTGCTTCATATACTATGGTCTTGCTCCAGAACCCTTGGAATTTATGTTGTTATTCTCCTGCAAGAGTTAACTACAAACTCCCATGGCATTCCCCACCCACACACATGTGCACAAATAAATATACCTTTAGAATCACAGGTTCTGCCAGGTCAGATGGTCCAAGTTACAGAGTTGAATACATCATTGCTCAGATTTGCTATAGAGACTTTCCTACCCTGGGCTCACTTAAAACTTGCAGCCTTTCATGCCATTGGTAAATGAGTTTGAGCAGTAGTATTCTCAGATATGGAATATTCTGTTTCCAGAACTTGAAGATTTCCACCAGCTCTTGTGCTCTCTTCTCCAAGTAGAAATATCAAGTAGGTAATTAGACATACATCTTTGGAGTCAGAAGAGAGGTCTGGACTATGGATGTGAATTTGGGAGTCTCCCGTAGATAGATGATATTTAAAGCAATGAGAGCCAGGAGCAGTGGCTCATGCCTGTAATCTTAGCACTCTGGGAGGCCAAGGCAGGAGGATAGCTTGAGGTGAGGAGTTTCAGACCAGCCTGAGCAAGAGCAAGACCCTCTCTCTACAAAAGAACAGAAAAATTAGCTGGGCATGGTGATGCACACCTGTAGTCCCAGCTACTTGGGAGGCTGAGGCAGGAGGATTGCTTGAGCCCAAGAGTTTGAGGTTGCAATGAGCTATGATGATGCCACTGCACTCTACCTGGGGTGACTGAGAGAGACTTTGTCTCAGGAAAAAAAAAAGCAATGAGGATAGTATATTAGTTAACATTCTGTTTGATTGCATAAAACAGAAAACCAAAAAGAGCGGTAGTTTAAACAAGATAGAATTGTTATTTCTTTCTAGAATAAGAGTCTGGATAGATGGTCCAGCACTAACATGGAAGCTTCTCAACACTAGAAAATGAGGCTCTTTCCACACCGTTGGCTGGGCACCTGGCCATCCTCATTATGCAGTGCCACTTCATAGATCAGAGGGCCGCCCCAACTCCAGCTCCAGCACCTTCATCATATCTTCAACATATCTGCCTCTCCATCCAGCAGGATGGAGAAAAGAAAAGAAGGCCACATCCCCATCTTCTTTAAAGGCAATCCCCAGGAGTTTCATATGCCACTTCTTACGGCCAGAATTTAATCATTTGTCCACACCTAACTGAAAGGAAGGCTGGGAGCTGCAATCTTTTTCCAGATAGCCATGTGGTCAGCTACAAATGGAAGGTTTTCTTTTTGTAGAAGGAGAGAGAATGATATTGGGGGTCACTTAGCAGTTTCCAGTACGGATGGGTTGAGATCACCTAGAAAGTATAACTGGGGAAGAAAAAATATCCAGGACTGAGACTTGGGACAAACCAAGAATCAGAGATCAGTTAGAGAAAGAGGAACCGATAAAATAAATGAAGTCTAAATGGAACAGGCTAAGAGAGAGGGCAAACCAGATGTGAATGTTATCTGAAGTCAAGAAAGAAAAGCATTTTGATTACCTGAATCAAATGCTGCTCGGGTGTTGAGTAAGGTGAGGACAGAAGAGTATCATGGGATTTACCTCTGTGCAAGTCTTTAAGCAGGCCCAGTGCTGGACAGGGAATTTACCTTGGATTGGGATGATGAGTCAGTGGGAGAAAGTGAAAACAGGGTGTGTAGACCAGTTTTTGTAGATGTTAGACTGTGAAGAGGAGCAGAGAAATAGGGTGGTACTGGATTGCAATGTGTTTTCAAGGGAATCTTTTCTTTGTTAATTTTTTTGCTTAATGGTTTTTTGTTTGTTTATTTTTAGAATAGACAATATTAGAGTTTTAAAAAATGCTGCCGGAATGATCCAATAACGAGAGAGAGAGACCAGTGATGGAGAATGAGGGGATAACTAATGAAAGAATATTTTTGACAAGGGCCCAGCACCCAAGTTGAGGGATGGGTCAAGTAGGAAAGATGCTTCTTCCACTTTCACAGTGAAGAATTAGGAAAATATGGGTTCTGAGTAGATAAGTCAGTGGATTTAGTTGCAGAGCAATGAGGGGATTCTCATCAGAGGGTTTTTGTTTTCTCAACTTAGAATAAGGCAAGGCTGAGAGTGAAGCAGAAGGACAGTACATGGTCTGAGGGCAGGATAAGTATGAGAAATTCCTCTCGTAAAGTATAAGAAGAATATTATTGATAATATAGAAATAGGATTTCCATGAAATATGGAGAGCCCAGTTGAGGACTGAGATGCTGAATTTAAATTGAAACCATTCTGCACGATTGTTTCTTCAGCAACCTTCAGTTACTTAGGGGCAGACATGGTGAAGAAGATGCCCGAGCATATCTAAGCAGGGTTTAGGGTTTTCCAGGGGAGCACAATAGAAGGAAAGAGGGACAAACATTGTGGGGATTTGCAAGGAAGTGGTAATAAAGATGGAACATGGGCCAGGCGCAGTGGCTCACGCCTGTAATCCTAGCACTCTGGGAGGCCGAGGCCGGAGGATTGCTCGAAGTCAGGAGTTCGAGACCAGCCTGAGCAAGAGTGAGACCACGTCCCTACTAAAAATAAAAAGAAATGATTTGGACAGCTAAAAATATATATAGGAAAAAAAAATTAGCAGGGCATGGTGGCGCATGCCTTTAGTCCCAGCTACTTGGGAGGCTGAGGCAGGAGGATTTCTTAAGCCCAGGAGTTTGAGGTTGCTGTGAGGTAGGCTGATGCCATGGCACTCTAGCCAGGATACAGAGTTGAGACTCTGTCTCCAAAAAAAAAAAAGAAAAAAAAAAAAGATGGACCATGGAATCCAAAGAGAATAAGGAGGGAACTGGAGGGAGAGAGAGGTTAATGGGTGTGAGAAGTGCATTGCAGTTCCAAAGTGATGTTGAAGAATTGCTGTAGTTGGGATACTCAAGCCAGTAGACCAAAAGAACAGGAGGTTGGAGTTGGAATTTGACATTGGAAAAACAGAAGTGATGTATGTGTGTGTATGCATGTGTGTGTGGTGATAAGGAGGTCCAGGGTGTCACTATGAGTGTTGATAGGTTGCTGCAATGGAGTGGAAGAAAGTTATTTGAAATTAGAAGATAGAGAGGCCAGTACATATTGTTTGTTTGTTTCATTAAAGTGTGTGTTTTCCAAACTGAACCCAGAGTTCTTATAGTATTTGACATCTGACACAGTGCTCAGCCCAAAGTAGAGATTCAATATATACATGAGAGGAAGAACTTTAAAATCTCATGTTAAGCATGGAAAGAAAAATATAAAATTTCCAACCAAGGATCTAGAGCTATTTAAACTGAGTGTATAGTGATACTCATTTATACTTGTTAGCAGATACAATGTTACAGTTTATAAGGAGGCCAGAGGATCAGTGACGGAGAATAGATTTGCTTACTTTTGATGTTTGCATTTGGCAGGTTGATGGGAACCGGAGGCATGACCAAATCACAGAATCTGACTGAGGTTTTGTTGTGTATTATTTCCAAACCTATTTCTTGTATGTAATTGTCTGGTTCATTATTTTTAATGGCAAGGAGAGCCTGTATAGATATTTCTTTTTCCTTTATGTTACAAAGTTGTGTTACTTTTTCTCTCTTCTTCCAAAGAGAACTGGAGATGGGTTTGATTTTAGGAGCACCAAGAAGATTCTTTAGCTGGGGTGTGTTTCTTTGGAGGCAGGAGACTTTCCTTATAGCAGTTGGCTAATGTTAAATTTTTTTTTTCACTAATTCATTGCTTTTTATTCCATGAAAGAAAAGTCTTCAAATGCAAACTCTTGGGGGAAAGATAACATAAAGCCTTAAATATGTGCTAAGTTGCAGATGACTGAGGTTAAAATCTTTTCTGAGAGAAAGGTATATTGGGGAAAAGGGTCAGAAGACAGTGATAGGGTGGGAGTGGGGAGAAATTGCTCTAAGGCAATGGAAAAGGTAAGCTTGTTGCCCAGTACTGGCACTGCCACCTGTGAGCCTCTGGGTTGCAGAGTTTGGTGGTGAATATCATTTGTGAGTGACAAAGTCATGATAGTGCTCTCTGAATGACTTTGCAGCAAGTGGAAATATTTATCTCCCTATAGAACCGTGCTCACTTTCTGTCTCTCCTCTAGGAATTCACTTGGCTTATCAAATTTACATTTCCTCAAATGCATGAGAATTCTATGTCCGTCTAGTTTTCCTCTCCATGTGTTCCAATTCATTCTTCCAACTATTTCTTATGGCCCATGGATGTATAATAGAAATGAGCCTGTTTTCACCGGATCTAATCAGTCATCAAATTAAAATGGGACCTGTCCAAATGCTTTAGAAAGCTGAATTCTGAGTTTTAAAACAAGTAAAATATTTTTAGAAAATTTTTTTTCAAACTAAAGTCAACTGAAATTCCAAAGACCTGAAATTTATTTCTAGTTCCATCACTAAATAGCTGTATGACTTTGCATAAGCTATTCTACTTTTGGTGGAGAGGGGGCTCAGTTTCTTCATCAAACAGGAGGAAGAGTACATTAATACAATTAATGCATGTGAAAATGCTTGGTAAACTCTAAATAGCCGTTATGACTGTTTGATGCTATTACTAATGTTGTGGTTTGAATCTTGGTAAATACCACAACTGCTTTGGGAATTTGGTCAAGCTTTTTCGGCTTTTATTTGTTTGTTTTTGCACCTGTTTTAGGCAGTTGAGGGCAGTATTAGAATAATTGATGAGCTCTTTTGTGGCTATAATATTCTCCTGAAAGCTAATTCCCAGGCTTCAAAGTTATTGCTGAGTCCACCCTCCTTGCCTTTTCTCTGCCAGAAATGGTGAGGATGTTCCTGGTGTTTTACTTCTCTTCCCTCTTGGGGCCTCTTAAGTCAGAGAACTCATTTAATTCCCTGTCTCCAGCTGGGAGTGTTCTTGAGTTCTGTTTTTCCTCCAAGATCTGTGAGGAGACTGCTTCCTCCTTACTAGATATCCTTTCCCTTATATTATCAGAACTGAGCATACTACTCGACTTCCATTTTCTGCAGTTTTCTTTTCTTTTTTCTCTTAGCCTATTTTCTTTTCTTTTCTTTTTTTTATGGAATGCTTCACAAATTTGCATGTCATCCTTGCGCAGGGGCCATGCTAATCTTCTCTGTATCGTTCCGATTTTTAGTATGTGTGCTGCCGAAGCGAGTACTCTCTTAGTCTATTTTCTAACCATAGCTGCTTCCATCAAAAATCTTCTTTGCTTTTAGTTAGAGCCAATGAGTATGGGACGCTGTGGTTCTTCCAAAGTGTGCTATTTATATCCTAACGCCTCTACTTCAGTTTAAACACCATTAATGAAGTAACAATTTAGGAGCCATCTTTTCCCCTTTCTTTCCATTTCTAACCCTATGGCTCTGGCTTGACCAAGGGGCCCAGCAGCATGCACAGAATTATACCAACTTATGGTTTGGATGGATTGAGTTTATCTACCAACCCTGGAGTCACAAGATACATATTTTTGTCCCAATTTGCCATTTACTTGCTGTGGGCTGTTAGGGGACTCACTTAATCTGAGTCTCCTGATTCCTTATCTGTTTGAGTGTAATAGCTTCTTGCTTACTACACAGTTATGAGGATGGAAATGAAATAAGTTTTGTGATCTGTAAAGGACTATATACATGTTAGTGATCCTCATCATAATCATTGTGGCTGATTTCCCAGGAATGTACCATTAATATTGTCAGTGAAGGGGGTCTGAGACTGGCTGGCTCACTGAAACACAGCAAAGGGTGAGAATATTGGAGAGTGGGCAGAGTGACAGAGTGGAGCCGAAATACCTAAGGTTCCGAAGAACATAAGTGTGCTAATAAATAAGACTTGGACACTAGGTCCTATCTTCAGTCCCAAGACAAGGGGCCCTGTCCTCCTCAGCACTGCCTTCTCTGGCCTCTCTTGTCTTTAGAGCTCACTGTCAGTTTCTCATGGCCTATTGTACCGGCTGTCCATACCACTTATCGAATAAGATCAGGGTGATCTACACCATTTGTCTTTTGAACTTCTGTGTTATTTTCCCCTACCAGAACACAAGTGTTTCAACGTCCAGGACCATGTATATGAATGTCTCTTATCCCATAGTGATAGCATATCACAGTGATTTATACCAGGTAGGCACGGGAAATGTGTGGTGTTTATGCAAAGCTAGGCCATGTTTTTCTTTGTTGAAGGTTGGAGGAAAAAGAGTCTTCTGTATGTGTTCTGTTATTCTTTAAAAGTCTGTATTTTTAACAAAGCCATAAATGAACATACATTAAAAGTTAAACAGTGGTAAAAGGCTTATAAAAACAGTAATCCCTGCCAACTACACATTCTAGTCTATTCCCTAGAAGTAACCACTTCTTAATTCTTTTAACTATTTCTCCTCCTTCCTTGGTCATATATACACATCTATATCATCTATATCTATATCTGTATCTATAGCTACCTCCTGGTTCACCGATTTTATACATTACCTACTAACTTTAAGGATTGGTAGATAAAGAGTTTTAGCTCTCTTTCATCACCCTCTCCTCTTCCCATAATCACCATATAGTTAAATCTCAAATTTTGGTTAACTCAATTGTCAGTGTTCCAGATATCTATTGCTGCTTAACAAATCATCACAAAACTTTGTGGCTTAAGACAACTACAATTTTTTTTTTTTTTTTTTTTTTTTTTTTTTGAGACAGAGTCTTGCTCTGTTGCCCTGGGTTGAGCGCATGGTGTCACCATAGCTCACTGCAACCTCAAACTCCTGGGCTCAAGTGATTCTCCTGCCTCCTAGTAGCTGGGACTAGAGGTGCGCAACACCATGTCTGGCTAATTTTTCTATTTTTAGTAGAGACAGGGTCTCCCTCTTGCTTAGGCTGGTCTTGAACTCCTGAGCTCAAGCAATCCTCCCACCTCGGCCTCTCAGAGTGCTAGGATTACAGGCACGAGTCACCATGCCTGGGCTACAATCTTTTTACTCTCTCTCATAATTCCTGTGGTTCAGGAATTGGGAAAGGCTCGACTGGATGGTTCTGTCACACAGTTGCAGTCGGGCAGTGGCTGGAGTTGGCCAGGCCATCTCACTTCATGTAATCTCAGGGCTTTCCCATGTGGTCTCTCCCTGTGGGTTAGGTTGGGCTTCCTCATGACATGGAGGTCCCCCAGTGTGACTGTTCCAGTAAGGAAGGCAGAAGCTGAATTGCCTCTGAAGATACTGTCTCAGAAGTCACCCAGAATCACTTTCCCCCTACTCTACTGGTTACCAAAGACCTGCTCAGATGACAAAGAATTTGGGGCCATATTTTTAAACTGCCACAATTGATGTTTTCATTTTGATCAAAGAAATGTACTCCACTACTGAGCCAAGTAGTATACCATGGACACATTACCTTTCTTGTTTAACTTTTGTTTTTCCTGGAAAGATATGTGTCTTAATTTGTCATTTGCTTTATTGTCTTAGAATCTCTGGCTGTGTTTTCTCATCTACACCAATGGCTCTGTAGTTTTCCATGTGGTCAAACCTATTATTAATAGATGATTTGTCAGTAATATTTATTCCCCCTGTAGATGTTCCTCCTGGATTCCTCTGCTCTCCTCTGATCTAGGATAGTTGCTTTCTGGGCCTGCTGCACAGCTGTTGTCCTAGGATTTCCCTTCACCATCATTATGAGAATTTCCTTCATCTCTTCCTAGGTTAAACCCCTTGATTCCTGAATTCTATGTCTTCTTTTTTTCTTTTTTTTGGCTCATATTTTGGTGAAACACATCCTCCAGTTACTTCTTTTTTGAGAAAGGATGCTTGGGAGGTAAGTTTTAGAGACTGTGCATATCCTAAGACATCTTTTTCCTACCTTCTTACTTTTGCCTGTGTGCAGAATTCTAGGTTGCAAACATTCCCTCGGAGTTTTGAAGGCACTGCTCCTGTGCCTTCTGTCTTCCAATATGCCGATGTGAAGTCAAATGCCATTTGATCCTTCCTATGAAAACTGATTTTTCTCTCTGGAAGATTTTAGGATTTTCATTACACTCCCAGTATTTGTTCCTTAGATCTGGATCTTTTTTTCATTCATTGTTCTGGGCACTAATTGTTCGTATAAGTTATCTTTATGTGAATTAGAAAAAGTCATTCTCTTCTAGGGCCAAATAGTAAAAAGGCATTATTTTTGGTAGACCAATTAGAGAAAGATGCTCCTTTTGGATAAACCAGTTAGAAAAAGATGACCTTTCCTCTGGGCTGGTGCACTGGGGACAGGGCTTGGGGAGCAGAGCTTGGGCTTCACCTTTCTTGACTGGGTGCCTTTGTGTAGGGCACACACTGCGTGACTACACTGCACCTTGACCCTGGCGTCGGGCACTTGGCAAGTGAGCCTTTCAATTTAGAGACTCACTATATTACGTACCTGGGAATTTTCTTGTATTGTTTCTTTAATAATTCCCTTCTCATTGTTCCCTCTGTCCTCTCTTCTGGGAATCTGATTTCTCAGATGTTGGACCTACTGATTGAGTTTCTTTCTAATTTCCTTGTCCTTCATCTCTTAATGTTCATCTCTTGCTTCTGTTATTCTACTTTCTGGGAAATTCCTTAAGTTCAATTTTCAAACTAAAAATTGCCAACTAAAACTTTAATTTCACCTATATTATTTCACATTTTGATGAGCAATCATTCTATGATTACTCCTTTTTATTTTTTATATATCATCCTCTTTTTGTTTTATGAGGGCAATGTCTCTTTATCTTTCCCTGATTCTTAAAGAGATTTCTTCTGCTTCCTGCATTGTGTCTGTTTCGTTTGTTCTCTCTCATTCCTCTAGAATGCTTTCTTTAAATATGTGTATACTTAAGGATGAGGTGCTGTAGAGCTAATGGGAAACTCTCTCTCTCTCTCTCTCTCTCTTTCTCTGTGTTGTTAATGGTGGGCTTCTCAGTTGAGAAACAGGATGGCTTCTTTTCACTGGAGACACTGAGTTACCTGTGGCGATTGGTCTTTCAGCTTCTTCAGAAAGCCATGCCTCAGACTCCTGCCTTCAGAGTACAAATACGTCTGGTGGCTGTAGTCCTGAAGCTGCTTAGGGGCTCTCACATTCAGTACACAGACTTTCACTTAATTTCTCAGTTTTTACTTTCATACCTCATCATCCCCATTCTTGAACTAGAGTCCTCTAATTGTGAGATTGTTCCCATTTCTTCAGAGGCTATACTTTCTGATGCCTTCTTGAGAATGGGTGGCAGTGAGAACAGTTCATTGATGTGCTAGGTGGGATGGGGACAGGAACCTGGGGGTACCATTATTCTTTATATCAACTTTCAAACAATCCTCAATTCTCAGTTTTGGTCTTCTACCCTCAACATAACTTTCCTTTCTTTTTTCGTCTCCTTCCACCAAATGTACATACATCAAAATGTAAGAATACTATGTATAAAACTCAGTTAGTTTTGAGAAATGGGTTATACCCATGTAATTCATACTCTTAGATATAGAACATTTCCGTCACCCCAGAAAGTTTCCTCATGTTTTTTTTCCTCTTAGGTTTCATCAAATGAAAAGTCATTATCCCCTCCTGTTTTGTGTTTTGTCACCACAAATTAGTTGTTTGTCAACAACTTTGTATAAATGAAATCATGTGATATGTACTATTTTGTGCCTTATGGTTCAACATGATGTCCATGAGATTCATCCATGTTGTCACATGTATCCATAGTTTGTTCCTTTTCATTAATAAATAATATTTATTCCATTGTGTGAATATACCACAAGTTGTTCATTCTTCCTATTGATGGACATTTGGGTTGTTTCTAGTTTGGGGCCATTATGAATAAAGCTGCTGTGAGTATTCGTCTACAGGGCTTTTCGTGGACATACATTGTCATTTCTCTTGAGTAAATATCTAGAAGTGGAATTGCAGGACCAAAGAGTAGGTATATGGATACCTTCATTAGAAACTGACAAAGCTTTTTGAAAGCAGTTGTGCCATTTTTCATTCTTACCAGTATTGTATGAAAGTTCTGGTAATCCACATCTTTGCCAACATTTTGGGTTGGCAGTCTTGTTAATTTAACCATTCTGGTGGGTGTGGTATGTCTTCGTGCTTTTAATTTGAATTTTCATAATAACTAATGATGTTGAGCCATTATTTTCCATGTGTCTATTGACCATTTGTATATCTTCCTATGTGAAGTGTCTGTTCAAGTTTTTAGCCCATTTTTATGTGGTCCTTTATCCTTTTTATTGTTGAGTTGTAGGAGTTCTTTATTCTGGGTACAAGCCCTTTGTCAGTTGTGTATTTGCCAGTATTGTCTTCCAATCTGTGGTTGGCCTATTCATTTTCCTAATGATATTTTTTGATCAGCAAAAGTTTTTCATTTGTTGAAACCTAATCTGTCTCTTTTCTTTTATGGCTATTGCTTTCCGTGTCCTAAGAAATCTTTGCCTACCTCTTCCAGTTTTTACTTTATACATTTTCAAGCTCCATTATTAAACATTTAAATTGCTATGGCTTTTGATGAAATGACTGTTTTGTCATTATGGAACATTATACTTTATTTTTGGTAATATTGCTTATCTTGAAGTCTATTTTTACTGAAATTAATCTAACCATCCCACGTTTTTTACGATTAGTGCTTGCATGGCATTTCTTTTCCCATCCTTTTATTTTCAATGTATATGTGTCTTTGTATTTAATGTGTCTCTTGTAGATAACACATGGTTGGATCATAACTTTTATCTAGTCTACAAATCTATTTCTTTTAACTGTAGTATTTAGTCCACTTATATTTAAAGTAATTATTGATATGGTTGGATTTAGGTCTCTCATTTTTGTTTTCTATTTGTTGGATATGATTTTTATTCCTTGGTTCCTTGTTTCATGTCTCTTTTGGGGGTTAATAGTATGTTTCAGTATTTCATTTTAATTCTTCTTAGCTATATTTCTTTACATATTTTTAGTGGTTACTCTTAGGATTAAAATACATGCTTTCAACTTATCCCACTCAGCTTAGACTTAATATTGTACTACTTTAAATAACATATGGAACCATGCAAGGGTATTGTTTCAATCATTTCCCTGTTCTTTTTGCAATTATTTTCAAATATTTTACATCAATATGCATTATAAGCTCTATAATGTAGTATTATAACGTGAGTTTCAAATAGTTATATATCTCTTAAAGAAATTAAGAGAAGAAAAGAAAAAATACAGTATTTTATGCACATTTATGTACATATTTACCACTTCTACTGCTCTTCATGTCCATTGTCAATTTTCCATCTAGTGCTTGAAGAACTTCTCTTCAGCCTGAAGAATTTCATCTCCCATTTCTTATGGTGTGTTTGCAATTCTCCAAATTTTCATTTATTTGAAAATGATTTCCTTTTACCTTCCTTTTTTAAGGATACAGAAATCTGAGTTGAATGGTTTTTCTTTTAGCACTTTAAAGCCACTATTACATTGTACTCCAGCCTTAATTTTATCCAATCAGTAGTCGTCTTCTGTTGGTCATTTTGTTGCTCTTCAGTCTATACGTAATGTGTAATTTTTCTTTGGTAACTTTCAAGATTTTACTTTGGCTCTCAGCAGTTTGATCATAACATCCTTAGGTGTGGTTTTTTTCCTTGCATTTATCCTGCTTGCATTTTTCTGAGCTTCTTGGGTGTTTTTCATCAAATTTGGGAAAATTTCAACCATTATTTCTTCAAATATTATTTTCACCTAATTCTTTCTCCTTTCTCTTTGGCACTTATGTTAAACTATTAAATATTAAACCATAAGTCCCTGAATTTCTGTCTATTTTTCTTTAGTTCTTTTTCTCTCTGTACTTTGGATTGGATAATTACTACCAATTGATCTCCAATTTCATGGATTCTTTCTTTTGCCATCTCCAATTTTTTCTTAAGCCCATCTAGTGAATTGTTTTTTACTTTTGTTATTACGCTTTTTAGTTCTAGGCTTTTAAGTTTTTATGGTTTCAATTTCTTTGCTGTGAGTCCATATCAATTCCTTTATTATGCCTATATTTCCCTTTATTTCATTAGATTTATTTATAATGAAAACTCTTATCTACTAATTACAACATTGGTGTCACCTTGGGATTGATTTCTATTAATTACTCCCTCCCCACTCCCCTCATTGACTATGTATCACATATTTCTGTTCTTTGTGTCTAATAACTTGATTGTGTACAGGACATTGTGAATGACACATTGTAGAGACTCTGGATTCAGTTATTTTCATCCAAAAAATGTTGATTTTTGTTTTTGAAATCAGTTAACTGGACTCAGGCTCCAAACTGTCTCCCCTGAGGGGGACAACAGAGAAAATCTCCACTGTGTCCTTTTAGCTGTTTTTGTTGGGTCTCCTGGAGTTTTCCTTGTGAAATAATAGTACAGTGTCAATCAAAAATTTGGGTAGAGCTTATAGTCAGATTTTTGGGATCATGCCCTTGGTGGATTCCTCCTTTTTGGGATTTCCCTTATAATTTCCCACCCTATGTATTAGCCTGAACTCTGTCCTCTAACACCTCAAATCAGTAAGCCTAAACTCTTTGCCAATCCACACTGCACAGGTAGGGAAGTACCCTCAGGTAAAAAGTCACAAACATCAAATCTCATGTACTATAGTTCTAGTCTTTTAAGAGTTAATTTCACTCTGGTTTCTGCCTTGTTTTGGTCACTTTCTAAAGCTTTCATACATTTAAAAAATTATTTTTCCTGATTTTATAACTTTTATCAGTAAGAAGGATACTTTCATCAAGCTACTTCACTGTTACCAGACTGGAACCTCAACCATAGCTTTTTACAATATCTGGTATCCCAATCCTATGATTTTCTGTTTTTTTTTTCTTTTTTTGTTTTTGTTGTTGTTTTTAGACAGGGTCTGGCTTTGTTGCCCAAGCAGCTAGAGTGCAGTGGCATTATCATAGCTCACTGTAACCTCAAACTCCTGGGTTCAAGTGATCCTCCTGCCTCAGCCTCCTGAGTAGCAGGAACTACAGGCACCGCCCCCCCCTCCCAACACCATGCTGGGCTAATTTTTCTATTTTTCCTAGAGATGGAGTCTCACTATTGCTCAGGCTGGTCTCAAAATCCTGACCTCAAACAATCCTCCCAACTCGGCCTCCCAAAGTGTTAGGATTACAGGCATGAGCCACTGCACCCAGCCTGATTTCTGTTCTTATGCGGCAGAAGGTTGAATTGGTTTGCCACCTGTCGAAATATCTGGAAGTACTAAATTTTTATCTTTCTCTGCTCTGGTAAGTCATTTACCTTTCTTCATGTATTATGGGTTTCATCAAAGATGGATTTTGTGTTTTCATTTTTTTCTTACTATTTTTAGAATAATTTCTGGGAGGAAAATGGAGTGGAATATCTTCACTCTGTACTCTTGAAACATTGAAACATGAAGTCTCTTGAGTTATTCCTCTTTTTTTGAGACAGGGTCTCACTAGAGTGCAGTTCCATCATCACAGCTTACTACAACCTCAAACTCCTGGGCTCAGGCAATCCTCCTGCCTCAGTCACCTGAGTAGCTGGGATCGCAGGCATGCGCCCCCATGTCTGGCTAATTCTTTTTCTTTTTGTTTTGTAGAGATGGGGATTATCACTATGTTGCCCAGGCTGGTCTCAAACTCCTGACCTCAAGTGATCCTCCCACCTTGTCCTCCCAAAGTGCTGGGATTACAGGTGTGAGCCACCATGCCCGGCCTTTGAGTTATTCTTAAGTGTTTTTAAGTTGTAAATTCTGCTTGCACGAGAATACTTTGGAATTCTCTCATCACCATGAACTTATAGAAGCTGCATTAACAAAATGCATTTTGAAATCTAGGTGCTTTGGGTACACAAAGCTCTCGGAGAAGGGACAGTGTTTCTGGCTGATTAGGTTTAGTTGCTAAGAACTTAACTTCAATATTCCTGTTTCCTTCTTGGCCTCTACTCAGCCAGTTTTCTTACAGGGCTGTCGCTGCCCTCTGTGTTTTCTCAGTGATGTGCAGAGCCCACTGAGAGAAAGATGAAAACCTTTTCACAGGCAAGGCCGAAAGGATGGATGCTCTTCTCAGTCTCAGGAAAAGTCGCATCCTCAAGTCTTTAAAACTGGGGTGAGGGATGTGGCAGCCTTAAAGTTCAGCAGGAGGAAAACAAGTTGATTTTCAAGGTTTTCTCCTATTTCAGACCTTTCTGGGAAAAATAATGTGGAAGAATCCCTTCACATATGTAGTGGCGTATCTGACCTGCCAGAGCCCTATTCACCCTGGAGCTGAATCCAGCAATCCGGTTCATGGCCCCTCCATACTGCCTGTCTCAGAGTAGCATTTGGGGTCCTCCTCACACATGCGCTTTCTCACGGACCTCGCGACTCTGTGCCTAGCAGCAGAGGGGCACGCAGGCAGCCTCGTGTGCTCTGGAAATGTCTGTGCTTCCGTGTAAAGTCACGGCCCATCCAAGGATGAAGGGTGGATGTGGGAACCTCCGCTTTTAATTAGCCATCAGGGCACAGCCTGCTCCCCAGGCACTGTCACAACAAAGGGATCTTTCTTCTTTGGGGAATAGCTTTCCGAAGCAGGAATTAGAACTGTACACTTGTCATGTTTGAAACGGCTTTTATCTACCGTTTCATCAGTGATCCTTGACAAGTGATCTCCAGTTCTGGCTTAACCATTTACTAGTTGCATAACCTCGGCAAACTCACGTCCCAGCATAAGGAATCCAGCAGACTCCTTTATAAACTGGAAGTGAGAATATTCTCCCTGACCTACCTTAGAGGCTTAGGGAGGCTTAAAGGGTAGCATGGAAATGAAAAGGCGCTGTAAAAAAATAAAAATAAATGATTAATATTAGGCTTAGAGAGGTTTGTCTTATGAGGAGTAAGTTAAAAAGGGGAGTCTTTGTTGCCTTCTGAGAGAGTAAAATTCTTGGGGTGAAAACAGAATATAGGACAACGTGGCTCTGCGTTTGCTGAGGCTCTGCAGCCACTGCGGCATTTCCCCGCCCTTCCTCAGCCTTCACTGCCCCCGGGGGAGACAGTCATCAACACTGGGCAGGCCACCCTCCTCTGTGCTGCTGGGCCACCTATGCAGCGCGGTCTTGTCAGAGGGCTGACAATCAGCTCCCTGCTGCTTTCTCATCTTTTAAAGTCCAATTAAACATCTCTGGCCTCAGCATGACAATTGTCTGGGCCCCACATAGTGGAGCTTCACCTGAGGTGGCATTAGGACGCCAGCAGAGAGAAGAAAAGCTCCTTTATCCTGGAAAGATTATGGCCACCGCTCCTTAAAAGGTGGAACTATTGTGAGGGCTGGGCCTGGGTTCACATTAAGCAATTGCCCAGTTTAATTCCAAACTTCAAAATGCCCAAACTTCAAGATGTAGCAGATTGAGCCATGTGCACATGGGCTCATGTGCGCAGAAGCAATCTGGTGGCGTAAGAATGAACAGTGGCATAAGTATGTGTGAGAAACCATGAGTCTGAGAGATACCGGAAGGTTAGGTTGGGGCCAGATTGTAGAGGACCTTGACGCCAGGGATAAAAAGTTGCCCTTTGTTTCAGGAGGATAATCAGGAGTCTTGCACTGCGTTGCAGGGCCCGGCCTGTGGTGGAAGGCGAGAGGACTCAGCAGCGGACAGGGTGTCCTGGCTTGCAGATGGCCATCTCACAGTATCTTGCCACTAAACGTTTGCTGAGGTTTATCTCCCCTAACTAGTCACAGTGCATTAGCACATCGTTTGCTTAATATAGTCGTGGCTGCCCCTGAACATTTAGGAAGATGCCACACCTGGAAGAAGCGAAAACTCAGAAATCTGAGCTCTGGCTCTGAATCTGCTACTGACCAATTGTGTGTGTGAGGAAGCTATTTCTTGTCTCAGGGCTTTAGCTTCCTTACCAGTAAAATGAGGGGGAAGAAGGACAGTTAGGTCAAGAGATCACTAAAGTTTCTCTTCACTTGAATGTTCTTAGAATATAGTTTTAGCTGCTGCCGTGTCTGCATTTTGTGTATTACAATTTGCCTCACCTAGGACCGTTCTGTTGAACCAAGTTTCTGACGTTTTAAAGAAAAAAGTGATTGAAAACCCCTGACCTAATTTAGCCTTTACCCGGTAGACTTTCACCATTTGGAGCATTTTTCAGAGAGGGGAAATGGCTTGCCAGCAGTTATAAGGTGTGCCCGGTTTCCATATCTCTCTCAGTCCAGTTTTCTCCCTGCTGTCAGCTGCAAAGCTTAGGCTATGAAGGGAAGATGACTGCACTCGCTACAGTGGTGGGAGATTAGGGGAAAAAAGGATTAGTAAACCATGAAGTGGTTGGGGAAGACTAAGTGGCAGACAAGGGCCTGGGCTGGGTCCTGACAGAGGGGTGAGATTTAACTAGGCCGAGAGAAGGGAGTCAGGCGTTCCAAGTAAGTCAGGATGGCGAGGCAGGGTCCACGTGTCATGAGGAGTCAGGAGCTGGCAGGGTGAGAATGGGAGGTGGGAAATGAGGCAAGGGCCTTAAAACGAGGCAGAATGGGAGATGTACTTGATGTTCTAGGATTTTGACACTCAAAGTGTGGTCTGGGAACTACAAGCTTTGACATTACCTGAGAGCATGTTAGAAATGCAGAATCCTGCCCCGCCCCCCATCAGCCCACTGAATCCAAATGTACATTTCAACAAGACGATTGCTACGCACTTTAAAGTCTGAAAAGTACTGTAGTTCATTCAGGACATTCGTTCTCAGTGATACTGATGACTGACTGGACTCCCCTTCCCCCCAGGAGCCCTGAATCAGAATTTTCTAGGGATAGGGCTTGGACATTAGAAGTTTTAAGAAGCTCTAACCTATAGCCAGGGTTGAGAACTACTGTTTTCATGGCTATAAAGCAAGCAAGAAAACATTGGTTCAGGGAATGGCACAGCGCAAGAAAATTTAAGATAGCTCAGTCAGGTAGCAGTATGAAAAGTGTGCACAGGAAACAGAAATTAATGGTGACAAACCAAATATACAAAATGAAGGAGAAGACAACTCCATCATGTTGAGTCTTGATAGTAGAAAAAATGGTTGTGCTAGAAGTTGCTGAGGGGAGCTAGTTTATAGAGGACAATGAGAAATGAGTTTGGTTTTAGACATTTCCACTTAGATTTGATGGTGGCAACATCTGGCAGGCATTAGGTGGTGCGGCATTGAGTTTAGATTAAGGGCAGGACTTCAAGCATGAATTTGTAATCCATTATAACAGAGGTGACAGCTGGAGTCACATACATGGTACAAGGTGATCAGGTAACAGAATTAAGGCTTTTGTTGTGTATAAATTAGAATTGTAGGCTTGGAAGACATTTTAGAGAATTTTATGCCAAACTTCTGTGCATGAACCAAGGTCACTGATCTAAGTGATAGAGCAAAGAATGTCTTTTTGGTCTGGCCAGAGCAACCCTCTGCCTAGAGTCAGGGAAGGACCCTGGCCTGGGCCACCTTGGAGAGCCCTGTGGAGTTCATTACCAGAAGGGCCTGGCCCATGTGAAGTTCTCCAGCCAACTCTGTGACTCATCCGTACACTTCCACAGTGATATTTTCAAAGTACAATTATGTGTAGCAGAATCTCTTTTCCATGGCTGACAATGTTGCCCATCTGTGAAGTCATTAAGCTCTTGTGCTCTAAAAGCAGGGAGGAGGTAAACAGTGGAAGCAAAGTGGGAACCTGCTCAAATGATGAGAGCTTGAGATTCACACTCTGGCCCGGGGCTCTGGAGCCCTAGTATCCTCTTTAAGGAAGTGCAGGAATTGAGCATTAGTACACGGTTCATCTCCACAGCAGGGTGAAAACCAGATTGAAAATAGAGACAGAGATGAAAGAAGTAGGCTTGGAGTTGGAAAACCAGGATTCATACCTAAGCTCTGCCATGTTTGGCAGTAGCCATGCCCAAGTATCCACCTTAGCAAATGAGGAATTTTATTTTCCTCATAGGGCTGTAGCGAGCAAATGAATATTGCATGTGGGAGTGCTTTACCAACTATAAGGTACAATATAAATCCAATACTTTAAAAAAAGGAACACCAGAATGTCAACTATATAGACAGGTAAGGAAGAAGAGAATCAAATGGAATTGGAAGTTGCATTTCCATGATAGTTGGCAGGGGCGGGGGTGTGTTCTATTTTTCCTAGTGTTCCCAAAGCAGGAAGCTGCCGATTTGATTCTGTCTCTGTTATGGTCTACTCATTTTTCCTCCTTCAGCCTGGGACTCCCCAGTTAATCCTTATGGTTTCCATGCACCTACGATGTACATCTGGTTATGTGTGCACACCTGGCCTTTGGCAAAATTATGAAGGAAGCACAATTGCCTATAGTGACCCTAGATACCTGCTTTGGGGCATTCTTCCCAAGGCAAGTGTCGGCACTCCACTTCCTGACAGCAAGGTGCTCGTATTCTCTTCCTTCCATTTTCCCTCCCTGAGAATTAAAGGGCTTGTTGTGATATTTCCAGGGACATTGGTGTTTCAGGTAGAGGACTAAAGCTTTGAGCTGTTATGATGGAATTTCTGGCATCAATGAGCTGGGTGAAAAAGTATAGAATTTGATTTTTCTGGCATCCTTGAAACCATAATACACAGGCTTCCATCAGGTTATTGGGCTGGCTTTGTGGTAGAATATTTCCTCGCCCTCAAAGATGTCATAAATTGTATGATCCACATTTTAAGTGCTATCAGATTCTGTGAAATGGATCCAATTGCATTACTTTGTAGGGATTTTTTGAGAATCAAGAAGAGAATAAGCTATTGTGCTCCTCACATAAATACCATTGCAACACAAGGCATTAACATCCCTTATGCTGCCAGAATCTATTCAGAACCATAGAAAGCTACAACCAGAAGAAAGCTTATAAAAAGCAATTCATCTGTAGAGTGCGATGTCTTCAAACTTCAGTGTGAATCAGAAACACTTGGAGGTTTGTTGAAACACAGAGTGTTGGGCCCCACCCCTAGGGTTTCTGATTCAGTAGGTCTGGGGTGAGCTGGAGAATTTGCATTTCTAACAAGTTCTCAGGTGATGTGGCTGCTGCTGTTGCGGTAACTACACTTTGAAAACCATCGGTCTTGTGCTTTATAATTCATCAAATGCCTTCCCATGCCAATGCCCTGTGATCCCCGTACATCATGTGACCCTGCGAGGTCGGCACATCACAGATGAAGAAGTGAGCTCAGAAAGGCAGTGACTGCTGAAGTTCACACAGCAAGGGAGAGAACAGAGCTGGGAGTCCTGGCCTCTCCCCTTACCATTCTTTTTCTAGTTAAAACTGTACCATTGCAGAGTTTTATGATGCCAGCTAAGCATGGCCAGAACGAGACCCTCTATCTTTTGACTTTTCTTGCAGGAGTCTTTTGTTAAATCTCTAAATCTCCCTTGGGATGGTTACTTTGCCTTTAGCAGTCTCTAGTGAGCTATTGTAATTGGGGCATTTGGGATATTTATACAGAAGTATTTGGAGGAGGAAGTAAAGGGATGGGAGGGAAGAAACTTCCAGGATGAAAGGTCTACGGGTGAAGAAAGGAACCCAGTTACGCAGAAGGAGCTGGGAAAGGAAGCAAGGAGAGGCTGGATGAGGGGAAGGGAAGCGGGGCAAGCTGTGGGTAAAAAGCTAAGGTCCATAAAGACCTTTCAAAGCACTTGGGCAGTGAGCTTCATGGGACAGGACGCCCAGTCCTCTCTCTTTTGGCCACTCTGCCACGTCATCAGAATCTAGTCTGTTTGTGGTGTAGTGTGTTTGCAAAAACCCTCCCATACACCCTGGCATTCTTTGTTATTGGTCATGAAAGTAGTGTCAGTCTTTGAAAAATTATGGAGCTCTTGATATGGTTTCCTTTCAGCCCCACATGTTCCTTGTATTTATCAAAATGGAACACTAACAACTATTTATTCAGTTTTGCAGACATGTTGACAATAAAGACTACCATGTGTGTTTCCCTGCCATGGTGATTACTTTGCTCAATACATGATTGACTGAGATGTCTTCAGTGTATTATAAACACACATTAAAAATAGCAACCTCAAAAAAGATAGAACTGAAAAATGGAAAGTTCCATATTTCTGGATGCAATACAGTACCAACCTCGTTATTAGAACATGAAACAGATAATCCTTAGTGAGTTATCTAAGTTTGTGTAATGATTCTTCTTCAAATAAGTGGTTTTGGATTCTACTATGTTCTTCTTCATTTATAAAAGTTTCTCAACTTGGAAATTAAAAAAAAATTTTTTTAAAAAATTTTCTGTGTGCATGTTCTAACAACCTGAGAAATATAAAATCTGGCTAGTTTATCAAATTTTCAAGCCCACAGTCCAATCCCAATTTTTAGCATCCATTTTTGGCCAGCATCACGAAGCTGAGAGAGGTCACACTGCATTTTCATATTGCATTTTTATCAAGCAGAAAGAAAATGTTTCTAAATTAGCACTCAGGATCTGTGCTGCTTATTTCAAAGGGTTTTATTAGTAAAACTGAGGAAATGAAGAGTCTTCATATTTTTATGATTTCCTACTTAATGCTTCCCCAAAATATTGATTTAAAAGTTATGCTAGTGTAAAGGATTTGTGACTTAGGTTTTTGCTTTTTTAAGTAAGAAAAGTAAACAGGTCCACATATGTGGCTGGTGCCAACTGTAAGAGATGCTGGTGCCATTTAAACTTCAGTTTTGTTTTGTGAATTGAATATTTAAACAACTGCTCTGAAGAAACAAAAAGGAAATTGTCATGTTTGAACTATAAAATTTCTGACGTTTATTGACTTTCTGGGTCTCCCTAACAACTTCCCGTCCTCATAAATTTGCTCCTGTGGCTGATCGGATGCAGACTTGTGTTATTTTTCCATTACAGTGTGTGACTACCAGTTTTATTTCCAGTGGAGCTAGTGCTTCTAACCTGGAGGTGACTAGTAGTGTTGAGTAAGCTCAATTTTGGCTGTCCTCTGTGCATGTGTGTGTGCTCACGATTACATTCAGCATGTGCCATGGGATGCACTGTGTGCATGTGTGTACATACCTATTTTCCTATTATCTCTGTCCTACTAGGACTGCTTTGGGATTGTTAGTATTGGCTGTTGAATCTTAAATAATAAATACTGGAAATTAAAATTAAGCAAAATTCAAAGATCATTAAAAAACCCACTGTGTTCTATTGCTTTGGGACTACATCGAATGACAGAATGCGGTTAACAAAAAGGAGAGCCATCATTACAGTGGATTGTGATATTTTAATTGGGGTGGGGAGTTAAGTTCTAAAGTCAGGACATAAAGGTAAAAACTAAGACCACGCACAGGAAAGGCAGACTCCTGCCAGCACCATTTAAATGGTTTCTTCCCTCCCTTCCCTTCTCTCTTTGTAACTGGGTATATTTAGTTAAATTAACATTAAGTTATATGATTCAACTTGATGCTACATGTCAGAGGCTCTACAACATTATTTTTAATCTTTGCAATAAATTAATAAGATGGGTGCTACTATCCTTGTTTTAAAGGTGAGGAAACTGAGGCCCTAAGAGATTAAGTGACTCCTCCAAAACAGCATAGCAAGTAGCTGGCAGGGCCAGCATTTGAGCCTAGTTTCACATGGCTCCAACCAGGGGTGGGGAACCTTCAGCCTTAAGGAAACGTGGTCTTCCTGGTCCTTAAGTGTGGCCTTTTGACCAAATCCAAATTTTACAGGATAAATCCTTTTATTAAAAGGGGTGCAAAAAAAAAAAATAAAAAAATAAAAGGGGTGCAGTAGAGAAAGAGGAAGCTTTTCTTGCCCCCTTTGGTGCTTAAAAAAGAACAATCTGAAAATCAGAAGGCTGCAGGTTCCCTCCAATATACCATATTAGAATGTCAAGAGCCCTTAGAGATATGTTTTATAATCAGTTTATTTCACAGATGGGAAACTTAAGACTTGCTCCCTTCCCTCAGTCAGCATGGATAATGGGGTGTTGACTGTGTATACTAGACTCTGCCAGGATTTCCCAATTGTGGAAGTGGAGAGTATTTGGTGCATCAGAGAATGATGGATAAGATTTAAGAATCAGGTCAAGGGGGATGGGAATGAACCAGTTAAAGGAACTGGAATAACTTTGTCCGATATGAAATGTAAATCCTGCTCTTCCAGTGAACAGTTACTTGATGAAGGATGAAGACCAGCTGGACTCTACTTGTAATGAGGCCAAAGCAAGAAGAAAAGATTTGAAGTTTTGCTGGGTGGAGTATAAGCCAGTTGTAACGGAGAAGTCCTGTTGGTGGTGGGGCATGGGGATAGATGAGGGGAGGGTAAGCTGGTGGCACCACCGGATAGGCGAGCTCACTAGGCAGAGAGCTGCCTCCTGCAGGGCTTTGTTTTCTCTGCCCAATCTCAGAATGGCATTGCCTCTCACAATAACTAAATAAATTGATCAATAAATCTTGTAACATCTTCTTAGTTGATCTATCAGACCTTCCATCCTCTGATTTATCCTGCCCATATGCGTTAGAACTATTTTCATGATGTATTAATACAACTCTGATATCATTTCTCTGCTCAAAAATAGCCCACAGCTGCCTGAGCAGCTGTTTTCAAAGTGTGGTCTATGGACCCCTAGAGGTAAGGTTGCCAGTTGTAGCAAATAAAAACTCAGGAAGCTCAATTAAGTTTGAATTTCAAATAAACAGCAAATAATTTTTTTAGCATAAGTATGCCCTATGCAATATTTGCGTATTCTGTATTTTATCTGGTAACCCTACCCGGGGCACCAAAAGACCCTTTCAAGTGGTCTTTGAGGTCAAAACTATTTTCATAGTAACACTAAGACTTATTTGCCTTTTTTACTGTGTTGACATTTGCACTGATAGTACAAAATCAACAGTGTTTAAAATTACTAGTGTCTTAGCATGAATCAAGGCAGTGACACCAAAGTGTGCTGGTGGGCACTGCATAATATCTGTCATGCACTCACAGTGGGAAAAAAAAAGTCATTGTTACTTAAGAATCTCCTTGATGAAGCAATAGAAATTATTATTTTATTAAATCTCTACCCTTGTGCAGATGTCTTTTTTAATATTCTGGGTCACAAATTAGGACAAATGCATAAAACATTTCTGCTGCATACAATGTTTCCCTCATGTGACGGTTTGAGGTAGGCAGTTGGATGGGTTACTTTTTCATGGAACAACAATTTTACTGACAAACTATGGTTATTCAGAACTAAGTATTTGGCAGATATTTTCTCGAAAAAGAATGAAGTAAGCCAGTTACTTCAAAGAAAAAACTTGACAGTATTTGTGCCAATTATAAAATTTGAGCTTTCAAGTGAAAATTAGGATTTTGAAAAACTTCTATCTACCACAGAGAGCTTGACAGCTTCCCAATACTTAAAGACTTTCTGATGAGATTGGTTGTGATAACAATGGGTTTTTTGATATTGCATAATGAAATGTGTCAACATTTAGAAAATCTGTGTAACTCAGTGAAACAGTATTTTCCAAATGACCAATACATGATGTTACCAAATCATGCATGGGTAAAAGATCCATTCAAACTGCAAAATAGACTGATAGATTTTAATGTAACAGAGTATAAAAAGTGAGTTCACTGACATGGTTTGAAATTCCACATTTCAACTAACCTTTAAAAGTTGAGTTTTGGTGTCATAGCAAAGAACAATATCCACAATTATCTGAAAAGGCTATTAACTATGTATCTGTGTACATACCTGTTTGTATGTATCAAACATTCTATCACTACAGATTTTTTTTTTTTTTTTTTTTGAGACAGAGTCTTGCTCCATTGCCCGGGCTAGAGTGCCATGGCGTGAGCCTAGTTCACTGCAACCTCAAACTCCTGGGCTCAAGCAATCCTTCTGCCTCAGCCTCCTGAGTAGCTGGGACTACAGGCATGCGCCACCATGCCTGGCTAATTTTTTCTATATATTTTTAGTTGTCCAGATAATTTCTTTCTATTTTTTTAGTAGAGACACGGGCTTGCTCTTGCTCAGGCTGGTCTCGAACTCCTGAGCTCAAACAATCCGCCTGCCTCGGCCTCCCAGAGTGCTAGGATTACAGGCGTGAGCCACTGCGCCCAGCCTATCAGTACAGATTGAATGCAGAAGCAGATAGGAGAATCCAGCTGTCTTCTTTTCAGCCAGACCATAAAGATATTTGCAAAAAATAAAAGAATTTCACTATTTTGTTCTGGAAAACAGTTACTTTTCATTAAAAAAAAATTAATATAGTACATCACTATTTTAAAGTGACTTAGAAATGATTTTAAAATGGTCTCAGTTTGAAATTTGAATATGGTAAATATCAACAGATAAAATCTACATAGCAAAAGCTCTTTATAACTGTAAAGAGTCTAAAGTAGTCCTCAGACCAAAAAGTTTGAGAACTACTGGCCTACAGGGTAACACCTGGACGGGTGAGCCAGGCACCAGGGACTTTCCACCATCTATCTACTCCATGCTGCCTTTGCTACTTTACTTACACCACTGTCTCCTAAGTACCCCTAAGTCCTAGTCTATCCACCTACTTACTGACTTCTGCACATATTCTGGACTTCTCAGCCTGATTTTGTGCATGCCATTCCTCTACTTGGAACACACGTCCCCACCCCCTTTATCTGCCTGTTCTGGTGGTTGGTGGGTCAGGGCCATCTTCTTAGCACCCGGGCCTGTGGGTGGAGAGCCTCATTCAGACCCAACTTCACAGTTTATGGATATGTTCTGGATGTAGCCTTCAGGATCTGTTTGTTTTCCTTAATTAGAATTCCTGGTGTGCGGAGGACCCAGTTTTCCCTCTGTTTTGTATTTTTTACCATCTAAGGGCCAAGTGTGCCGCCATAAACTTTATAGGATTTTTAAAAATATTAGCTGACAATTTCTAGTGGTATCTGTGGGCTTTTATGATCCTGTGCAGATTAATCAGAGTATTTAGTGCCTGCCGTGAGTATAACACTTAGCAGTTGGGGGAGGGGGCCGAGGTGGTGATCCTTGCTTAAGGACCTGCACTGTGGTTGCAGAGACAGGATTTATAGCCAAGAAGCAATCAAGTAAGACACAGGAAGGTACGTTATCAAAGGAAAAACTAGGTGCTGTAGGCCTTCAGGGAAGGGGTGGCGGGGATGGGGGCACATGTGTATTCATAGTGGCAGGAGCAATCAGAGAAGGCTTCTGGAGGAGGTAGGGACTGAAGATTGTCCCATAGGGAGGGTTTAGTTAGAGGTCAGCAAGTCAGCAAGGCAGGGATTTCAGGTCAGCGAACAAACGCGAGCCAAGGCAGAGAGTCAGAAATGAGCACAGCATGTTCACTGCCTAATGAGGAGGCTGCTGACCACAGTGAAGGTGAATGGTGCGAAATGATAAGGTTGAAAGCTAGTCAGAGGAGTTCAGGTTGGACGTGGAAGGAAAGAGGAAGCAATGTTTTTTGGTTAGGGAAGTGACATGGTGTCTTCTGAACATAAGATGGGTTTTTCATGGGAGGGAGAATGGAGATGGGGCATCTAGTGCACGATCGTGGGTGTGAGACGGTCAGGCTCTGGACTGGGCTGTCACATCAGCAAGGGTTTTTGAAATGCAGTACACACAGGTAACCGCGTCTAGAATGCCAGTTCAGTGCCTTTATATAGGAGTGTTTGATAAATGAGGTCACAGGGATTAAGACCCCACAATAGTGTGTCAGTGACATAATTGGGTCTTAGAGCGGAAATATTTTATTTTAGCCTTTCCTCATGTCTTCTTGGCTCAGCCACTAAGTAACTGTGTGTGGTTTGGGACGAGTTACTTAACTCCTCACTGTCTTGGTTTTGTCATCTGTAAAATGAGGGTTTTAATAGTACCTGTCTCACAGGCTTGTTAGGAGAATTAAATGAATGAATACATGTAAAGTGCCTACACCAGAACTTGGCACATAGGCAGCCTTTAATAATATTAGGTACTATTATTTGTTCAGCAATTCACATTATCATGGGAATATAAATATTTAAATTACCCAGTGGGCCAAAGCATCCAGAGCTGTGCTGAATCAAGGCCCTCAGAAGAAAAAAAAAAAAAAAAAAAAAAAAAGCTTGCTGGAGACATTGCCAAGATTCAGAAGCTGGAATGGAACATCAAAAATTCTAATTCCATGGACTTGTTAAGACCTAAGGGGTAAAACCTGGAAACCCAAATCCCCAAATCACAACTTAATCATGTCACTTCTGAGCTGAAACACCTTCACTGGCTCTCCCTGCAGAGAAGATGAATCTGGTCTTCTTATCCAGCCAGCCAGCCTTCCTCCCCGGCTCTGAGTGGCCTTCCCACCTCCTCTCTCCATCAGCCTAGCCTCACCCATATTCTGCCCTGCGCTTCACTCTCATCCCTAAAGCCCATTCCTCTTACCCCATCTAGAGCCTATAAAAGTAGTCACCTGTTTTTAATAGACTTTGTTTTTTTTAGAGTAGTTTTAGGCTTACAAAAAAATTTTGTAGAAACTACAGAGTTCCCAAATACTCCCTCCACCAACAGTTTCTCCTATTACTACCATCTTACATTACTGGGATACATCTGTTACAATTGAACCAATATTGACATACTATTATTAACAAAAGCCCCTAGTTTACCTTAAAGTTCATTCTTCGTGTTGTACAGTTCTATGGATTTTGACAAATGCATAATGTCCTACATCCATCATTACAGTATCATAAATAGTTTTACTGCCTTAAAATTGCCCCGTACTCCACCTGTTCATCCCTCCTCCTCCCCATCAGTTTTTAAGAATCAGTTAAAATGCCCGCTTCTGTGAAAACTTCTCAGATTTCCTCAATTATAATTAATCTCTGATGCTTGAATACTGTTTTTTCATACTTGTTACAGCTTGTGTGTTCTGCATGGTATGAGAGATGCATACACACTTTGCTTCCTTCATTAGATTGTCCTTGAGGGAGGAGCTGTGCCATAGATTTGTCCTGACAACACCTAGCCCAGACCCTTGTTCTTAACAGGTGCCTTAGGAACACTGGCTGAACCGAACTGAGTCCTGAGCAAACATTAGGAGGGGATTTTGTAGAAAAGGTCTCAAGAGGCAAGGCTTTAGAGTTGGCGCTCTGACAGTGACATGCGCACTTGTGAATTTCACAAGTGCTTCACGGATGGGTGAGTTCTTTGACAGGAACCATCTTCTGTCCCTTCAGGTTTTGGCTCAGAAGCAGCCATAGGTGAGGTGGCCCAGGCCAGCTTTAAATTGCTACTAGACCATAGGACTATTTCCCTGCCTCTCCTGTCTCCAAAAGCAAAGCAAAACACAAAACCCGGCAGGAGCCTGGTTGTTTTCATCCTTCCAGACCAGACACCCCCTGAGAAAGGCCCCTGGAGAGTCTCTGTCTGGTCCCCACTCTCTCGTCCCAGGGGCCCCTCTACAATTGCGGATGCCTAGTGTGTCTTCTATGGGCAAGGAACACCTTCCCATAGACAATTCTTAATTTTCTTAGTTCACGCTGAGCTTGTTGCTTTATTTTTTGCTTTAAAGACGCTGTTCTTAAACGTTCTAAAACGCTGTAGGAACATGCAGATCGGAACAAAAGCAAATAAATCGAATCCTGGGAAGTAACAAAGCAGACGCCCTTCTCCAACAGCCAGCACAGAGCTAAATGAAAAATATCAGTCATCCACTAGATACAGTATTTTTCCCTCCAGACAGGAGCTGCCGTTTGCAACCCGCCCCCCAATCCCCAGTATGAGACAGCAAAGGTATCATAAAACAAACTACTCTCCTCAGCTCCCAGACTGGAGTCGACAGTTTCAGCTGCACTATTTCTTTGAGCAACACAAGCGGTTTGAAAGACCTTGGCTTCTACTTCCCTGTACCTGCCTCCAAACACACTTGGGGGAGAGATACTGGCTCGCCCCTTAGAGCCCACGGCGGCGCCAGACCGCGCGCAGGGCGGGGTGCAGAAGGGTGCTCAGCAAGCCGGGTTGGAGCTGCAGGCAGTTACCTGGGGCAGCGTGTGCTTTCCCTAGAGCCGGTCTCCCCCATCCCCCGCAGCCAGAAAGAGCGGAGGGGAGGGGGGCGCCTGCTCAGCCCGGAGCAGTAAGGGAGCCAGGCAGAGCCCCGGGAAGGGTGCGCGTCGAGACCGCAGCGACGACCGCCCGCTAGCACCTGTGCTCCCAGGGGGCGGGGCCGCCTCCAGGTGTGCCGAGAGAGAGGATCGTGCGTAGAGCCCAGGCCCGCCGCGGGAGCCTAAGCGACCCCCGCCCCCGAGAGGTGCAGGGGGAGGAGCGGTTAATCCGCACCCCGCCGCCGCCCGCCTCTTTCGGGGGAAAGGGGGAGAGCACACCCTGCGGCGCGGAGGGGGTTAACCGGGCGGCCCGCGGCTGGAGCGCGCTTAACCCTTTGGCGCCCGCAGGTCAGCCGAGCCAGGCCCGGGTGGCGGCACCCCGAGTCCCTCGCGGCGGCCACCCCGAGCGCGCGGGCCGTGCGGGGAGAACCCCGCGCCGGGCCGCCGACTGCTGGGGCGCGGCGCGGCCGTGGGAGGCCCGGGCGGACGGGGGGAGGGCGGGGGACGGCGGCGGCGGGCGCGCAGCGTCGCCAGGGCGAAGCCGGCGTGCGGCGCGGCGCGGCGGGCGCGGAGCGAGCGAGCGGACGAGCGCCTCCGTCCCCGGATGTGAGCTCCGGCTGCCCGCGGTCCCGAGCCAGCGGCGGCGCGGGCGGCGGCGGCGGCACCGGGCACCGCGGCGGGCACCGCGGCGGGCGGGCGGGCATGGGGGGCGCTCCGAGCGGCCCCGGCGGCCGGGCCGGCATCACCGCGGCGTCCCTCCGCTAGAGGAGGGACCAAGCCAATTCTCCTTTGCAGCAAAAAATTACATGTATATATTATTAAGATAATATATACATCTGATTTTATTTTTTTAAAAAGTTTATTTTGCTCCATTTTTGAAAAAGAGGGAGCTTGGGTGGCGAGCGGTTTTTATAAATTATCCTTATTTTCTGTTATTTGTCCCCGTCCCTCCCCACCCCCTGCTGAAGCGAGAATAAGGGCAGGGACCGCGGCTCCTACCTATTGGTGATCCCCTTACCCATTCCTCCCCCGCCCCAACGCCCAGCACAGTGCCCTGCACACAGTAGTCGCTCAATAAATGTTCGTGGATGATGATGATGATGATGATGAAAAAAATGCAGCATCAACGGCAGCAGCAAACGGACCACGCGAACGGTGAGCAGCCAGAGCCCGGGCACCCGCTGCCAAATCTAATCCTGTCATGGTCCTCCGCTTCCCACCCCCCTTCCCACCCCCCACCCCCACGTCTCCGCTGCGCTGGGTGGGTTGAGGGGGTTGGAGAGAGGGTGCTTCTAGCTCGGTGTCATCTACATAGAAAGGGAGATGCGTGACAGCCACTCCGTTTTCTCCTTCAGGCCCTGAATGTCAGAGTTAATTCTGCATTTGTGGGGTGGGGGCGGCCGTTGAGTGTGTGGAGTACTGTGCAGCTCGAGGGGCTGCGAGTCGAGGTGATTCGGGTTCAGTGTCCTCGGGCTCAACTTTCCTTCAACGCCCCGTAGCGATGGAAGGGGGGTTGTCAGTCCTCAGCCGAGCCCCCTTTCCAGCCTCTTCCCCTCACCCGCCCCCTCATTGACTAGAGAAGGTCCCCGGTGGCATCCGGAAAATTCTAGGATTGCCCGGTTTCACCCTTCAAGCCGCCGATGAGTGAAGCACACCCCTTCCCTCTCGGGGGAGGCCGGGTCTCCGTATCTAGGGGAAGGGGGTCGGGTGGAGCGTGTATTCCCGCTCCCGTCGCCGGCTGTGCACACGTCGGTAACCTAGCAATGCCCGGGGAGTCGCAGCCGCTGTGGGGCTCCTCTCCCCAGCCCTGGCCCGGGCACCACGTGCAGTATGCACGCTGGCCGGGGCTGGGTCGAGGGAGGCTGGAGCAGCTCCTGGCCGGCCCTCCTCTTTGGAGATCGCCAGTGCCCCTCAACCCCGGTCGGCTGGAAGCCTTTCCGGGTGAGCGCTCCCCAAGGGAAAGGCTTGGCACGATTCGTCCCTGGCGCCGATTGCCTGCTGCCCGCCCTCTTTGCCCCCTTCTCAGGCTTGCTGGGCAGGCAGAGCTGTGCTTGCTTTGACTCTTTACTTAGCAGTAATTGGTTTTGCAAATGCCCATCCCTCTACCCCTCTGCCACCTCTCTCACTTTGACTTCTGCTTCAGTGAGGAGGCTGTGGTGGAAGGCAGGCAGGTGCTTAGGGGGTGGCGTGACCCAAGCCTGGTGGGTGCTTCACACACGGAGCCTCCTTGGGATTCTGTCTTGTGTGCACCTGAAGGCCAGCCTACTCTCGTATGCTCCTGCTGAGGCCTGGAGGGCCCCTGGCATGATCCAGGCTATCCTAGGTACAGGGGTGCAGGCCAACTGCCTTGTCTGCTTCTCTGGATGCTGGCTTGGCTGATGCTGCTGCAATTTAAAATGCAAAAAAGCCCTAAAGATGTTTTCTGTTTTCGGAAGCCTGTGGAGGAAATGAGTCCCAAGCATCATGAATTTTCATTTGCAGGAAGTGTCAGTGCATAATCTAGATATTTGTTATGGGGTTTTTGGTATTGCCCGGGTGCCAGTGGAGGATTTTTTTCCCCATGCTGAAAAAAATGCATTTGTGGCTTTGGAAAGATGTTGGAGTAACACCTTGAAAATGATTAAGACTATTGAATTATTGTCACTGCCTTTTTTTTTTCTTGGTGATGTGGTAGTTATGTTAGAGAAAAGCTGTTGTACATATGTTAACTCATTAGAGATAGATGGGTTTTAAAATTCACAGAAGATGTGGCATAAATGTGGGAATGACCTCCGTTTGTCAGAAGAAATGTACTAAAAGACTCCTTGTGAAGGAGTACTAACCCCGCTGGGTGTGATGCAGCACTGAGCCAGTGTGATCCACGCTTAGACCAGAGCTCATGGACTCTCCTTGCTGCTCTGGTTGACCAAACCCCTGCTTCTGAAAAATAGGACGTGAGGTTCAAAATAGAAACATAGGAATGAGTCCCCCTGTTATTGATGGAAGACAACCTTTGCTTTTCTCCCCTGCACACTGGATTCTCATTTTTTTTTTTTTTTAAATCTTTCTTTTTCTCCTTCTCTCCAGAGGCAAACTATGCAAGAGGCACCAGACTCCCTCTTTCTGCTGAAGGACCAACTTCTCAGCCGAATAGCTCCAAGCAAACTGTCCTGTCTTGGCAAGCTGCAATCGATGCTGCTAGACAGGCCAAGGCTGCCCAAACTATGAGCACCTCTGCACCCCCACCTGTAGGATCTCTTTCCCAAAGAAAACGTCAGCAATACGCCAAGAGCAAAAAACAGGGTAACTCGTCCAACAGCCGACCTGCCCGCGCCCTTTTCTGTTTGTCACTCAATAACCCCATCCGAAGAGCCTGCATTAGTATAGTGGAATGGAAGTATCCTTTTTTGGGGGAAAGTCTTTCTCATTTTCTCTTTTACCATCTGTTCTTTAAAAGGATTTGCTTTCTGAAATGACACAAAGCTGTAGCAGTCTGGAATGTGAGCAACAGAAAAACTGTATATAAGGGGTTTTATACCTTCCAATCTCCTCAGGTTGCAGAGGGTTGGCTCTGCGGGTATCTTTAGCCTCCTGTCTGGGTGTGTGTGTTTAGTGGTGGGGAAGGGAGTGACAGCCTGAAACTTCAAAGTGGTAGATAATTAAAATATGAAACTAACCTTTGGTCTTTGGACATTAGATGGCTGGTTTTAAATACACTGTTGTTTTTGGGCAGTGGTATGCATTGAACCTATTGCAAATAAGATATGCTGATTAAAAAAAAAGACTGTATGAGACTGTACTGGAAGTGAATACATTTTTGACCTTTAGTAGAATCTTCTCATTCTAATGTTTGAAATTTGCTTCTGCAACTACAACTAATGCTGGGTTGCCTCTAGCTCTGACATTTGGCGATTCTAATTGTTCAGGTAGCTACAGATATCAACACTTACTTCATAGGGAGGGAGTGCTTTTGATTTTTTTCCTTGTTTTGGCTGATCAATGCTATGACTTCCTGGAATTTCCTTTTGACAAGTTCCAAAAAAGCATTTGAAACGTGAGCACGAGGGAGCCTGTGAAGGGAGAGGTTTGCACGTGCCTCTTCCTCCTGAGCCTTTATGAGTTAGAGAACGGCCCTCTCAGTGGAGGAATTTGCAGTTGCTGCCTTTATAAAAAATTCTGTCTATGTCTTTGGACTGGAGTTACATTTCTGGGTGTCTCCTTTGTATTTTTAAAACTGAACTCCAAATGCCCCAGAATGGTTGTCACGTGCCAGATCTTGGAAAACCACGGTGCTTCTGCCAGCTTATCCTCTTCCCCAAACCTGGGGGCAAGCCTTCAGTTACTGCCATTCTTCAGAAAAGGTTGACTGAGGCCTGCTTTCTGAGCAAATGGCTTTTTAATTAGTCAGATGATTCATTAGTCTGGATAAAATAAAGCATTTCCTTTCCCCAGAAGTATGTTTGGGCCTGACAGGGGCCTTCGCACAGTTTCTAACTGTAGGAAGGGGTGTGAGTAGAGGGCTTCTCCCACCAGGCACGGAGGGATGGGGGGCCCACACTGAAAAGGGAGGATGTTGGCCACCAGCTAGAAAGCAGAGCTGAAATCCCCTTATAACTCAGGTACCCAGTAGGCAGCCGTCAGCATGCCCTCTGTCTTAGCTGGCTGTTTTCTCTGCTCATGGACAGGAGTTAAAATGAGGTAACTGTCTAGAAAGGTTTTGGAGAGAGCAGCCAAATGCTAGGGTAGGATTTGAGGGGTTTTCGTGTGCTTTTTCTTTTTAGAACAGATGTCTCTTCTCTAGAGTGAGTTATGGTGTCTCTCACATAGCTGGGGTTGTGTGTATGCATTTTCTCTTTAAGTTCTTCTCTAGTCTGAGAGCAGAACACTCGTGTCAGGCTAGGAGGGAATTAGGTGAATCAGGATGTGCCTCAGTGGCATCTCTGGAGTCATGGGCAGCAGCTGCACTTTGCCAGAAATATCTCCTCCTTAGGTTGGCTTGACATGACTCTGAGTAAGCAGAGCCCTCTCAGTGGGGTCATTAATTTTATGTGGAGTGAGGTGGGAGGCCTGATGCTGTTTCTCTTTGTGCACAGTAATTGGTACATAGCAGTTTATGTGTACAGAGTGAATTCCTGCATCACACTGCTGTCTCCCTTTTCCGAGTTGCCAGACACATGCTGGACAGGAATTAGGGGATGTGGCTGCCAATTCAGGGAGACGCCTGCTTACAAACGGGACAGTTTGTAGACTAGATAGATCCTTAAACAGTATATGATCCATTTGTTTTTTTAAATGACAGTTTCCTTCTAATTCAGGGAGCAGGTTATAGAAATCCTCCCCAAAGACAGCTCCATCAGGCCCAGTCTGCCTTGGGAGAACAAGAGTCTAGTTTACAGACAGGCAAGGCAGAGTGTCCTGCACCCTGGGGGAGTGAGGGGTGTTCTCCTTATCAGCAGGAATTGTCAGGACTAGACCCATCTATTTTTTTTCTGCTCTGTTCTGCTTCGCTTGTAAAAATCTTGTGGCAGTGAGATGGTATCTACCCGTACCTGAAGACTGAAACTGAACCAACATAAAGAAAAAAAATACACCTTATTGTTAGCCTTCCTGGACAGTGTTAGTATTTCTCAGATTTGCTGGTTTATCATTTAGGGATTGAGAAATCAAATAGGAAGAAGAGTGATATGGGGGAAGGGAGAGACTAAGTGTGTTTCTATAGAGAACAACATTGGGGCACTTGACTTTTTAAATTTTAGTGGAGACCTGCTACGAGGAAGAACGAAAAGGGAATTCTGAAGTTTTCTTAAGGTGTGTGAAAGTTGGATCCCTGGATGAAAGATTTTGTAATACTAGATCAGTTAAAAAATAAATCCATGGAAATTAGTAAGGGAATAATGTTGTTCATTTCCTTATTTCAGTAAGTTATCAAAGCTCTTCAAGGGGCTGAGGTTTTATGAAACTCAAGATAGCTCCAGAGAGATAAAGGGTATTTATTTCTTGTAGCATTTTTGGATTTCCCAGAAGGGTGTCAGGGCAAATGGAGAATAGTCTGTTCATATCCTCGCATTTTAAGTACCTCAAGGTATTTAGTTATATCAGCGGCCTTTCCCCTTGTGGGTGAGTATATCAGAGAAGTGCTGTTGTAAGATCAAGCCCAGGAATTGCAGGTTAGGTTGGTGCTCATGAAACCTCGCATTTGGAAAGGCTGAAAACCAAAAGAAGAAAAACAGTCATTTTGGCAGATGTCAAATTTTGCATTGCCAGTTTTGACAGTGTCTCTTAATAACACCAGAATGTTTAAGCAAGTATCTTTTGAAGGCTGATCTCAGAGTGGTTCTTCCAGACAGGCCTCCGAGATTTAGAATTATGAAAGCCTCCTACATTGAAAGTGTCTGGTGCTGATTTCTTACAGCTTTTTTGTTTAAGTTGTCTATAAATTGAGTACAGTAACAGCACATTATAAACGAGCTCCAGTCCATCTCTTAATCTGAAACAGTTATAGCCATTGATTGCTCTAGTAGTGAAAGCAGAGGAGGGAGCTGAAGCCTGCCTTGGTTATTCCACTGTCAGAGGTATTGGAATATGCCATGAAAAAGTCACAGGTTGAATGGAGAAGGTCCTAGTGACTTGGCCTGCCCCAATCCAGACAGGAGATTTAGGCTGACACCACCAAGAATAGCCCCTGAGAAAATGGCTCTAACATATGGAGGCAAGGATCTGTGGAAGAGATTTATCCCATGATGACTTCTGTGTCTACAACAGCCGGGAATTTAGTAAGGCCCTTGTTGCTTTTTTTTTTTTTTTTTTTTTTTTTTGAGACAGAGTCTCACTCTGTTGCCCAGGCTAGAGTGAGTGCCGTGGCGTCAGCCTAGCTCACAGCAACCTCAAACTCCTGGGCTCAAGCAATCCTCCTGTCTCAGCCTCCCGAGTAGCTGGGACTACAGGCATGTACCACCATGCCCGGCTAATTTTTTTCTATATATATTTTTAGCTGTCCATATAATTTCTTTCTATTTTTAGTAGAGATGGGGTCTCGCTCTTGCTCAGGCTGGTCTCGAACTCCTGAGCTCAAACGATCCGCCCACCTCGGCCTCCCAGAGTGCTAGGATTACAGGCGTGAGCCACCGCGCCCGGCCCCTTGTTGCTTTTAAAACTACAAGAAGCAGAAACCTGGTTCACATAGTGCCCTAATTGGATGTACTGTTAGGTCTTAATATACAATGTACAGCAGAAGAATGAGTGTAACATGATCCTTGCAACAGAAGAAAAGGACATGGAGAGGTCATTTGATAGGAATGTCTACTATGAGAAGACCACTGATGACTACGTTTGCTGAAAACCTGCCAGTCACAAGTCAGTCCAAATATGATTTGTGTATGTCATTTTCATTTTAAAAGTGATTCAAAAGGGGTGTGATCAAGAGTGTGCTGAGGGAAATGATTTATGTTTGCATAACGCATATATACCTTAACAAAATTTTTCAGACCATTTGACATATTTATATTATTGGCTATTTTTGCCAATTGTGTGGCCTTAGCTATTTACATCCCATTCCCTGAAGATGATTCTAATTCAACAAATCATAACTTGGTAAGTGTCCTTAGAGTTCCTCCTTGTCCTGGTGTGTGGTTATTGTTTGCGTCTATGCTTACACTGGCAGCTGGCCTTCTGGGTGGCTGAAGTTTACAGCCATGCATGTGATGTGTCCTGGAGCTTTGCAACAGTGGTTTGGGTTTTTATTTTTTTGACTTGTATTCTCAAATTTATACTGAATGAAAGTGTTTAAAGTCATGAATGTTGTATAAATAGATGTGGACTTTTTATGGAAGAGATTTGTAGTGGATTTTAAAATAACTTTTCTTTCCACATAAGCTTTTGCTGTCTACCATTTCCTGATAATATTAGCTTTTTTTTTTTTTTAATCCAGTGTTATTTGGGAGTGGTGGGCACTTTGGTCAATTTTTCTTGTAAGTAGAGAATTATCATAGATTTTGTACATGAACTATTCATTTTTAGAGAAGTAGAATACAAGAAAACTAATAAATCTATATGGATCATAATTTAGAGAATAATACAGTACGGTATTGAAGTTCCTACTCCCAGTCTTCTGAAATGTCCCAAATTAAAATGATTATATGGTTAAATAAATCAGGATACCTCCATATACTTTATAGGTCTCTTAAAGATTTATAGTGCACATTAGCTTAGTAAAACCTCTGGGAAGTTCTGCAGTTAAAAAACAGGTTTTATTTTGTTTAACTCAGCTAGTCCCTAAAAGTAATTGGTCATGGATTCTTTAAACACTTTTTTTGGCAGAAGACTTTAAATTAACATCATGGAACTAGTGTTCCAAGGAACTTCTTTTGGGAAAGGTAGATATAATTAAAAAGAAAAAAGACATTAAAGAGCACTGGACTGGGACTCCTTGTGACTAGGAGCTTGTCACAATTGGCTGTCAACTACTTGTATTTTGGGGCATTTCTCATACCCTTTCTGCATTGTCATTCACCCACCTGGCAATTAAGGGGATTGGATAAGGAGATCACTAGGATTGTCTCTACCTCTGACATTCTGTAATCTTTCTTTGATGATTCAGAAGCCATTTCAGGATTTTTCTGATGCTGCTGCAGCATCCTTCTTGCAAGGATCAGGTCTTTATGATTAGAGGCCATGCAGAACGGTAGATGAAGAAGGGAGCTGCTGTTTTGCTTTTTCCTCTTTTCGCTGCTTCTGTTTGTTTTCGGTTTCTCCTGTTGAAGCTGTATTTTAGCAGGGCTGGATGCTCTTAGCTGAGTGAGTGTTGTAAAGGCAAACACACTAGGCTCTACCTAGTGTGGGAGAGCTCTGCTGGCTTCTGAAGATAGTGAAATTATGCTCTTGTGAATAAGTCTTAATGGTTTATGTACAAGATTTCATGTTACATATAAAATGTTGTGGCATATTTCTGATGTAACATGCTATCTATTTGTGTTTAGGCTTTGGTAGTTTGATTTCTAGAGAATTAAAAGAAATTTTGGACATTGCTGCTGAAAATATTACTGTGAATGGGAGGTGGATACACACATGAACACTTACTGCTTGTATGTATATGCCAGAGATTACTTGTGTAACTTTGGACATTTCAATTAGCTTTTGATTTGGTTGTAGACATGTGACATTAGATGATCATTTTAAAGGAAAAGCAGAAGTAGTGAAAAGCCTCCCATCAATGGAGATAGATCATCATAGTCTAGGCCACAGATGGTGTTAGCCTTGTTACCAAATTTAACGACGTGGATGGTGACCCAGTTTGTTGCTTTTTGTAGCTCAAGAGAACATGATTAAACAAACTTAGAAAATAAATACCTTTCAGAAAGGCAGATTAATTCAGATCAATGGAATAATTAATGTAGCTGCATGTGTAAGCCAATTAATATTCTGATTTTTTCCCAGGGAAATTCAGGGCAGTAATATAAGTGCTGTCAGAGCAGTTGAATTGCTCAGCTAAGAAGCAAAGGGAATAAAATACAGGAAACGGATAAGTCTCTCTTTTTCCCTCTTGCAGCCCCTCCCCGGTGAATCCTTCCTTGACAATTCTTAAACACTGGACTTTATTTATTTTTTTGAGGAGATACAGGCAGTGCGTTGGTTTGGCAGGCCTTTCTAAAAACCAACGTATATTCCTTTGACCACTTAGTATTCTGAAACTCCTCGTATTCAAGTTTGTGTCTCGCTTTCACTTGGATGGTCACATGGCCAGATGAGTTTATACTCTGTCTGACTCTTTAAATATTTCCTTTCCCACTGTGGGAAGAGAAGATCTTTGTAGACTTCCTCCGGATTCTTAGCAAGGTCCCATGCCATGTTGGTCTTCCCACCAGGGAACTGGGTTTTTTTTTTTTTAATACATTTGACCCAATTTGTACCAAAGTGATTGCTCTATTTTTGGGATCGGTTTAGAGGCAGCTGAACGAGGCTTATTTTTCATCTGTAGTAAATACTTTTCATTTAATGTGAGTGGCAAAACAAAGGGCAGAGGCTGTCATGGGTTGCAAAGCTGTATGGTTTCCTTTACTTGTTAGCTCTGTGGGAAGCATGTAGAGTGAGATGCAGGGCCAGCGTAACGGATGATGTTTCTGCCTTTTACAGTCATTTGTAGTGAAATTATTACTTTTGTTGGGTAAGAAATGTGGCCTTCCCCATTGGTCCAATGGGGTTGTATGTAACTCAGCTACCTTTGGGATTTGGAGACTACCTTGGGGGGCGGCAAGTTTTCCCAGGGTTAGATTTTTTTTTTTTTTTTTAAATATAAACAATCTCAACTTTCTACGCAGCTTTCATTTGTGGGCTTGCAGGGACTAGCGGAGGCTGAAGTCATGGAAACGGTGCAACTCAGTTCCCACAGTAATATCCCTCCTCGTTCAGTCAGTTGCAGTATTTCCTCAGCTCTGCTTATTAAAAGTGTTCATCACTTATTTTCTTAGCACAGAGGGGAGCACTTCTGTATCGAGTGTAGAGTGGAGCTGATACAATATCAAACTTCACTGTGAGAAAAACGCGTTATTTCGTATCCCAAACTTCAATTTCTCGTACGCAAACTGATGTGGCTGAACAGTTTTGCGCCTGCGCAGCCTGTTCCTGGTCCTCTCCCTGCCGACGCTGCCTCCGTGTTCTCTGGAGTGCGGAACTGCCTCAAATTAGCAATGTCCGAAAGGGAGATCTTCGGCTGTCCACGCGGGCCTTCCCGGACCTCTGCAATGGCACCGAGCGACTGGGGGACAGCGGCCGTGTCCAGGCCTCTCTATCCATTTATCTAACCAAGGGCCTGTCCATCAGACCAGGTGCTGCGTGAGGGCTCGTTAAACCAAAGGAACAGTCTTACCAGGCCTGTGCTCCCTTTCCTGCCCTTTTCCTCATCTTGTTTTTGGGGCCCATCTGTTTGTTTGTGTTTTTAGCTTATTAACGTTTTGCCTCTGCTACCTCTCCTGCCTTCCCCTTCCTTCCCAGTCACACCACCGCCAGGTGACTTCTGAGAGAGAGGTGATCCTGCAGCTGCAGCGGCCACCCACTGCCCACGGAGGAAAGGCCAGGCCCTGTGGGCAGGTCTGCCTTGGTTTGGTCTGAACTTCTTGGTGTTTTCCCCACTCTTCTCCTGCAGAGCCCTGCCCACTTGTCCACCCCCAGTTCCTAAATGCCCCTCCCCTGCTTGCCTGCCTTCTGGCTCTTCCTCCACTGTCCCCTCCATTTGAAATGCCTCTTCTTCCCCGCTACCCCTACTACATGTGTCAGCCTCCCACAGCTGCTCAAGGACAGTCTCAAATTAAGTCTCTTCCATGAGGGCTTTTCTGACATGATCCTAAGGAACAATCTTATCTCACCCTCTCCGGAGGCATTTTGCATATAAAATACTCTATATTTTAGTTACTTATATGCACATCTTTATCCTACCAGCCATCTTCAGAATAAAATTCATAGTGAGCCTTTTTTCTTTTTAGAGATAGGTCTTGCTCTGCTGCCTAGGCAGGCAGAGTGCAGTGTTGTGATCATAGCTCACCGTAGCCTTGAACTCCTGGGCTCAAGCGATCCTCCTGCCTCAGCCTCCCAAAGTGCTGGGATTATAGGCATCAACCGCTGTGCCAGGCTCTAGTGAACCATTTTTGAATCTCCAACCATACCTGGTGCAATGGTAAATAGTAGATGTTCAGTAAATAAGTGTTGTTGGTGACTGCCAAATGATAGCTCTCTCAGGAGAAGCACCTCACCCATTCCTTCCTCTGGGCCATAGGTAGGATTTTTCTTAGGTGGAAGGTCTTTCTGTAGACTCCTTGGAGGACTTTAGTTGGGAATGGGTGGGAAGCGTTTATTCCTGAAAAGGGTAGGGTCTCTGACCCTTGTCATGCACCTGTGGCTGAAGCCCTCAGAGCTGGGTTTCAGAGCTGAGCAGTCTAGTACATTTTGTGCTCTGGTTCTGGGGCTCAGAGGAGCAGAGAGTGGTGGGACCTGTCTGAGAAGCAGTGCTGCGCTGTGGACACTTGTCTGCAGGCCTGATGCCTTACAGTGGCCAGGGATGCTGTGGAACAGTCTACTTTTATTGCTTTCTCTCTTCTATGCCTGAGATCCCAGTGTTACAGTGTTAGCTGGTTTAAAAAGCAAATTCATTGTATCTGCGTGGTCATGTGGTTTAGCATTTTCCAGTTTTTGCACATAGTGGTTTAAATTGTAATACCTGAAACACAATTTTGTAACCTGGGGCCTTGGACGTGGCCTCTAAGGGTGGGTGTTAGTTGCATACATCATCAACACTGTCTTTGCTGTATTGTCTTTATGTCTGAGTTGAGCTTTCTTATTTCTGCATGCCCAGGTTCTACCTGTTTTTCTAGGACAGCTCACGCTGCTGCCTACATTCAGCCTTCTCTGATCCTTGGCCACTCCCCACCTCACCTCCGCCCCCCCCTACCTAAGTATAAGTGCGGCTTTCCCTCACTTCTTTACAGATATCAGCCCCTTTACGCCTTGTTTTATAACTGTTACGGGAAGTGACTTGGGGTGTGGTGGCTCTGTTTGTGAGCTTTGGGGTTTGACAGCCTGGCTTTTAGCTAAGTGACTTTGGATGAAACTAGAATATGAGTTTCTAGAGGCTGAGACTGGAGTCTGATTTAGGCCTATAGCTTTCTGAACTTACCTCTATGCCTGGCACACAGAAGGCACATCAGGAAAGGCACATCAAATGAGTGAATAAATAAATGAATGACCATACAAGGGCTCCGTGGTATATCCTTATAGATCATTAGTTAATTTTCAACAATTGGCTAATGATTAATGTTTGCCTGAGAGGCTGACTTTCATTGTCCAATATTAATGAAACCCCAGGAAACGCCTGTCAGAGTTCGCCTTTAATTTCGGGATTGTATCTTTCTTTCTTGGCAGAGTTAACTCTTTATTAAAGAGAGAAGAAAGACAAGTACTTGTTGATACTTTGTGAATCCTAAGTCATAAGCTGGCTTCTGTATTGAGTGTTGTTCATTAGCCACATTGTGACTGATTCTATTTTGGGCAGACGTGTGAGTGTCACGTTTTATGTAAAGATTGGTGGAGGCAGAGCAGAAAAATGGCCAGAGTGGGTGGACTTCTGTAGTAAAACTTTACCTAAAGCTGGTTTCCTACTAATAAAATATGAACCGGTTTATTAGGTACACAAATAATTAAGTCTCTCTTAAGTCTTACCTCATTTTGTCAAAGAACTGTTTACCTAGCTTGATCTTTTATTGAACAGAGATTACCTTGATTGAGTATTGACATTTTTCCAAAAATAAAATTCAACTTTTAAAGAATTTGTATTTGCTACTATTAAAGTTTCTTAAGAAGAAGAATTCCAGTGGGGTCCTCACTTGTTTGTTTTGTTTAAAAGCAAAATCTTATTATTTTACAGTTATACCTTGTACAGTGGACCTCCCTGTTCAGACCCTTTAACGATGGAGACGACCTTAGAGTAAGGCTATTGGGGTGTATTAGATTATTAGCTGGAAGTGTTCCGTTTAGAGCTTTCAGAAACACAGCTCATTCAAATTGGCTTATAGCTGAATAAAAAGTGTGTGTGTGTGTGTGTGAGAGTGTGAGTGTGTAATTTATAAACTCAGTTAACTGAAAAGTCCAAGTGGTAGAAATGGCGTCAGACACAGCTGGAAAGGGGACTTAAAAGATGCCATCAGGATTCCATCCCTGCACCCCGCCCCTCACCTTTCTGAGACCAAAGCTGAGTGACTTCCGGCAGGTTAGCCTCACGGGTTGCCTTAAATGCATATCCTTCTCAGCTGGTTTTGGGGAGAGCATGTGAGGAGGTGCATTTCTTTCTTAATCTCAGCTTCAGTTCAGTATTTTAAAAATGATTGTGTGAGAAACAGAGACCCCTGTAGCAGATTGCTGGGTAGTTTTCTGTTTTAAATACCCCATCAGTATCTGTTTAATTTTTAACTGTTTGCAAAATATGCAATACCTGATACAGAGGAGACAACATGCCCAGCAGCAGAGACACTGAGGTTGTGTTAAAGCTGGTGGTGGTGGGGAACTCCCCAACATGCCCCCAACGGCGCCTCACCGGAGAAAGTTCCTGAGAGAGTGCAGAGCTTCTAGAGTTCTAGTGGTTGGGCTTGCAGGGAGGGACTGTGTGCAGTGTTACTGCCAAGTGGATGGATGGGCTGAGGAGGAGTGTCGTGGTTGTCCCTGGCCCTGCAGGGGTAGGGACAGAGCGGGGTTAGCGGGTGATCCAGGAATAATGTTATTAATAGCATCCCCAGTTCTGCCTCCTGCCTTGCTCACACTCCGGGGCTCTGCCATCAGCAGTCACAGGTTGTGTCCCCAAGTCCTGTTCTGCTCATGTGATGGAAAGAAGGAAAGTGATAGAGGGGGTCTTTCTTTTTTAATTCAAGTGATGTTGATATTCTCCCAGCCTGTGTTCATACCGGCAGTAAGGGTGTTTGGCTGGGCAGGAGGAAGAAGCAGTGGGAACAACTGAAGATGAGGATGAAGAAGGAACTGCCTGAGGTGGCAGTCAGCTGCACACCCCCACTGTGTGTTGGGGGGACAGGTGGGGGTGGCTATTGTCCACACAGACCTTGTGGGGACTAAGCCGTTTCTGGTGGTTTTAACTAAGTGGGGCCCCAGATGCTGTCCAGGCTGAGGAAAATGACTTTCTTCTCCAGAACCTCAAAGCAGTTATTTCTGCTAATTTTTTTTCTTTCTCCCTGCTGGGTGAGTGGTAATTTTAGAAATCACAGGACATCTGTTGCAGTTATTGAGTAAATGAACGTGAGGTCAGGCTGGAGGGAATTGGGGGGCTGACCCGAGGCGGGGAGGGAGGGGAGGCGGGTGCAGACTGCCCCGGGGTAGTGGTAGTGCGGTGGGACCGCGAAGAGGGAGAGGTGGCCTTGGTTGGCTTTGCGTGGGGATTCCCAGGGGCTGGGCAGAGGCTCACGCTCTTGCTCTTTCCCTTTCCCTGCCTCAGTCATCTTCTGAGGGCTGACCCTGTCTCCTTTTCCTTGTCCATGGGGAATTTTTGCACAGCTTAGACTCACAGATGCTTTTGTAGAGCCGTAAGGACACTTGTTTATAAGAAAGGAAATTGAGGCACCTTTATTCAACAAATGTTTGTTGAGACGTACTGTGCAGAGCTCACTGCTCCCCGTTTCCCTGCTGCCTTGTCACGAAGGAAAACCTATAACATGGGGTCAGAGAACAGGCGGACTTGTTTTCCATATTTTGCCTTTGTAATATAAATTATTCAAAATTTACACAAGTAATATGTGAATATGTTCTTTTAAATGATTAAAACAATACAGATAAAGTAACATCCCCTTTTACCTACTCAACTCATTTTAATTACAGTTATCAGCTGTGTGTGATCCTTCAGAATTGGTTTTCACTGTGTGTGTATGTATGTATAGATAATCTGGGCATTTTGAAATATATATACAGTTTGGGCTTTTAAATTTCATGCAACTGTGAACAGAATGCATGCATTATATAGCTTCTCTTTTTCCACGTAATGGGTCTTACAGATCTTTCCATACCTGTGTGCAGAGATCTGACAGCTTCTTAGTTGCTGTATTAAAGTATTCCATGTATGAATGCACCACAGCTTATTTAATTGTTCTCTTTCTGATGAGTGTTTAGGTTAATTCCAAAAGTTTTGCTATATCAAATAATGCTGCATTGAATATCCTTGTGTGTGCTTCTTGCACAGAAGCAAACATTTGGCTGGGATGAGTCCTTAGAAATAAACTCTCTGGGTTGGAGGGTACACGTGTTTTTCATTTCCATATTACTGCCACCTTGTCCTTCACTAAGCCTATATGGTTTTACTCCCACATCACATCTCATTGCCATCAGTGGTCATTTCACTCTGATGAGTGACCTCCTTTGTTCTATATCTTAGGCTATAGGAAAAAAATCTTGGGGATAGGGCATGGCCTCTCTCTTGGATGTTGTTAGACTTCCAGAGCATCTGGTTAAGAGCAGAAAGACCATGAACCTGAGCACTAATTTTTTTGAAATCTCTTTTATACCAGTGACCCAGAGAAAAAGCACCAAAACTTATTATTCTTTCCTTTGCTTTGGGTGCCAGCCACTTGGGTACCACAGTTCTTTCCAGTGACATATTTGTTCTAGCTAGCTAATAGGTAAATAAGTTCCTAGTACAAAAACTGAGTGTTAGTTTTGGAATGTTTGCTTGCTACAGGTGGGTTTCACAATGAATACTGCCTTGATGTCTCTGTTAGTTGGGGAAGAAAAATATCCAATCTGCTATGTTTTTGTTGTCCTATATTTTTGTTGTCCTATATTCTTATTAACTATTTTATTTTCACACACAACATCTCACTATTATTATGGTATGTATATGGGGTTTATGCCCCTCCTACTTCCAAAAGTTTATGCCCTTCCTGCTTCTCTGAGGTGGTTTAGAAAATAGAATTTGATGAGAAGATGAGGCAACTGGGAGTGGAAACGCAGTAGACTTGCCGAGGTGTGGGAGGTAAGCGGAGTGCTGAGGCCTGAACAGAGGTGGCCTTTAGGTTTTCCAGCTGTGGCAGCAAAAGAGAGTGTGTCCTAACTTGCAGGGTTTTTATGCTGTCAACAAAGGGAAGCAGCCACTGTCATTGAGACAAGCACTTTCTAGGAACCAAATTCAAGGAGGAGTCTGCAGCATGGGTCCTTGTAGGAGGTCCTTTGTTGGGGCAGGATGAGCCATATCTTTGCTGTGCTTTTGTGAGAGTCTGAAATGCAGTGCAAACAGACGGCCTCTGCATTCTTATGTTTAAAGGGTCAGGGCACAGCATTAAACTGTGCAATAATGAAAGCACTTCTAAATTCTGTACGAATTTTGCTATTTGATTATTTAAATTAATGTAGCACCAAAGCTGAGAAGTTTAAAAATGAGTAGTTTAACATAGCCATTATTTAATCATTCATAAAGTACTTTTTGAGCATTTATTATGTGTAAAATATAGTCCATTAAGCACATTCACTGACTGTGCTAACTTGGTTTAAGTCAGAATACAAGGGGATAGTATGAATTAATGCGAAGAACATCTTCCCTCCTTAAAAGCCCCATTTTTGAAGAGATGTGGTTTTATTATTTTACTTTAATGTAATCTAAGGAAGTGACCAATATTTTTAAAAGAAGACATCCTTGAGTGTTCTTCAGTAAATAGATGACGATGGGGTATAATGAAATACTGTTTATATTTAAATGACTGCTTTTAAATTGTATAAAAGCAGCTTAAATGGATAAATGTGTAAAATGCTGCCCTTTTATGTCAGTAATTAGCTCCTTAGTCCTTTTTTCATGACAATGCAGATGCAAACTTCTCTTTGGGATTACAGAAATTCTGATTTATTGAAATATAAATTAATGGAGAATCTATCCAAAGCTCTTTTCAGAATTTTTATCTGATGGGAGTGAAATTAAAACATCTAAAATTCTAAATTATAATAGAATGCGAGGAAGTGGAGACAGCCAGCAGGAATTTGGTAAAAGGGAGGTGTTTAATAAATCTTCTGGAAAACTCTGTGGGGTGGTACTCGTGTGGTTGGTAGAGAAAGCTTTGGTATGTTTTAGGTTGGCCAAATGAATAAGCTAATTGGTGTCATTAAAGCCAGATGGGGCAACAGCAGATGAGATGGCCTGGTTTGGGTTTGCCCTGAATGGTGAATCATAGACGTGGGGGGGCTGGGATTGGAGAGGACCTCAGAGGCCTTCAGATGGGTCTGTTTCTTTTCCAGACCCAGCAGTGTGACTTGCCCAGGGTCACACAATGAGAGAGCAGCCACGTGGGGACTTAGGCATTTGTCTCCCAGTCTCTTTTCTTCCCACTCACCCCAGTGATAACTATGAGTCCGTGTTGAAGCCAGGTACTTCCCATCTGGTGGAGGGACAGGGTCTGAGAACACCAGGGGTGGTGGTGACAAAGGATTGTCTCTTCAAAGTAAGCTGGGCATTGAGTCACTTTTAATTATCTCAAATTTTTTCTGTGTATATTTTCCAAAAGATAGTTTTGATCACTTCTCCCTTCCCCATTTAACTTCATAAAATATTTTGTTACTTTTTTCATACATACCAACCTGCACAAATCATTTGGCCATAAATTGCCCTATTATTTTATGGAAATAGCCAGGGCACAGGCCAGTGGATATAGTACGGCAGAAGAGAATTGGCAGAGTTGGTTAATAAATGCAGTGGGTCTTTCCTTAGTTATCTTGTTTTTGTGGGGGTCTCTCTCACCCAGGCTGGAGTGCAGTGGTGCAGTCATAGCTCACTGCAACCTCGATCTTCTAGCCTCAAGCCGTCTTTTGGCCTCAATCTCCCAAGTAGCTGGGACTATAGGTGCACACCACCATGCCTGCTAATTAAAGAATTTTTTTGTAGAGATGGGGTCTCGTTATGTTGCCCAGGCTGGTCTGGAACTCCTGGCCTCAAGTGATCCTCCTGCCTCAGCCTCCTGAAGTGCTGGGATCACAGATGTGAACCACCGTGCCCCACCTTTGTTGCTAGCTCATAGCTGACTTTTACTGAGCTAGGTGGGCTTCCAGTATACTGTCATGCAGCACATAATGATGTTTCAGTCAGCAACAGACCGCGTATAGGGTGATGGTCCCATAAGATTATAATGGAGCTGAAAAATGCCTATCGCCTAGTGATGTCATAGTTGTTGTAACATAGTACAGTTACTTTATTTTTTTTTTTTTTATAAATTTAGTGTAGCCTAAATATACAGTGTTTATAAAGTCTATAGTAGGGTACAGTAATGTTCTAGACCTTCACATTCATTCACCACTTATTTACTGACTCACCCAGATCAACTTCCAGACCTGTAAGTTCCATTCATGGTTAAGTGCCCTATACAGATGTACTATGTTTTTTTTTATCTTTTACTGTATTTTTACTGTACTTTTTCTATGGTTAGATACACAAGTACTTATCATTGTGTTACAATTGCCTACAGTATTCTGTATAGCAACCTGCTGTACAGGTCTGTAGCCTAGGTGCATGGGCCATATCGTACAGCCTAGGTGTGTAGTAGATTGTACCATCTAGGTGTGTGTAAGTACACTCTATGATGTTCACACAACGAAGAAACCACCTAACAACACACATCTCAGAACATATCCCTGTTGTTATATGATACTATATGTGACTATATAATCTCCTCTAAATCTCATTTAATCCTTACCATAAACCCACCAGGGAGGTGCTGTTAAAATCCTAATTTTACAGGTGAGGAGACAAAGCTAGGAGTAGTTAAATTGCTTGCACAAGGCCACACTGCTAGTTATTGGCAGGACCAGGATTCACACCTGGGCTGCTGACGCCAGTGCCCAGGCTGAGCTGCCAGGCTGGGAAGGGGAGCCACGGCTCGCAGGCTGATGGTGCCTGAACCCCATGCAGAGGAGGGTAAGGCCGCAGGGCAGAACCGGGGCACCCTGGCAGCGGAACCTCATGATGGGTCTCTCTGGGTGGGCTTCACATTCATGCTTGTGATTAGTGCGTGGAGCCTAGGTTTGGGACTGGCATAGAAAGTTTCCATACCCATCAGGTTATGGGCCCTGGAGTCAGACCTGGGTTCCGTCCCCAGTTTTGCCTTCACTGGCTCTGTGACTGCGGAAAACAACTTTTTCCTTCTATGTCTGCTCCTTTTCTGTGAAAGAGAAAATAAAGTGACTAAAAGGGTTAGCATCGGCCCTGGCTCCTAGAAAACACTGTGCTGTGAGCCAGAGGTTTGCCACGTGCAAAAGCCTCACAGTAGTCCTGTGAGGTAGGTATCATTGGCCCCAGCCTGGGAAGGTTGGCTGAGGTGCTCGGAGCACCCAGCGAGGGGCTGGCTGAGCTTGCATGGCCAGAGGATCCCTCCCACCTCACAGTTTGCTGGGTTGGGGTTTGCTTTCCAAAGCCATTTTCCTGAAGACATTTTTACCGGACTGACCCAGTCCTCCTGTGCCACCGCATAGCCTAAGGCAGCAGTGGTCAAAGAGTGTTGGGGTGGACCTGGTGAAGAGATGAACTGAAAGTGACCCTGCTGGCCATAGGAGGGCTCAGACCTGCACCATACCCTGTCTTCCTTTAGACAACAACAAAGGGTTGTTTATTTCCCCAGGGACACTGAGGAAAGCAAGGGGGTTAATTTAATGGTCAGGATCTGGTTCTGCTGCAGCTGAGGAGACTGAAGCCTGCAGCGTAGTGCTCTGCAGGAAGAGACTCCAAAGCTCCACAGCCTCCCTGCGAGGCATGGTGGTGTCTGCAGCGCCCTTTCTCAGCTAACTTGGGATCTGCTTGGCCAGCTGTGGCTTATTCTTCGCTTGGCCCAGGTGGAAGCCCTGATCCTCTCTTCATTTAAAGGTTGCTCAGAAGAGGAAAGAAAACAAGAGCTAAGGAGCAAAACGCATGTCAGGGGAACTCTGGCCCGACAGCCGTGTGATTCCTAGAACTGGAGTAATGACGATGGTCCCTCTGGCCCGAGTGGCGCGGTGCTTCATCATGCTGCCTGATTTCATGCTTGCAGCAGCCTGGCGAGTGTTGCTGACACTTACACATGAGGCAGCCCAGGCGTGGGGCTGTTAGGTGACTTACGCAAGACCGAGCAGCAAGGGAGCAGCAGAGTTAGGGGCGGAATCTCCTGCCCTTTCCTCCATGCCGTGTTCCTGGCACCATGGAGTCCGCCCTGCGTGTCATCCAGGTGAGGGACCTAGGCCAGTGGATGGGATGTGACCGCCAGTGTCAGGGCTCACCAGGGCCCAGGTTATTGTTCTTTCTTCTCTGCCATGTGTCCCCTGACCTCAGTTTCCTCACCCGTGTGATGGGAGTGATAGTAGTAACATTGTGGAGAGGATTAAAAGTGATTCTGTAAGGGAACCCTCCGTGGACTGCAAGCGCTGAGCGTCAGTTTCCTTACATGCCAGGTCTCACTTCCTCAGGCTTTTAAGGTCCCCTGATCTGTCTCCCTCCCGCTGCAGCCTGCTGTCCTGTCCTTAGGAGAGCAGACTTTGGAGGAAGACAGATCTGGATTTTGGCTCCAGGTTTGCTGTAACTAGCTCTGTGCCTGCACAAATTATCTCACCTCGACTTCCTTATCTGTAAAATAGAGATTATAGTCCTTGTCTCACCTCACCGTTAGCCTGGGGTCTTTGTGAAGAGTCAATAGAATGTGTGGGTGAGCCCTTGTTTACCAGAAGACACTAGTTTATGGGTCTGGCTGGTCCCAGGGATAGTTTTTTACCTCCTAGTGAAGTCCAGGGCTTGGCAGTATCTGAGCACTGGGGAAACCTCCTCCTGTCTCCCACCTCGGAGTGCTGTGGGGTTTATTAAAAAATCAGTCACAGGCCATGCCTGCTAAATCCCTGTGTTCTCCCAAGATCATTTTCCTTTGCCCTCTTGTGGCCCAGTCGGTGGAGGTGGAGAGAGGAGCATGCCCCCTCCCTTTTCTCCAGCAAGGGCTCCTTCCTGCTTGCAGTTCAGGGCTCACTGCTGCCCAGGAGCCCGGCGGGGCACCGAGGGACTGGCGCTGCAGCAGAAGGGCGCTGCCACTGGTGCTGAGGCGCCCAGGTCAGCATTTCCAGTGGCAGGGAGCTCAGTGACTGAGAGCAGAAAGATCAAGTTCAGTCTGGGGACTGGGTTAATATTTGTGGCCATGCTGATGTTTTGATGGGAGTGTGTTCCCCTCTGCAATGAACCAGCAGGGCTGCGGCTTGCACCCTTTGATTTTAGGCACCAGCCTAAGCATTTTGTGTCTTGTCTGTCTTCACAGCAGGCCTTACAGTAGTTAATAGCATCCCCATTTTGCAGATGAGGCAAATTCAGCTTAGAGGAGTTACTGATAACTAGATGACGCTTTGCTGAGGACATAAACCCCAAGGTTATAACTGGGGCCTGTAGTCACTGTCCCAGTGCTGTGCCCAGCAGTGAGCATGAGGACTGTCATGGAAAGGAGGCGGAATTGGAGTCCTGTGACCTGGCTTCATTTCTGTGTGACCCTCACTTTCCTCATTGGGCGTGAAGTAGGGAGTAAAAGTTCAAATGGAATGTGTGTGCAGGTGTTTTATAACCTACCACGCCGGGTGCACACGGAAGGCGTCATCATCCCTGTTGTTGTCTGTTGTAAGAATAACCTCAAGGAGAGGACTCAGGCCTCACCTTTCCTTCTGATCCCCTGAGAAAGCCGTGCAGGGCCCCAAGTCCCCATCCCACCTTGCACTCTGTCTCCCTGTGACGCCACTGCTGCATCTGGGCCCCGCAGCAGCAAAGTCACCCCTGCCAGTGCAGCCGCAGTGGTCGTGCCTGTAGTGTTGTGGTGAGAGGCTGAAGTTATGGAAAGGAGGTGAGGGGTAGAGAGGGACTGCAAAAGCCAAGCAGACCTGAGCTTGAGGTGACCTTCCTTCCTCCCTGCCCTCCCCCAGAGAGGAGCTGCTTCATGATTTCCAAAGGCCAGCTGTTGTTTGAAGTCTGGACTGTTCCTTGAGCTCCTTGAGAGTTGTGGAATTTACTGTGCTTGTGAAATGCAAACCACAAACGCTTTGCCCGGTAATGGATAGGCTTGCGACCCAGCCGGTCTCCAGGCAAGCAAATGATATTTCCTGGTTTTAAGTGCGAACAGAGCACAGTTAATATCACATCTCCACTATGTTCCTAAATTTGTCTTCATTTTGTCTGTGATGAATAAATGAAGTGATGGGTTTGGTCACAACCCGAAGCTGGGTAGAGCCATCCCGGGCTGGAGGTTCTGATGTGCGGGTCTGACTCCTTTCCGTGCGCTGCGGCTTTGCGTGTGGAGTGCTGATGCTGGGGAGGTTGGGTCCGCGGTGTGTTCTCTGCAGAACTGAGTGCGCCAGCCCCTGGGGTGGGGGCAGCCCTGTCATCTGATCATGTTTGAGCTTATGTTTGCTTGTGTTTGATCTTATGCTGTTTTGCTCTTACTTCTAACAAGAATTAGAACTTCTTGTGGGCAGGGACCCGGTCTTCCTTTTCTCTTAAATCCTATGCAGGCCCTGGCAGGGGGTGTTCAGTAAATGATTGACCATTTAATGAAGCATCACTGTGTCCACATCAGGCACCCTGAGGTTGCTTTAATTGCTCTATTTTCTTAATAGGTGTCTGATGGTCTCTCTTCCCAACCTGGGACTAGAATGCCGGAGGTAGAGAGAGGCCCCCTGCGGGAGAGACTGTAATTGCTTAATGAAAACATCAGACCTTACACAACCAAAACATCATGCTCTCATCAAAGTAGTTGTTCTAGGGGCTGCACCCTCATCCCAGTGATGCTGGAACACTTGTCTTCCGAATTGCTTTCAGAGCTCAATTTTACTTTTCATTTTGCTTTGCTTCTGGCTAAAAGTGGATGATCCAGGTTGAGCACTGACCTTATTCCCCAGTCTTTCCTTGGAGAAACTCTTGGGTATTTGTAAGAAAATCAAATCTATTTTCAAAGAACCAAGTTTTCTTATCTTTGAGGATCTTGAGTGCAATGTGTCATGAGTTCTGAAGAAGGCCTTATACTGGCATTTTTGAAAATGTTCTGGGGAACGGCAATATTATCAGAATGACGTGTCCAGCTTCCCAAGCTTACTGCTTTGAAGGGAACATGTATTTATGCCACTCTGGAGTGTTTATCAAACAAACAGCCTTACTACTTTGCAGTCGCACTTCCCTAAGTCTGCAGTCTTATCTAGTCTGACTTCCTCTCTGTGCCAATAATTCTTGACCTGGGCTTTTCTCTTTAGCCTTTGCCCCTGGGAGAATGAGGAAGTGAGACGTTTTACGTCCAGCCAGTGCCTGGATTTTAAAAGTCTTCCTCATTCCTGGCAAGACACATTTACCTGTTACCCCAGAGTCAGGGTACTCAGTTCTGGGCTTCTGCAGAGCGATGACACATGCCTGACCCTTGCCAGGGGTCGGGGGTCCTTGGGAACGGATGTAATTTCACAGCTGTCCTTTGGGTTACTTACAGAATTAGACAGTAGCACTTCAGTAGGGCTGCAGGGCTCCTTGAGCTTGACTCAGAAGAATATGTAAGTTTCTGCGTTCCTTTTTCTCTCGCCTTTTTAAAAAATGCATTTTTGATGTTGGGAAAGTTAGACAATTTAATCTTAGCTGTAGCAGAGAGAGCTCCACCCTTGCTGGGTGTGAAGCTGGGGCAGACAGCAGAGACTGTGGTGAAAAGAGGCCCCTCATCCCTGAGTGACGCAGCTTCGTTTGTCAGTGTTCTGCAGCCAGGCTCAGGTGGTCCACACTGGTCACTGGCACCCAGCATTGGGACCTGGGGGCAAAAAGTAACAGAATTAATTGGTCTCTACTGATAGTACGGATGATGGCATGTTCATATTATACTTTCATTTTTTAAAGCAGCCTTATTGAGGATATAATTCACACACCATATAATTCACCAATTTAAATTATACAATTCAGTGTGTTTTACTATATTCACAGAGTTGTGCAACTATCATCAAAGTCAACTTTGGAACATTTTCATCACCCCAAAAAGAAACTCCATACTTTTTCTATCTGACCCCCTGCCTCAGTCCTAGGCAACCGCTAACTTGCTTTTTGTCTGTATGGATTTGCCTATTCTGGACATTTCACGTAAATGGAATAATACAATATGCGGCGTTTTGTGTCTGGCTTAGCACAGTGTTTTCAAGATTCATCCATGTGGCATATATCATTACGTCATTCCTTTTTATGGCCCCAGAATCTTCCATTGCATGGATATACCACATTTTATTCCTTCATCAGTTGATGAACACTTGGTTTGTTTCTACTTTGTGGCTATTATGAATAATTTCGCTATAAACATTTGTGTACAAGTTTTAGTGCGAACTTATGTTTTGGTTCTCTTGGGTATATACCTAGGAGTGGAATTGTGAGGTTGTATGATAACTTTAACATTTTGTGGAACTGCCAAACTGTTTTTCAAAGCGGCCACACCATTTTACATTCCCACCAGCAATGTATGAAGGTTCCAATTTCCCTGCATCTTTGTTAGCACTTGTCATTGTCTGTCTTTTAAATTATAGCCATCCTGACGGGCGCGAAGTGGTATCTCATTATAGTTTTGATTTGCATTTTCCTCGTGAGCATCTTTTCTTGTGCTTATTAGCCATTTGTATATGTTTGGAGAAATGTCTATTCAGATCCTTTGCTTATTTTTAAATTGGATTTTTTTAGTGAGTTGTAAGAGTTCTTTACATATTCTGGATGCCAGTTTTTTTATCGCATATATGATTTACAAACATTTTCTCCCTTTTTTATGGGTTGTTTCTTCAATTTCTTGATGGTATCCTTTAAACACAGTTTTTAATTTTGATGAAGTGTCCTGTACATTCTTATTTTAGAATCTTATAGCTGGATAGGGCCTTCAGGTTTTCCTGTTCCAACTCCCCTGTTCGGGTGATGAGAGGCGCTGTGGTTTAGGGAGGAGGGGCCTTGCTGAAGGCCACAGACCAAAAAGTCAGGACTGGAGTTCAATCTCCTGACTTTCACCTTAGGGCATCCTCAGTCTCTACCCCATGGTTTCTGAAGGTGGGTATGTGGGGAAAGAGAATTGGTAGGCTCTGAGCCATTCTCATTTCCCTTGAAGCACACAGACTCCAAACTCTGTCCTGCTTATAAATGAAACTGACCCTAAGGCACCTCCCTGTAGTTCATTTATTTTTAAATAGGGAAGGGTCCTGATAGAATTTGGTCCTTTCTTTCAGTGTTGCACTAGATAAGAGAATAGCCTGGGGCCACACTGTCCCAAATGGTAGTCACTGGCCATGTGTCGCTATAAGAATTTAAATTAATTAAAATTAAATGAAATTTAAAATTCATTTTCTCAGCCATAAAGCTGTATTTCCATTGTTCCATATCTATGTATGGCTACCATATTAGCATACATACGGGATGTTTCCATTGTTGCAGCAAGTTCTGTTGGACAGCACTGGCCCTTCCCACTGGCGTTCTGTCCACCCCCTGACCCAGGTGGTGCCCTGGACTCACAACTGTGCTCTATTTTCTGTATGTTCCCTCATCCACCTGCTGCTCAGGCTTCCTATGTGTGTAGCCACCTCTGGGCTTCTTGACAAACCCCCCACTCAGATGAGATGGTCTGTGGGCCCTGCTGGCAGAGATGCTCTTTTGCATAATTTCTGGATGTGGTTGCCAGTAGAGAGCCTAGTGCCCTCCCTCACCTCAGCCAATAGATGTGACTTGCAGAAACAGAGCTGAAAGGTACTTGTGAGGAGTGTGTTCTTAGGAGAGGCTAACTCCTAAACATGAATGAATGAGTGGATGAATTGATCTGCTGTCGTTGGACTAGGGGAAGATGTTGAAGAACTCTTTTTTAAAAAAATTACTGATACATAATTTTACATATTTATGGGGTACATGTGACATTTTGATACATGCATACAATGTATAATGATCATATAGGATAATTAGGGTATCTGTTTGTTACCTTAAACGTCATTTCTTTACGTTGGGAACATTTCACATCTTCTCTTCTCGTTATTTTGAAATGTATAATAAATTTTTGTTAACTATAGTCACCCCACTGTGCTATTGAACACTAGAATTTATTCCTTCTATCTAACTGTATGTTTGTACCCATGGATCAAACCCTCTTCATCCCCCACCCCAGACCTTTCCCAGCTTCTGGCAACCATCATTCTACTCTCTGCCTCCATGAGATCAGCTTTCTTTAGCTCTCACCTATGAGTGAGAAGTAAACACATTTGTCTTTCTGCACCTGGCTTATTTCCCTTAATATAATGGAGGTTGAAGAACTGAATTTAGTTCTTTTGGCTGCATTGGTTAGTGGCCTTTTGGGTGGATACTTCCTTTTAGAGGCAGTTGGTTCTAAGAATTTGCAAGATGCTAAGTGAAGCGGGGTGGGAGGCAGGAGGAGTCACAACACTGGGTGTTCTGAGACAGTGGTATGGGAGAGTCTGGTCCAGTCTTGCTGAGTGCCTGATGTGGGCTTTCCTGTTACCCTGAGGGCCATCCAAGCCATTGATCCCAAGGTCACCAGAACTATGGAGAGAATCTCAGCAGAAGAGCTTTATATATTAAATAGAAGGATGTTTTACCGTGTCTTAGTGATGGCAGACACAGTGGTTGTATCAAGATGGACTATTATAGACCAGATGAGCCTGGGGAATATCTCAGAGAAGAGAAGAGATTCACCCAGGGTCACAGCAAATTCATGGTGGCAAAGCTGAGATCAGAATCCAGGTCCTCTGGCACCTTGCTGTATACACATTCCAAGTGCTATGTTGTATGTCTTTATTTACACAAGGACAGCTATTTCAGACATACTCAAAACAACTTTTGGGAGACATTGTGTGGGCTTAGATGTTAATTTGTTTAACCCACATTAGGTACTAGGACCTGCCTTCAAGCCCTCCTTTGCCCCTCTTGTAATTAGAAAGTATTAAGAAACCTTTCCATGATGGCAAGAACACTAGGGTTCTCATTTCTTTTTCTTATCTCCAGGATCTGTTTTTCTGCAGGGAAGTCTGTCCTTGACTTTAAAGCAAGTATTCAGAAACAAAGAGACTTGTTATTTTTGAGAAGGTCAGCCTCTTCTACCAGGCTCCGAGAGCCTTGAGGGCAAGGACAGTGTTGTCTCTGCCCCCACTCACACTGGTGCAGAGTGTTCATTTAGTGAATATCCATGGACTTTCTCTTTGTCGGGAAAAATCCCGTTTTGATAGGTTTCAGAGGTATGTGATCTCTTCTCCCTATGGTTCTGAAACTTTATCAGTTCCATTTTGAAAATAGTAACCAGAAGAAATGGGATTAATCCTTCTGTCCATTGTGGGGAGAGGTGCTCATTTTGCCTTTGAACTTGATAAGAGTGGGCGAACTTTCTTGTTTGTGCTGACGATGGAAGTGTTACTTTCTGCTGAATTGGGCAGTTGGTGGATGTAGCCCAACAGGACAACCTGGGAAGGATTCCCAGAGCAGAGAGGGGGCAAGCACAGAATTGTGGAAGGAATTCCATGCCATAAACACAGAATATCTTGTTTAATAGTGGAACTTTTCTGCTTTCTCCTCTAGAGATGGAAAACAGTTCTTTTCAATGACAAGCTTAATGACTACTGTGCCAGCACAAAACTATAAGATAAATTTATGTACTAGTTTAGCACTAGAAAGGCAGTTTACAAAAGATTTGCATGAAAATCTTAAAAACAGGTTGAAAATGTCCTAGACTCAGTTGGTGTACTTTTAGTTTAGTTATTAGAGACAGGGCTCTAGAAATGAGATGATGGAGCAGGCATGTGACCCTGGTCAGAGCGCCTGTGCCCCTGGCCTTTGAAGCCTCTTTTGGGGTTCGTTGTAATTAATTCCTTGTTCAGCTTTTACCAGGGCCTAAGTTTTTCTGGTTGGAGCAGAGTAAGTTTTCAGGCCGAATTACTTGGATCATTGCCTTTGTTTTCTTTTTCACATGGCCTGTGGATATCTGGCCTTTTCAGCCAGGGAAAGAAAATGGAAATGGTTTTAAACACTCACTTGAGCCATGAATTTCATGTATTAATTTGCTGCCTTTTTAATTATTATTTTCATTTCTTCTCAGAAGCAACAAAATGGCACAGGGACAGGCCTCTAGGGTCCTTTGGAGGCTCTGCAGTGGCCTGGAGCTGGGAGGAGCGGCTAGGGAGGGTGGCACTGCGCCGTGCTGCTCCTGCTACCCACGGAGCAGCTCTCTCCTTCCTCCCTCGTGTGTATGTGAGGTTCCACTTAAGGTTTCATTTGGGGAAAAAGTGTCTGGAAACTTCTTCTGTGGGCAGTAGAGGAGAGATTGGTCTGTCTTATGCTTACTCGAGTCAGCAAGGACTCTGGGCTGAACATTTAGGGCTCAGTGCTTGTTCCTTCCTCCCAGGAGTGAGCCACAGGGTGGATTATGTACTAGGTCTCACTTGCCTCTAACTCATAGCTATTGCTTGGCTCTTTGGGGCAACAGAAATAAAAAACCTGGTATTATGCATGAGCACAATCCCTATAATAAGTGATTTCTGTATACTATTGACATCTTGAAAAATATTGTATCTCCATTTTTTTAATAGGAAAAAAAAGAGCTATCTCAGGGCATGAACTCATTCCTTTCTTATTCCAGAACTGTTCTCCAAAAAGGAGGAGAAGATCCAGGGATGGAAGAGTGTGTAGTAGGCCATATAAAACCTGGTAGTTTTGCAGTAGGGAAGGTGGGGAGTATAAGCTAGAACTAGTGATTAAATGATCAGTATAGGGCTTTGCAGATTTTTGTTATTTTCTGCTTTGGGTATAGGTTTTGCTCTGCAAAATCTGAAGGTGACCTATTTAATTCCTATGAATTTGGAGTTCTCAGAATGTGCCAAGGACCAGCCCAATTCCCTGAACATTAACCGAGGGAGTCAGAAGTCATTCCTGACCACAGGGAGCTCACCATTCAGTGGGGGACAGATGGCCTTTAGTGAGCCTGTGTATTAGGACTCCTCTGGTCACAAGTAATGGCCCAAACCCAGCACAGACTGCATTAAGTAAAAGAAGAATTTATTGGCTCACGTAACTGGCCAGTCTGGAGATAAATCTGGAGTCAGCTCAGGGGCCCAAGTCATGTCATCAGGGTCTGGTTTCTCTCTCCCCATCCTGGCTCCACTCCTGTGTGTTGACTCCATTCTCAGACACAACGTCCCCTCATAACTTCAGGATGGCTGCCAGCAGTTGCTAGGCCTATGTCCTTCCACTTGGAGTGAAAGAGAGCGTGAGAGTCCTTGTCCTAGAAGCACCAGACAGAGTCTTGTTTTATCCCGCTGGCTCAGATTGGGTCACATGCACACCCTGAACCAGTGGCAGGGCCACGGCTGGGGGGGTGGAAGCACTGACTGACATGGGGCCAGGTCACGTGCTTCATCCCTGGACCCAGGGAGGAGCCCACTCTACCATAAGGTCCTGGGCTGGGAGTGGAGAGAAATTCAAGTATCGATTACTGTGGAAAGGTAACAGGGCAGGTTTGAACTCTGGCCTGACCCATTGTCAGGACAGGCTGAACTTGGGGCTGTATTCCCGCCTGACATACTCTCAAGTCAGAATTTGTTCCAGTCTGAATATAGCATCTTGCTACCATGTGGTTTTAGCTGCACTGTGGATTTAGACACCAAGACTTTAGACAAATCTTCCCTGAGAATATTGTTCTTGCTAGGGCTGGGGTGGGAAACTTATTTCAGGTAAGCATTAGAACTTCGACTCTCATACTAGCTATCTTCATGGTGATTGCTATTTGAAATTCTCAAGCACACAGGGTGAGTAAGGACAGGTGGGGTGGTGGCACTCACTCCATTGACCACGTTATTCGGATAAACATGTCCTAATCTTTCTGGAGTTTTGTGTAGAAGAGTTGGGGGTGGCACAGACTTCATTCAGAGACGAGAGAACAACCCCAGGGTACATCTTGACTTCGTCAGTGAGCCTTGGATTCCTCGTCTGTGAAAGTCACCACTCCACCAAGTTGTGAAAAGTAAGTGATATGAGTAAAAAGCATTGTACCTGCAACATAGTAAGCAGTCTGTAAGTAGCTGTTGTTATTTACTAATTTGTCAAATGATCAGGGCTTATGGCCAGATAATCTCTTTAAAGTTGGTTTTAGTGTTAAACATTCTGTAAATCTATGAAATCTTTCCTCCACTGCCTACCCCAACTCAGAGTTGGAGAGCTGCGTCTTTGTTGAGGGTGTGGTGTTAGAAAGCTCTCAAACAGCATATGCCTCGCAGAATGTACAGCATTTTGTAATTCACTGAGTACTTCTGGGTTCCTTTTCTCATTTGATCCTTATAATAGCCTGTAATGAAACAAAGCAGAAATCACAATTCCCATTTTGTAGGTAAGCGAATTTAGGGCATAGAGAGAGCAAATGACTCTCACTGTGCCCTATGGCATAGTGGCTGGAAAGTTATAGGGCAAGTCCCATTGCCAGGGACCTTCTTGGATATCCCATGCCCATTGTAGCATTCTGCTACTCCAGTGCGGATTTGCCTTTCTGATATAATTCGTTGAATTTGTTAGATATCTACCTACCATGGTGTCTGATGGATTGGACTGGAGAGCTATATTGTATAGCTCTTCAAAATAAGAAGCCTTGAGTTCATATAGTGAAAAATAAGATTGTCTTTTTACTTTTATCTTTGTTCATTGGCTTGATTTAATCAAGATTATATTTGTAAACCTCTCCTAACATTAAAGCAAATTGCTTCAATCTGTGTTGTATGCAATAGCATAAGTTTACAACATTTCAAAGTTACTGTCAGTAGCTTTCTAATTAGAACCTAAAAGGCTTGCTTTGCCTAGGTGAGACTCAAGTCATTTACCTTGGAAAAGGGAAAGACTTCTCAGGGAGTTTGGGCTGCTGTGGAAGACAGCCAGACCCTCCAGTCTTGGTCTGTTAACATATGGCTCATTTCTTCCTATCCATACCCCTCCTTAAAGCATCCTGCACTGGTAGTATTTACAATACTGGATGATAACTATGATAGTGTTAATTATTTGAGAAAAATGGAGTGTGCCCAGTAACCAATAGACTACTGTGAGAACATTACTAGTATTATCATATAGGTCTTTTGGATAGGCCTCTATTTCAAGACAATTGAAAATGTAGACCAGATTAGTCAAAACTGTTGTGCACAGTATGTGTCCATGGGTGTGCCCTCTCTTTTGTGTGTGAAGGAAATGAAACAAGCACCAAGAAAAACAAGATCATCTGGGTTGGCTTTATCAGTTGTTAGGCAGTCTTAGGGTGAGTAACATCTAGTTGATTTAGGGTTGATACTAAAACCAGACCACTGGGCTCAGGAACAGCCATTCTGTGAAGACATGCAAGACCTTGAGCTAGACCTCGAGTCTAAAGGTATACATATTTTTCTGTGAAGATGTCTCCTGTAGGAGACCAAAGAATAATAACAAATGTTGTTTTTTTTTTTTTTTTGAGACAGGGTCTCACTCTGTTGCCCGGGCTAGAGTGCCGTGGCATGAGCTTAGCTCACAGCAACCTCAAACTCCTGGGCTTGAACGATCCTACTGCCTCAGCCTCCTGAGTAGCTGGGACTACAGGCATGCGCCACCATGCCTGGCTAATTTTTTTTTTTTTCTATATATGTATTTTAGTTGGCCAGATAATTTCTTTCTATTTTTAGTAGAGACGGGGTCTCGCTCTTGCTCAGGCTTAACAAATGTCTTTGAGGTATGCCATACATAAAGTGCACAGATCTGAAGTGTGTAGGCTGATGAAGTTTTACATATATACACCCATGTAACTACCATTCAGATAAAGAACTTTTCCATCACTCTAGAGATTCCTTCATGCCTTTGCCAGCTCTCACTCCCTTAACTCTGCACTCAGGAAATCACTATATTGATTTCTATCAGTATCAATTAAGGTTTGCCTGTTCATGAGCTTCATTATAAATGGAATCATACAGTTTGTACTGTTGTATGTCTGCTACTTTTGCTCAATATAATGCCAAAAGCACAGATTTTCTGCAGTCATGGTTGGCTTATGAACTCACCAGGAGTAAAAAATGTTTTGAGAAACCTTGATTGATACTGGTGGGCAGCATCCATCCTGAGACAGAAGATGCCCTGGAACCGTCATAAAATGGAACAGTATAAAGGCCAAGGAAAGCAAACATCCTCTAGGGCTTCAGTCCCCAACCCCTGGGCTGTGGACCAGTACTGGTCCGTGACCTGTTAGGAACCAGGCTGCACAGCAGGAGGTAAGCGGTGGGCGAGCGAGTGAAGCTTCACCTGTATTTACAGCTGCTCCCCATTGCTCACATCGCTGTATAAGCTCTGCTTCCTGTCATATCAGCAGCGGCATTAGATTCTCACAGGAGCTCGAACACTGTTGTAAACTGCTCGCAAGGGGTCTAGGTTGCTCGCTCCTTATGAAGATCTGATGCCTGATGATCTCAGGTGATGATGCTAGCACTGGGGAATGGCTGCAAATACAGATTATCATTAGCAGAGAGGTTTAACTGCACAGAGACCATAATAAATCAGTTGCTTGCAGACTCATATCAAAACCCTATCAGTGAGTGGCAAGTGACAAGCTGCATCTGGTGGCAGCCTTTTTAGTGGCAAGTGAGTTGATGTACTTCAATTGTACAGCTGCATCTGGTGGCAGGCTTTAAGTCAGCATCCAACACTTATTTTAGTCTATGTGTGGCCTGCCCATTATTTTATTTACCACTTCCATTCACGCCTCTTTCCTGCACTGAGCACTTGTCTCAGTCACAGTTTTGGTAAGCTCACAAGCTAACTGTAGCAAAAATGAGTAAAAAACAAATGTTGCTGGAGAGCTCCTTTGAAAACGGGGAAAGACCCAATGATGAGACAGCAGAAGACTCTAAGACTGCCAACAAAATGAAAGCTGCATTTAAAAGAAAATACCAAGAGACTTACTTAAATTACAGGTTCATTATAACAGGTGATTCTCCAAGCTCACTTTGTATAGTATGTGGCGACCAGCTATCCAATGAAGCCGTGAAACCTTCAAAATTGCTTCATCATATAGAGACCAAGCACCCTGCATTAAAAGACAAGCCTTTGGAGTTTTTCAAAAGAAAAAAACTATGAACATGAAGAACGGAAGCAATTATTGAAGGCCATCACTTCATCAAATGTGTCTGCACTGAGAGCATCATTCTTAGTGGCTAACCACATTGCTAAAGCTAAGAAGCCCTTTACTATTGGTGAAGAGTTGATCCTGCCTGCTGCTAAGGACATTTACCATGAACTTTTAGGAGAGGCTGCAGTTCAAAAGGTGGTGTGCGTTCCTCTTTCGGCTAGCACCATAACTAGATGAACTGATGGAATAGCAGAGGATATTGAGGCACAATTGTTAGAGAGGATTGATGAGTCACCGTGGTGTGCAATCCAGGTTGAAGTCTACTGATGTTGACAACAGGGCAACAATGCTTGTTTTTGTGCAATATATTTTTCAGGAGTATGTGCATGTGCACCTTTGTTGCCAACCAAATACCACAGCTGCAGAACTGTTCAAGTCTTTGAATGATTACGTACCAGGAAAACGGAATTGGTCATTTTGTGTTGGTGTATGCATGGATGGAGAAGGTGCCGTGACTGGACGGCTTTCTGGTTTCACTACTTGGGTCAAGGAGGTTGCTTCTGAATGTGAGTCTACGCACTGTAGACTGATAGAGAAACCCTGGCTAGCTGAAAAATGTCACCTGAACTAAACATTGTGCAGGATGTGATTAAAATTATCAACCACAGTAAAGTTCATGCCCTTAAGTCTGTTCACGCAGGTCTGTGAGGAGATGGACGCAGAGCACACACGTCTTCTCTAATACACAGAAGTGAGATGGCTTTCTAAAGGTAGCTCAGTGGCCAGAGTTTTTGAGTTATGGGAGCTGCTCCAGAGATTTCTTTTAGAAAAACAGTCACCACTGGCAGCACATTCAGTGACACAGAATGGGTCGCAAAACTTGCCTACTTGTGTGTCATATTCAAACTGTTGTTCCAGCAACTTATGTTTAAAATGCTTTCCTGTCCACGTTGAATTGCTTTGGTACCTTTCTTGAAAATCAATGGACCACATAAATTTGGTTCTATTTCTAGACTCTTTGTTCAGTTCCATTGATCTATTTGTCTGTCTTTATGCCTTTTCTACACCATTTTGATTACTGATGCTCAATTGTTTTAAGTCTTAAAATTGGATAGTGTCAATTCTCTAATTATTGTTCTTTCTTCCACCCATGATTGTATTGGCTATTTTAGGTCATTTGAGTTTCTATATAAATTTTAGAATTTACCTGTCAATTTCTACAAATCAGCCTCTTGGGATTTTGGTTGAGATGAAATTGAATCTGTAGGTCAATTTGGGGAAAAGTATAGCTTAACAATGTTGAGTCTTTCAATTGGTGAATCTCTCCATTTATTTAGATCTTTTCTAATTTTTCTCAGCAGTGTTATTAGTGGTCTTACACATATTCTAATAAATTCATCCTTAATATTTTATGTTTTTTGATGTTCTCGTAAATGGAATTTAAAAAAGAATCTGTTTATTGCTAGCATATAGAGATATCATTTTTTATATTTGGCATTTTCATGTCACTTTGTCAAATTTACTTATTAGTTCCAGTAGTTGTTTGAAAATTCTTTAGGATTTTCTATGAACACAATTATTCTGTGAATAATGACAGTTTTACTTTTGCCTTTCCAATGCTTATTTATGTATATATGTATGTATTTTTCTTGCTTTATAGCATTGGCTAGGACCTCCGGTACAGTGTTGAAATATAAGTGGTAAGAGTGTGGATATTCTTTCCTTGTTCTTGAACTCAGAGGGAAAGTGTTTATTCTTTCATCATTATGAATGTTAATTGTAGCTTTTGCGTAGATGTTCTTTATTGGTGGAGGAGGTTTGCTTCTGTTTCTAGTTTGCTGAGAGTTTTTGTTATGACAGGGTGTTGAATTTTGTCTAATGCCTTTTCTGCATGTACTTAGATAATCATATGGTTTTTCTCCTTTATTCTATTGTGGCAAATTCCATTGGATTTTGAATGTTAAACCAATTTTGCATTCCCAGGAAAAACTCCACTTCACTTGGTCCTGATATTATTCTTTCTGTATATTGATAGATTTGATTTTTTAGTATTTTGTTACAGATTTTTACAAGTATGTCCTTGAGGACGTTGGGTCTATAGATGTTCTTCTTTTTTTTTGTAATTTCTCTGTCTGGTTTTGGTATCAGGGTTATGCTTGAATCATAAAACGAGAAATAGTCTGGTACCGGTTACTCTATCATGACCAGCCACAGAGTTCTAGTTTTCTAACTTTTAAGTGCATAGAGTCTTGGCTGTTAGGTAAAGAGGTAGATTGTTTTGATGATCAGCCAGGAATCTCTGCTTATTAACATATGAGATATCTATGAAATAGCATATATGTTGGGAATAAGAAATGAATGCTTCAAAGAAGCTAGAAAATATTTTAACTGGGTTGAGCAAATCATACCATCCCTGATACTAAAACTGCATTTATATTTTATTAGCAAAATTTCTTTTATCACTGAGGGAATGAGTTATCTGAATATTGCTCATTTGTAATTTATGGAGTATTCAGTTAATAAGATTGTATTGCATGTTAATACGAGTCTCATTTTTTCTCTCTCTACAGTCTTTTGGTTGTATTTCTCCCAGGTAAAAGCTTGTATTCATAAGTCAGCTACTGTTGCCGAGCACCTGTTGAATTATTTTGTATAAAGTTGGCTACATGGCCTCAGATAAAATAAAAACATTTTTTTCATCTGTATTGGTGGCATTGTAGGTTGCTAAACTGCTGTGGCTTCTGTTACTGGGAGACTTCTGTTCAAAAAGATGTATTATAAAATCAGTCTAACTCAGAGCAGAAGTATAGAATGGAGTTTTAAGAAAACAAACCATCAATTTTGGTGAAGTAGAAATCGTGTATTAAATAAGCAGTGGGTGAGAGGGAATTGGGAGTAACCATCTCAGTTTCCATAGTGACAGTGCATCCAGGAAAAGTACAGGGAGAAAGGGAATCATTATGGAAGGGTTTTGGGTGTGTGTTGTCATGCTTTAGGAAACATGCCAACTTCTACACCTCTGTCTTCAGAATGTCGTGTTTAGACATGCATCCTACACAAAGTGTTCAGCAGTACTCGGTGTGCTCTTCTTTATGCCCTCAATATAGAGGATGGCACTTCTTGGGGAGTTACTGTCTCACGTGATTTAGAAAGATCTCCCCTATTTTCTTTCCAAGAGCCCAAGGAAGGTAAGCATGTTACGGGCTGAGCCTGGCACCAATGAGCGGGACCTACAACATTGCATGGATCAACGGTGACCACTGATGGACAGGTTTCCCTCCCTCCTGTTGCCATCACTTCTGTGGGTGATGGGTGGGGTTGCATGGTGCCCATGGGTGGTGTGCATGTTCTCGGATGCCACCGGCCCTACTTCGGTGCTTCCTCCTATGGCAGTTTCATTTGTTTCTCTGGAGGATCCTTGTCAAAAGGGTTTTGGGATTGGGGACCATTTGGCTAAGATATTCCCCCAGAATGAAGTGCCCTTCCCTCCTTGCTCTGTACCAATCCAGATCCTCCTCATTCTTGAAGACTTATATCAAGTCCAGCCTCCTCCAGGAAGCCTTCTCTACCTACTCAAGCTCCCCTTTTTCTTTCCCATAGGATCTACTTTTTCATGTTTATGGTTTAATATACCCTTAAGAATAATGTGTTTGGAGCTGTAATTGAGAAGACAAGATTTATATCAGCAGGTATAGTCTAGATCTGATTTTTTTTTTTTAAAGTGACAGAATAGAGGCTTTTTATTTTATTTTTTTAAGCTTGACATTCTCAGGTAGGTTTTAGGTATTTGGAGACAGAAGTAAAAAAATATTTTAAAACTACACAATGGGAAATGAAGTATTTGCAACAACCAGAACATTTAGGTTATAATGAGTGTCAGAGTAGATAATTTAGAAACCAAGTTAAATCATTTGGGGGCTTGATTTCTCTGTCTTGACCTACTGGATTATTGCTTTATTGCCTTTCAGACTGATGACATTTTTCTACACAGTTACCTTCTTATTATTAATGAATTCTTCATGCCACACCTACTCTGTTTGGATCTCTGAATTACCTTCTCCTTTTGGTTTCTGTACCTCGGCTTTCCTCTTATCGAGGCTCCTCTGCCAGTATTTTTGGGGTATTGGTGTGAGAGTCAGACATTCCCAGGACGAGATCCCAGGCTGTGTCATCTTGAGCAAGTCAGTCTTACTGGTCTTCCTGTATTCCTTTTTATTTTAAACAAAGAATGACGAAGCTTGCCTTGCAGGGTGGTGGTTAGGGTTTGAGGGAGTGTGTGTCATTTGCCCAGCACGTGGGAGGTAGCTAATAACAGGTGTGTACTTGCTCTATACCAGGGGTCCGCTTGGTCTTTGCACAGCACAGGTGCTCAGTAAGTGCTCTCCCAAAGGATCACTGACATTACAAGCAGGGTAATGTTTATAACCAAGGGGAGGTGAATGTCGTCAGGCCCAGGTTTGCATACTTAAAACTGCTGAATTGTTGCAAAGACAGGTTGCATACTGTTTACCCAGTTGCATTTACAAAAGACTGGTCCTGTTATAACAAAGCCTGTTAAAACAACACCTAGGAAGTAGTTAAGGCCACAAGAAGTCAGTGGATAGCATACTCTGTGTCCTGTGTGGAGATCTGGGAATGAATAAGGGGGAGAGAACGTGGAGTGACATAGGACACTTCCTAGAGGAGGTGAGATTTTAACCACAATAATAATTCCTACTTATGGAGCGACTGCTCTGTTCCAGGCATTGCCTACAAGAATCACAGTCATACTATAGGGCCAATATTTTTTTCCATCCCACTGAAGGGTAAACTGAGGCTCCAAGAGGCCATATATTGAGGCAAGTGTGTAAAATTTGGAGAGAAATGTCAAGTGGGCATTTCAGGTAGGGGAAGAGAATGAAGAGATGGACAAAGATAAGGAATTTGAAGCACTTTTTGGTAGCATTAGAATTTTACCACATTTCTCTTGATTTTTAGGATAAGTGGCCTATTGACTAGAATTTGAGATTTTTATTACATTGTTAAATTGGCTTTTGCGTGTATATTGCTTTTATGTTTATTTCTGATATTTGTTTTATCAAAGCCTTTTAAATTTGTTGGATTTTATATTCTTAAGTTTGATGAAGTAGATACTTTTATATCTGGGAGGAGGAGAGAGGCAGGGAGTGTGTTGAACGGAACGCAGCAACCTTGGGTTCTGGTCACTTCTCTGCTGGTGTCCAGCTGTGTGGCCCGGGGCCTGGCGTGCCACAGCACTGAAGTGGCGGTGCTGGTACTCGGCGTGTTCCGGTGGTGCTGGCACAGCCAGTTAGCGAGGATGGCTGGGATTGAAACGAGAACTTTGCACTCCAACCCAGGCTTTTGCTAGATCAAGTTTCTTTTGATGTCTTAGCCACGCCCCCTCTGAGATAGCTCTCTCCGGGTTGTGAATATATCTGTGTTTCCCATCATGTTTCTGCTTTTGTCTTGGCTTCAAAGTAGCTCAGAGCTAAATTTATTGCTGGATAATAGTTGCTGGATTGGCCAAGGTTTTAAATTATATTTTTTATTTTTTAATGTGATTTCCCCCCCATTTTTATTTTGATAATCTTATTCTTTGTATCCTTTATTGTACATCACCTCAAATCCTTTCAAGAAGTAGATCAGGTGTACGTTTTAGAATCATTTATCTGGGCAGAGGCCCATCGAACAAATGGAAAACAGATTTGGGGACTTTGGTCTAAAAAGTTTGGGATAGATTTTTGTATTTAAGCTCCCTCTTATATTATTCCCTATCAGATGGTCCCTATGGCTCATTTTTTGGTCTTCTCATATGCAGTAAGCATGGGGGAAAGTTTTCCTTTGTGAAAATTATTTGTTTCCCTGATATGACAGTACTTGTGGGATAACACTGGGTCCTGACCTTGTAGAGAGACCTATGATTGCTGGAGGTTGCGGGCTTGTCTTTGTGACAGGCGCCCACAGCACTGGCGTCTGTGTGACAGGCCCGAGGCAGCTTTCCTGGAGTCCACGCCTGCCCTCTCCAGGGCTGCAGGGTGGTGGGCGGCGGGGCACAGGCAGCTGCTAGCTCCGACTCCTGGGATGTGGAAGGATGAGATTCTGGGCACAGTTACTAGGTGTCACTACCCCTGTTTTCAGCCTGGCTTTTAGAGGAAGCTTTTATTTACTGGACAATCATTTGGCATCTACTTACTATATGCCGGGCACTGAGATGGGGACTGTATTTTTAGGCACTTAATTGATGCCAGCAGTGTTAATAATTAGATAGGATAAACTCAGTACATAGACAGTACATTGCAGAGGAATAATATCGAGAAGACTCATAGTAGCTGATGTGTGCGGTTCTAGTGGAGGCACTGAGGCCACCGTGGAAACGGAGACACATTACCTGGGGGAGAAGCAGGGAAGCAGCGTCCCGTTTCTAGGTTGTGTTCTTTGTGTGTCAGGGCCTCCCTGGGTACCTCTTCACAGTCATTCCCGATGCCTGGGCTTACAAAGAAAGTACCGTGGGTCCCGCAGCCCTTGGTGTGGTCCCCAGAGAGGGCCCAGTTGTTTGCAGAAGTCACGTGGGGGTGGAGTTGGTAGGCCCGCCTTGCTGCTTCCTCCACCCTCCCCTCTGTGTTGATTCCTCACGCTAATTGTACTGATTGCTTTTCTCCCCAGGTTGCTGGCTTAGGCTTTATCTTATCTAATTTTATGTTGTCCAGCCTCATCCCTTCCCCCGGCCTCCCTTCCTGTGTCCCCCTCAGCCCCGTTGGCATGTGTGGCCTTTGCTAGGGTCTGGCCCTGTCTCCTGTCCCCCTCTCTCAGCCCACTCTTGCTTGTGACCCGCGTCCTTCCCACCTCTTCTGCTGCTTGCTTTTCTTACCTTCTGTCACATTTACATGCTCACTATTTCTTTTTACTCTAAGCATCTGTTCATCTACATCATGAGCTGCAGTTGGTATAATTAAATATGTAATATGTTTATTTTAATATCAATATGTGTCTTCATACACATATTAGTAAGAGACTTGGCTGTCGGCGCTGGGCTGGATCGCTGTCTGCGAATGCCCACTCTGGCCAGCTCCCCCTCGGATGTGTATTGTGCACCTCATGGGCTCGCTCGCTCTCTGCACGTCTCTCTGGGTGTCCCTGGCTCGCTCTCTGACACGAATCGCGCTAATAGGCCTGCCCCTTTTCTGCTCCACAACCCCCCGTTTGTAGGCACACACAGACACCTGGCGGGTGAGGGGGAACGGAAAAGGTGTTCAGCGAAGCTTGCAGGAGAACCAGTGGAGAACTAGAATTGCACGCCCACATTTACAGCCCTTGCTGCTAGCTCGTCTAGTACAGCAGCACTGTGACAGCTTGGGCCTGGGAGCCTGGGCAGTCTCCCCAGGGTATGCTGCTGATGCAAAGTGTGGAAGGCAGGAGCAATCCTGGCCTCGCTGGCCTGTGAGTCCCAAGTGAATGGTAGGGGAGCCAGCCCATATGTGGGGCTTCTGCAGTGGAGTGACGGGAAGCAGAGGATCCAGTACTGGAATAGATTACATGGTATTTGCTTGTCATTTCCATTTAAAGGTAAATAAAAATCTATCTTTGGCGTAGAAGTCCAGCCTCCTGACCTGTGGGTAAATATCGACGGACAAGCTTTACCTCCCATGGAGAAAAGGCTTGCATGCCAGGGCTATAAATTCGAGCTCTGTGCTGGGTGTATCTTCTTAATGTTTTCTGCTGAGTGGAATCAGAACATGTTGTTTCTTTTGAGGTTACAAAAAGCAAACAAGGATCCCCTTCCTCCCAGACTAGTGGGAAGTAAACTAATTACTTGAAATCCTGTTTTATCAGCCATAAAAGTTAGATGAAAGCTGGGGCGGTTATATTAGATCTTGATGTATCGTGGACCACAAATTTCTATTCCTTTTCTGGAAGAGAAAAACTGCATTTTAGATGTAGATAATTTGGTCACATATTTTAGGCTATCACATACAAAGATTCAAGTTTCTAGAGTTTGGAGTGTTCGCACAGTGACAGGCATGCAAGTCGCTTAACCTCCTTGAGCTCTGGTTTCCTGGGCTGTGTGAGGAGGATGAAAATTCCTGCCTCGTAGGTGGTAGCGAAGATCCAATGAGCAGCGTATGCTGGTGGGCTTAATCCGTGTTCAATAAGTATCAGTAAGATATCACCCTTTGATAAGCCAGCTGAAGGCCTGAGTGGTTCTTTGGTTCTTGTTTGTTAGTTTTGTTATGATGTATGGCTGGGCCTAAAATGTTATAACACGTGCTGTTTGTGCTTCTGTGGACACGGGTGTTTTCAGGGTGTTAACTGTATTGTTTCATGGAAACTTCAAAAGGACTCATGACTCCAAAAAGGGCCGAAAAGTTTTGAATTTCCATTTTCTTTTCTTTACAAAAGATTTTAAAACTCAAGTCATGTAATTAATAACAGGGAAGGTTGAGTCAAAGATTTTTTTCTTACTCTGGTCATTTTTTAAGCTGAACTTGGCATGGGTTGAAGCAAATTCATGTCTTCTTGACCATTCAGTTTTTTTTTTTTTAAGCTGAGAAAATAGATTCTGTCTCTAATGAAATAATTGCAAACAGTCCTGTTAACATATGGTACTGATTTTTCACAGAAGCATGGTTGAAATGCATGGGAACTACCAGGTTAAAAGACATAAAAATAGACAACCCATGTAGTCCAGATGGTAACTCCAAACTAGAGGATCCAAGTGGCACGAGAAACTGTCCAGAGCAGGGGTGGGCAAGCTGTGTCCCCCAGGCCAAACCTGGCCTTATGTTTGTTTTTGCGTGGCCCACAAATGGAGAATGGTGTTTTACATTTTTAAATGTTTGAACAAAAATCCAAAGAAGAATAATACTTTGTGACATGTAAAAATAATATAAAATTTACATTTCAGTTTCTGTAAGTAAAATGTTATTGGAACACAGCCACACCCATCCATTTATGTATTATCTGTAGCTGCTTTCCTATGACAATGGCAGAATTGAGTAGTGGACTGAAATATTTGCTGTCCGGCCCGTCACAGAAAAAGTTTGCCAATCCCTTGTCTAGATGTCGAGGAATTGTAGTTCTAATGTGTATTAATCGAGATGTGATTTCTTTCCAAAGTTCCGCTTTTAACTATTTTTCTTTTTACTTATATTTCTTACCAAGAAAGAAAGCTATAAAGAAGAAAAACTAACATAGCCCATCAAAACCATTACTCAGACTCCCTCTTCTAACATTTTTGGTAATCAAAATAAAAATGCACATGTTAATTTTTTTCAAACAGTGTTAAGAAAGGTATAAAGTAAAAACTTGTCTTCCTATATTTTCCCCTAATCCGATTCGTCTACTCACAGGTAACATTTAATAGTTATCGTTCCAAAAAATGTTTTGTGGTTATACCAGAGTATATATGAATATCCTTTTTAAAATGCTTCTCATATCATGTTTTTTTTTTTTTTGGAGACAGTTTCGCTCTATTGCCTCGGCTAGAGTGCCGTGGCATCAGCCTAGCTCACAGTAACCTCAAACTCCTGGGCTCAAGCAATCCTCTGCCTCAGCCTCCTGAGTAGCTGGGACTATAGGCATGCGCCACCATGCCCGGCTAATTTTTTCTATATAGTTTTAGTTGTCCAGCTAATTTCTTTCTATTTTTTAGTAGAGACGGGGCCTCGCTCTTGCTCAGGCTGGTCTTGAACTCCTGACCTTGAGCAATCCTCCCGCCTCGGCCTCCCAGAGTGCTAGGATTACAGGCGTGAGCCACTGTGCGTGGCCATATCATGCTTAATTTACTAGTAAAATATTCTTAATTATTTAACCTTTTATTATGAAAAATTCCAAATAGGTACACAAGACAGAAAAGTGTAATGAACTCTGTGTACCCGTCATTCAGCTTCCACACTTTTCATCTGGTGGCCAATCTTATTTCATATATGGCATCCACGTCCCATGTTGTTATGAAGCAAATCCCAAGGACATCATTTTATCTGTAAATACTTCAGTACCTGTCTCTAAAAGATAATGACTCTTTGTAAAAACATAATCACAGACTGCTAACACTTGAAAAATAACAATTCCCTAATGTAAATTTGAATACCTAGTATTACTTAGTTATCTTTTTTTTTCTTTTTTCTTTTCCCCCTCACAATTGTCTTTTAAATGTCATAGTGTCTTTTATTCTTTCTTGGAATTAGGGTCCAGATAAGGTTCACACAATGTGATTGGTTGTTGTCTTTTAATCTATTCATTCCCTCTATATTTCTTTTATTCTCCTTGCTACTCAGTTTTCAAAAAATGAGGTTATTTGTTAGGCAGAAGTTTTATATCCCTGTGGTATTCTGTAATATCTTCGTTCTTTTGTCCTCTGAATTTCGTGAGGATTGGTAGTTGAATCTAGAGGCTCGATCACATTCAAGCTTTGTTGTATTTTATTATTTTTAGCTAGGCTACTCTGTGGGTGGCAGTGAGTCCTTCCAACAGGCACTTAATCTCTGATGGTCTCTTTTTGTGATGTTAGCACTCACTGGGGCTTAATGTGTAAATCAAGTCATTCATTATGGGTTGTAAAATGGTGGTAACCCTAATTCATTTCTTTGCCATGTATTGGCTGAAATGTTTGATTTTTTTCCCCTGTATTTACCAGTTTTGCAAGTTTTGAGTAAGTTTATTAGCATCCTTTAATAGTGATTGGTTTGGTTTTTGTTTTTGTAATTTTTTAAAGTATTATGAATTTAAACATATTTAATGTATTCCATCAAAGTTACTGATGCTCAAATTGTCCCCTTTATGGCTAGTGTGAGCTTTTTCAGGTTGGTTCCTGAATCTGTTTGACATGAGCCTAGTAGTCTTTGATAGCTTTCTTAATATCTGGTACAATAAGATCTTCTGGATTCATTGTACGCATTTCTTGCGCTAGGTCTGGAATCAGCCAATTCTTCAAGGAGTCAGTCCTGCTTCTTCTGAGTAGGAAATAGTATTTCAAGACTCCATTCTGGGCTCAGAGGTGCATATCCATAAACAAACAGTTTTTTATAGTAAAAATGCATGTAGAAAATTCATACAGTACAACACCTATGTAACCACCCTGCGCCATGAAGTAGAACATGGCAGAAGTTCTGAGCACCATGGTGGATCCCTTTCTGAGCAGCCTTTGCCCATGTCCTCTTAGAGTAACTATTCAACGTTTATGGTAATCGCTTCCTTGCTTTTTTTGTTTTATCATTTAAAACAAAAAATATATCCCTCAGCGATATAGCTTGGTTTTGAATTTTATACAAATGGATCATGCTTCTTGAAGTCATTTTTATCTTGCTTGTTTAATTCAACATAAGATCCATTCATGGTTTCATTTTCTTTGCCATATGATGTTCCATTGCGTGAACAGATCACAGTCCATTCATTCATTCTGCAGCTGAGTTGTTTCTGCTTACGAGCTGTTAAAAAAATGCAAAATGCTGCTCACCTTGTATCTGTCTCTGGGTGTACATGTGTGTACATTTTTGAAGGATGTGTACATAGAAATAGCATTGCTGGGTTAAAAGCTATATGTGTCTTCTTTCCACAGTGTTGTACCGGATGAGGTGCTCACTAGTAGCGTGTGAGCATTCCTGTTGCTTCCCATTCTTGCCGCACCAGGAATCGTCAGACTTTAACTTTTGTTAGTCTCTTGATTCGAAGTGATACCTGACTGTGACTTTGGTTTGGTGTTTCCCTGATTACCATTGAGGTTAAATACCTTTTTATATGTTTGACTATTGGATCTCTTCTTTTATGAAGTTTCTGTTCCAGTTCTATTCCAACAAATCTTTGGCTCGTTTTGCCATTGAGTTGTCTTTTCCTTGTTGATTTATGGGCATTTTTGTATGTATTGGATACAGGTTCTCATTGGTTTTATGTGTTGTGAATGTCTTTTCCCACTCTGTAGCTTATTTTCACTTTCTTTATGGTGAGTTCTTGTACTATTTTTGTCTTATTTTTAGGAAATCTTCTTATACTCTATTAGGACATATGATTTAGTAAAGATCTAAAATATAGTAATTATGTTATATATTAATAACATACAGACACTTTAGTATTTTATGTAGTTATATAACATTTATTTATTTATTTATTTTTTAATTATTTTTGAGACAGAGTCTCACTCTGTTTCCTGGGCTAGAGTGCTGTGGCATCAGCCTAGCTCACAGCAACCTCAAACTCTTGGGCTCAAGCGATCCTACTGCCTCAGCCTCCCGAGTAGCTGGGACTACAGGCATGTGCCACCATGCCCGGCTTACATAACTTTTAAAAGCCAGGGGGCTTCACCTTTCTGTGCACATTCCTTTTTTATTTACTTATTTTTGAGACAGGGTCTTGCTATGCTGCTGGTCTTGAACTCCTGGGCTCAAGTGATCCTCCTGCCTCAGCCTCCTGAGTAGGTGGGATTACAGGGGTGTGCCACTGTACCTAGCTGTGCCCTTTTTAAAAATCTACATAACAGGAATAATACTATCACATTGCACCTTTTTCATGTAAAGTTTTATTCTGGAGATCTTTCTATGCTACCCGTATACCAATCCACTTGATTCTTTGTTATGGTGGCATGGCATTTCATTGATAGAATTGAGGTTGTTCTAGTCTTATTAAAATGGTGCTGCAAAAAACTCTTGCATATAATCCTGTTTTAATTTTGTGAATGTGTCTATAAAGCAAATTCTCAACATTGGAACTTCTGGGTCAAATAATTTGGATTTGGTTGTTTTAAATATTAATACATGTTAATATTTGCTCTCAGTTAATTCATGTAAAATGGCAATTCATGTAGTCTAAACTAGAAGGTCTAATTGGTTACATTCAGAGAAATAATCTGAATGTGAAGTGATTTTTAGACCTAACCTGTATTAATTGCAATATGATTACAGTCTTTTAAAAAGATTGACACATACCATTCTCCATATTTAAAGGAAGAAACTGCTAATTTAGCCAAATAATCGTTTGGAGCAAATTTCATGGGGGAGTCTATGCTTGTGTAGAGTGTACATCGTAAAGACAGGAAGGTGAGCAAATGCCTTAATTGTGTTATAAAATCAGCACAGAGAAGCTTCCTGTAATGACTGCTGATGTTCTTTGTGACAAGTAACTTGAGAGTTCTTGGGTTCCTGGATAATCACCTTCCCCAAAGTGGGGAATCTGCCCAGCCTTTTGGATTTTTGATTTTATTCAAATTGAAATGCTTTTTCCCCTCTGTTCCAATCATTCTTTGAGTATATCCGTTTTGCCTCAGACATTTCCTGAGAGCTTAACTGTGTTCTAGGCAATAGTAGATGTGTGCAAGGTGGAGGATTGATTGTGAGGAGGGTGACTGCACGCAGATTGCCTTTGCAGAGAGGAGTTTATGCAGTACACTGGCGTGATGGACTTTTACCATTAATTGGGTATAATTCCCTTCAGGACAGCATTTAGATCAAAGCAGCTGAGCTAGTCGCAGAAGACCGCATATTATATGATTCCATTAATATGAATGTCCTGAATAGGGAAATCTGTAGAGCCAGAAAGGACATCAGTGATTGTTTAAGGCTGAGGGGAATGGGGTGATGGGGCTTCTTTTTGAGGTGATGAAAATGTTCTCAAATTGACTGTGTTGAGAGTTGCATATATCTGTGGATATATTAATATTAAAAACCATCGAATTTATACTTTAAATGAATGAATTGTGTGATATATGAATTACATCTCAATGAAGCTATTAAAAAACATTAAAAATAACAAAAATTACAACTGTTTTTCCTCAGCTGGCTCAGTGAGGTTTTCCCTGTAAGTTCCATGGTTGCTTTAAAGGATGCATGGTACAGAGTTGTCAGGTCTGGAGGAAAGGTCCTAAAACAGATGCCTGTTGGGTGTAAAGTGAAACAGCCAAGTTTACTTCTCAACAGATAAGAAAGTAATCTTTTGTGCTTCCCTTCTCCACTAAATATGAATCAGCGCTATTCAGGGGCTCTTTAAAGGTGTCAACACTATTAATTCTTGTTTTGGTACAAAAAACAAAAGCAGAACAAAAAACTCCGCACAAACCAACCCGCCCAGCTCTTTTAATACAAAGGTTTGTAACTTCTCAGAATTTATAATTAAGATTTTTTTGGGTTTATTTTTTATTTTATTTCAGAATATTACAGGGGTACAAATATTTTCGTTACATGGATCGCTTTTGTATAGTTTGAGTCAATGTTGTAAGTGTGTCCATCACCCAGAGAGTGTGCATTAGGTGTGAATTTACCCATCCCCTCCTTTCCCCCTACCTGCTTGATTTCCAGTGAGTTTCACTTTCATATGTGTATATAAGTGTTGATGGATTAATTCCAGTTTCATAGTGAATACATGTGTTGAGATACTTCACTTAGAAGAACGGTCTCCAGTTCCATCGAGACTGTTACGAAAGGTATTAATTCCCCATTTTTTTATGGCTAAGTAATACTCCATGGTATACATACACCACATTTTATTAATCCACTCATGTATTGATGGGCATTTGGGTTGATTCCACATCTTTGCAATTGTGAATTGTGCTGCTATAAACATTCTAGTAAGTGTCTTTTTTATAAAATGACTTTTTTTTTTTTCCTTTGAGTAAGTGCCCAGTAGTAGGATTGCTGGATCAAATGGTGGGTCACTTTTAGTTTTTTAAGGTATCTCCATACTGTTTTCCATAGAGGTTGCACTAGTTTGCAGTCCCACCAATAGTGTTTTAAGTGTTCCTTTCTCTTCGCATCCATGCCATCATCTGTCGTTTGGGGACTTCTTGATAATATAATTAAGATTTAAATGGTATTTCTCCTCACTGCCGCCCCCACCCCCATTTCTGAGAGTAAATCTTTTCTATTGTTAGGGTGAAAAGAAAGTAGGTAAAGAACTTTACAGTTGAGTTAGTATTTGTTATTCCCCATAGGTCTATAGTATATACTAAGAAATTAGTGGGTATTTATTGAGTTCCCACTGCCTGCCTGTCCTTGTGTAAGACACTCTGGCAATCCCCAGGGATACAGCACCCAGCGGAGACAAATGTGAAGAATAATTATTATGCTAATGATAGCTAGCATTTATTGATTACTTACTATGTGCTAGGCCTGTAAATTTTACAGTTGTTATAAAAGCAGGAAAAATCCTGTGACAGAGAGGCACCATCGTCTTGTTCACTTCTCACAACTGGAGCGGGAGAGGCAGTTTTACTACTTCACAGGTGAGGAAACTGAGATTCAGAGAGCTCAGATACCTTGCCCAAGGCCACAGGACTATAGGTGGTGGGTTCATACGCAGATCTGTCCAGCATCAGAGTCTGAACTTTTTCTTGTCAGGGCAGGGGAGCATGGAATTTATAACATTTTAATGACACAAAGAATACAAATTAAAAGATAAGGGAAAGCACAAAGAAGACAATAAAAACCACCCATAATTCTACCACACAGACATGCCCATCTTTAATGTGTCTGCATATTTCCTTCTGGTCTGTGTTTTTATGCCTTGTGATTTATTTTTATATCCACTCAACCTCTGTCAGCCCATCAGCGAAAGCCGTTGCTAATTCATTAAAGGACCTTGGGACTGAGGACATGCCAGTCATAATCAGGATGTCATGGACTGAGAATTGGGGGATGGGGGAAGGACACAGACCTGACAGGTTCACACCATGGTCCAACTCGGAAGGTCGTCTTGTCCCAAAGTGTCCCCTCAGTCTTTCTCCACTCCCCCAGCCATTATACTGTCTCTCCTGTGAAACAATTAAAAATATCTACAAATGGGCACATTCTGTGGCAGGTACAGTTACAGAAATGGTGAGCACGGTATGGGCAGATGCAGGGCCAGCAGTAACTGCTTTGGGCAAGGACGGGGTAGGGCTGGCTGGAGGCAAAAGAGAAGGATTCCTGAGACATAGGGGACTGGGGATGGCTCTCATCCAGTGGAAAACCTGAAAACAGGGGGGAGAAAGTTCCATGTACTATGAAAAGGTCGTGAGAACCTCCAGTCCTGGGAGGATCTAGGCAAGGGAAAAATCAGATGGGACTTTACCCAGTGAGTCATCAGTCATTTGCCTGGCGATTGGTGGGAGTCACTTGCGTGTTGTGCCTGTTTCCAGTGGGAGGTTAGAGCTTCCTCTCTGAATTAATATCAAAAGAAGAGCTGCATTTACAAATCGATATGCATCTTACGTGTGGATGGCATATTTAGATGCAGAGGTTGGCATAGTGAATGGGGGTGGTTTGAGGTAGCGAGGCATATGGGTTCCAGGCTTAGGCCCTGGTGTTGTAATCTCAGCTGTGCTACTTTCTAGCACTGTGGCCTGGCAAGTTGCTTAGCCCTCATTTGTAGAAGTAGGGCCAGTAACAGCATCTACCCCCTAGGCTTAAAGGCTGTGGAAGGATTAAATGAGATGAGGCACATGAAGCATTTAGCACAGGGCCTGGCACAGAGGAAGTGCTCCATAGAGATTGGCCAATGTTTTATAATTCTAGAGAGGAGGAAGGGTGAATGTTAAGGTTGGAGAAGTATGGATTCTTCCCATCATGTTCACAAAGAAAACCATGCTCTGAGGCCTTCGGCAAGTCACTTTAACCTTTTGGGCCTCAGTTTCCTTAACAGTGAGATGGTGGGTGGTTCTAGTGATCTCTAGGTTCTGTCCATGACCATAATCCTATGATTCTTTAGTTTTAAAGAGTGTCTCACTGAATACAACGGACTTATCAGACTGTTTCCTTCCTTGAGCCTCCCCACCCCAACAACAGTGACAGGGCAGTGGTTATTCCTGCCACTCTCCAGGGGAGGCAGCAGGCTGGTAGACATTTAATGACTTGCCCTCGCAAGGCCTCGGAGCTTATGAGAGAGCACAAAGCCGGGTCCCTTTGAAATGACTGCGTGTGATACGGCTGAACCTCAATTGGGCTTTTGCCCTTGTTGCAAAACTAAGCCCAAAGGGTGTGCTTAGAGGAGCTGGGTGAGGATTTCAGGAGAGAGGATTCCCAGGGGAGCTTCAGGCTAGGACTGTCACAGTAGCGTAGTAATTTATGGGCTCCTGACAGCTTGAAAAGGTCATGGTGTTCTTCTTTATTTAAAAACGAAAACAAAGTAACTTGGGGTTCAGAGAAAAATGTAAGGCTTTGTGAAGACTGACCTCAAAATCCCTGGTTGTTACCATTGTAAAAATTCGATTTGTTTGATGTAATTAGCCAAAGCTGGACACTTTCTTCTCGTTCTCAGAGCAGTTGGGATTCAGGGCACGGGATGAAGCAGCGCTGGGGCAGAGGGTGGGGAGGAGGCGCTCTGGCAACAGTGGAACGTCCAAATTGTTTCTATTGTGTGCTCTGATGTCATTCTTTTTCTGCAAGCCCTCTGTGGTTTATCACTTTCCATTTCACGCACCCTTCTTGTAAAGCAATTACGGAATCGGGAAAATAGGCAGTGGTGGTGTGAACAGTGCCTTTTGGAATGGAGCACTGATGCAAACTGGGTCTCTGCTTGTGGAGGTTGAAGCACGTGTGGGGCCCGTGCATGGGGGCAGGAGAGAATCTTTCTTAGAGAAATGACGGAGGTCACGAGGGGTCACAGTTGCACATTAGGCCTCTTTGGCGGGGCCCTCTCGCCCCCGACTTCCTCTGACACTGCTTACTGGCTGCACGAGGACAGTGGCCGTGGCTGCGGCAGCTGAGCTTGTAATTTAGATGTTACCACTGCTCAACCATGAAAGGTCGGGGTCGGGCGGCTCTGTCCTAGTGCTGGGAGGGAGGTGTGGGCCCTGGGGGAACTGGCGGCTGGATTTGGAATGTGGCTGGTTCCAGGAACCCAAAAGAGTTAGCACTAGGACCTGTGGGTCTGAATTTGGGGTGGGGGATTCCCCAAACCAAACTGCGTCTGTACCTTTATGTATAGGCACCCACTGTATAGCTATTTAATGATCAGGGTTCACATTAATCTCTGTCCTAGGTTTTGTTATTTTAGAGTGGCTTTTGGCTCAGGGTTCTGGTGACCAACTGGTTACAACCATAATTTAGCCTCTAAAAGGCTGTTAGAGCCAGGAATTGGCCAGCAGGGATGAGAAGCCATCTTCAAGGAGATCCTGCTGCATTTATGATTGGGCACTTGCTCTGCATCAATTTTTGCGCCTTGTCTCCTACCCCAAACCACTCCTATGTCTTTGAATGATGAAAGCTTTGGGTTATTGGGCTCAACTCACCAGCCTGGCCCTATGTGCATGATTATTACTAAGTACACTGCATCACACAAAGTCATAGCAAAGTAAACGGATAGAAATTGGCCTTGCTTCCTTACGGTGGGCAAGCGACTTGCCTCTCCTGAATCTCAGTGTTTTTATTTTATGCTGGGGACACTAATATAATATATATGCATATAATGTATAATACCCATCTACGACATGGCCTTTGGAAAGTGAGACTTACTGCTGGAAAGTTGTCTGTAGTAAATTATATTATTACATACCATTCTTCACATTCACCCAAAGAGTTTTTATTTTGTTATTCCTTTTTGATCCCATCAATGATTCTGTGCAAAAAAGGGGCAGGAATTGTTAAACTCACCCCACCCCCCCATTTTACAAATGAGGGAAACTGAGGCTCCTGGATGTTGAGTGACTTGTCCAGGATTATTTACTGAATAAATGTCAAAAATCAGTAATACAACTAGGTGTCCTGGGTCTTAGTCCAGTGCTTTTGTCATTATTGTGTGCTGAGACAGGGCAGTAAGGCTCGTTGGCTGCGGCCCTAAGTGCTCACTCACCTACCTTTGTGCCCCTCACCCCCACCCCTCTTGTTTGGTAGCTGTTGATGAGGGCAGCTGTGAGCCAGGCCCTCTGCTGGGTGTTAGAAATATGTTAGCAAGGTAAACATGGCTTCTGCTCTCTTGGAGCCTACAATCTAGATGGACTTTAAAAAGATAATTTCTCTTTCTTTTCTGCGTCCTGTGAATGTGCAATGGTCCGGGGTGGAGAGAGATTCAGTCCTTCTCGTCTTGGGCTCCATCTTACTTTCTTTCCCCTTTTGGAAAGTCGTGAAACAGCTCTTAGATGGGCGCCTCAGGGTTCTGCCTTCCTGTGTTTGAGACTTTGTGTACTTGGCAGTTGGAGACCATGGAGGTTGCATTTGTGTGGGCTGAAGGGAGTTGAAGAAGAGAAGAGACAGGGAAGTTTCTCCAAGGAGGCACATTTTGAACCAGCTCTTAAAGATGATGCCAGTGGCCCCTTGGAGGTAGCTGCCTCTCTTGCTGGCTGTCATGACCAGCCATGGAGTGTCGGTAGTTGTCACTAGACCTCTCATTACTTGTGAAATTTTAATGCTGGTTTACCTTCTCTGAGTAGAGCTGGAAATGACAAGGCAATGAAGTCCGGCCTGTATGCCTCTAGCATCCTTTCCCCACCAGTTTTTCCCTAAGGGAAAACTTTCCACTCCTTGGCACTGTCGGACAGGTTCTCCAGCATGAGCAACTGGGGTAGTTCCAGGAGAGTGGAACGCCGGGCCAAGGAGGATTATCCCAGATTTTCCAGTTGGGTGAGTGGAAGGGAGGTCTGGGCTCATTAAATAATCAGTTTGTTTTCCCTTCCATCAAGGAATGGAGGTGATTTGCAAATTTCTCTGTGGTTTGATTTTCCTCTTCCTCTCTTGGTCCTCTGATTCTTTCTGCCTCTGTCTTGTCTTTGCTCTTCCTCTTTGCACCTTTCTCTCCTGAAAGGTCATTTGGCAGAATGCTTAGAAAGAGTCATGTTAAATATACTCCTTTTGTGGCTTAGTTAGTGGTGCACAACGTAACTGAAGGAGAAAACACACCTTGGCTGTGTTTCTTCACAGATTGTATCCTTCCAGAGAGCTGAATTTTCCAGAGTGCTGAAGCTGAATTTTATCCATTGTAAGCAACAAAGCTTTTTTTTAATTTATTTTTAAAAAATCCATTTTGGAAGGAAATTCTCCGAAATATAGTACACATTTAACTGCCTTCAGAAGCAGCCAGCTTGGAACCTAACCTGACATTTTTTCCATCGTGCAGGGTCACTGTTATGAGCATCAGAGAGTCTGCTGTGCTAGGGGAGTGATGCCTTCAGGTCGTTTGCCCCTGCAGGCAGCAGCTCCAGAGGCTTGGGCTTTGCTGAGTCCTATATCTGGTTCTAGCCCATCTGTTCCCTTCCCTACCCCCACCCCCGCCGACTGTTAGGTATTACTTTTGCTTGTAATTTCTCTCCCCTTCTAATTCGTGTGTTCAGAAACAAGAGAGCAATTTATTTAGAAATATGAGAACAGCGTCTGCCATATAGTGGTTCTTATTGTAGGCACTGCAATAGTTTGCATAAATGTTCGCATTTAATACCCACACGGAGCTATGAGATGGGTAGCATTGTTGTCTTTGTTTTACAGAGGAGGGCCCTGAGCAGCAGAGAAGGTGACCACACATCCTCCTTGCCTGAAATACAGGAAATTAATTCAACAGGCATTCTTTGGGGGCTTCTGTTGTACTTGTTAAACATCATTAATTAAAAATAATTGGTGGGGGAGAGTGTTAAGTAGTAACAGAAGAGTTTGAATAATAGAATATTCTTAAATAGTCTGATTATTTACAGGGCTTCACAAATCTTTGTGCTGTTTTAGAACACTTAAAGGGCTTTAAGAATGATAGAAACAGTCTATAAATTAAATTAAAATGCAAATGCCATCTTCTCACTGCTGCTACAGGGTTTAGCTCAGCAGATCAGAGGACAGCGAGTATACTAGTTGTTTTCTGTTTGTCACATACTGATATCGCAATACTTTGTGTTCTTTTACACAGTCTAATTGTCTTAAACTTGAATTGCTTTCATTTAAAGCCATTTACATTGCTTTTGTCAGATGGAAATGATATTTGCATATGCATTTCAATTTACATATGCATAGGCCCTTGCGACCATGTGGGTATAGTGAACCCAGCTCTAGGTGATTAGTCAGTAGACTTGAGCTCCAGTTTTGCCTCTACTACCAACTTGCTGTAGGGCCCAGAGCAGAAATTATTACTTTTCTGGGCCTCATACTCCTCAGCTCATACTCCTCAGCTATAAAATGAGGAGATAAGGAAATCTTTTTTTTTTGAGACAGAGTCTTGCTCTGTTGGCCAGGCCAGAGTGCTCACTACAACCTCAAACTCCTGGGCTCAAGCAATCCTCCTGCCTCAGCCACCTGAGTAGCTGGGACTAAAGGTGCACGCCACTACGACTGGCTAATTTTTTCTATTTTTAGTAGAGACAAGGTCTCGCTCTTGCTCAGGCTGGTCTCTAAGGCCTGCCCTCAAGTGATCCTCCCACCTCGGCCTCCCAGAGTGCGAGGATTACAGGTGTGAGCCACTGCGCCCAGCCGAGATAAGGAAATCTGACAGGATTTCTAGTCTGGGACATTCTAGAAGATTCTTGATAATCTCAAATGATTGCTACCAGAGATATAGTCTTTAGGTGCTCACTCCAAAAAGGGCCATAATAAGCATAAAGTATAATAATGTAAACTCGTAACTTACCAGATTCTTTGAAAGTTGATTCTTTTAAGTATATTATGCTTGCTCATATTTTAAACATTTTAAAACAATTAAAAAATTTTTCTTCATGTTCTCCATTGGCTTTTCAAACATTCTATTTGTAGATAGCACAGAAGTGGTGTTCAGATTGTTTCAGATTAATATCACAAAATCTCAATTGCTAAATTTTCTATTAATGATGTTCTTAGACTGTCAGTTCACGTTGGCCCTTTAACTTTGAGTAAATTAGAGAGTATAGGGGTAAAGTTTTTCTGCCTTCAATATTCAAAGGATTATTTTTTTCTCCTGAGCAGTTCTGCACATGCATATAGGACAAAAGTAGAATAAGAATTTAAAATGGAAGAGATTTCAGTTGGCTGCCGAGCTGGTGGGAGGAAGGGGTGGTGTGTGGTAGTGACCCGTTTCAGATCACCCCTCATAAAAAAGTGCATTCACTGACCCACACTGGCGCCCGTGGAGGGGACTGAGGGGGCAGAGAGTGAGGAGAGCCAGGGATGCCCTTCCAAGGTGCCGTCCAGGGCAGGCGGGAGCAGTGGGGCTAGCTGGCCTGCAAGGGCCCTTTCTGCATGTGGGGGCTGTGATCCTGAACCAGTGAGACATGGCACCTGGCTCAGGGAGTGCAGAGGAGCCGTCCGTCCGGTTCTCCGCTGGGTTGAACAGCATCCGTCTCTCCCTTCACCCCGGGTCCAGGTCTTTGCCCTGCACATGCGCAGTAACCTCGGAGGCTCTGTGAACCTCCCGCTCTGCATTCCTTGACCCTTCATGAGCTGTTTCCTCTATAAGTGGGTCAGGCAAGCATGTGACCTGCTCAATGCCAATTTCTTCTTTGAATAGATGTTTAGTTCATGGATCATTTGGAAGATTCTCTGTGGATGTTTTTAGAATGCTGAGTAATTTCTCATTTGTTCTTTGAGACCGATGGCTTTTCAGTCTTCTTTGGAGTCGGTCACTTTAGACTGTTTCTTCTCCCTTGCTGTCTTCATTTCATTGCTCCTTGTCTGAGGAAAACCACAGGAGAAGTCCCCAGACCCATGGGAGCCTGACCTGCTGGGGAGGTGGGGAGAGAGGATGCTTGAGGGACAATACAGATTTTAGGGTTATGGATATTTTAATACGAAAAAGACCCAGATGTGTTTTTTACTTAAATGAGCAATTATATCCTTGGGGATGGAAATATGTTCCGAAATTTGTTTAGTCAGCTCCCTCTGAAATAAATAAAATTACAGCGATGATATCATTCTTGTTTCAAATGTCTGAAAAGGTATCAAGGCAAAGTGATTAGTGCCTAATTGTTTGCCAGATTTTCTTTAAAGCTCCATTTTTGAGGGATTTCTATGCCAAAAAACATCTTAAACTGATGAACATATAGTTCTCCTCACTTATATTGGCTGCTTTTTAATTAGATGACTGTTTTCATAGTTGAGGAAATATATTTAGGTTGGGCCCAAGCCCCAGGCTGCCAGATTTCAATCCCAGAAAAATGTCTCTTCCCTCCAGTGCTGATGTACACTTAAAAATAGCACAGGTGCAAGTGCCTTTCCTTGGCCAAGGTCACATGGTGAGTTTCCAGAGGGTTGATAGGTTGTAGAGTTGCAGGTTTAAGGTCAAGCACATTGGCTTGCCCCCCCCCCCACCCCCAAGCTCCCTGTAAGTTTGGCCTTCAGAGGAAGTTATCCAGGCCCCCTCTGTTATCCAGGTCAGACTGACAGGAGCAGACAGGGAGTCGGTACAGGAGCCTGCGTTGCTGCCGAGTACAACCTGACCTTCATCTTGTACCTCCTTTCTTCTTCATTTTGTGAATCACCGGCTCACACGTTTATGTGCTTGCTTGTACTAGCTGTTTGTAAGTGAACTATGAGGTTATCTACTATTTGCTACCCACTGTGGTAGATGCTAGGAAGAATAAACTGTATGTTTTCCTAAAACCATACTTTGAGGGTTACAATGATAAAATTTCGTGGTTTTTTGTCTCTTCTTGCTCAGGAAGCTTCACTGGTTCTCTCTCTCTTTCTCTTTTTTTTTTTTTTGAGATAGGGTCTCTCTCTGTTGCCCAGGCTAGAGTGCTATGGCGTCAGCTAGCTCACAGCAAGCTCAAACTCACTTGTTCTCCTTTTACCCAGAGTGTGAAGGGTGGACTCCTGCCTAACACTCCCGCCCACTGGGACAAGCTGGCCCTGGCCCCTCCCCCTGGACTCCTGCATGCTCCCTGGGCTGTGCCTGCACTGTGCAGGGGCTGGCCGGTAGCCTTTCACTTGGCTTCCTGGGGGATTGTCCCAGACACCCTTCCTGCCTTGCTGGGAGCAGTTTGTTTTCCCCTGGGAATACAGTGAGAGTGCTGGGTGTTGTTTTCAATCCTCTTTTTTTTCTGCCCCTGAGGGTGCAGAGTTGGGCTGTGGCATCTTGGCTGGCAAAGGCTCTTGCTGGGGGTCCTGGGTCCTGCTCACTCTTTGGGTATCTCGTTACTGACCTGTACCTGGGCCCACTTGTCCATCTGAGAGTGGATCCTAGTCCTGCGGGCAAATCAGTGCAGTTTCTTGGAAGATGGCAAACTGTGCGGCACTTCTGGTCTCTGCTGGTGACCCACGGTGTGTGTGGAGGGCCCTACTCTTGAGGGTTTATTTAACCTTGGAGAATGTGGTTTCACTGCCTCGGTCTTCTCTCCAACTTGGCGGTTATGAATGAGAAGGCTCCAGGTGTTGCTGACAGCCCTGGGTTTCTCGGAATTGCCCCGAGGAGTAGGGGCTGCCGGGTCAGGAGCTGTGCCACATTGCCACAGATTCTTCTGTTTCTGTTCTTGACATAGACAATTTCCTTTTCTTGTTAGATTGCTCCTGGTGTATTCTTTCACTTTCTTTTCTTTTCTTTCTTACTTTTCTTGGCTTAGTAGTTGAAAGATAACATGTTACCACTCTGCCCTCCAGTCTGAACTTGGAACTGCCACGATACACTTTAAAAGGATTGACTATTCTTGTCGCTTTTCTTCCATCCTAAACTACAAACTTTTTCAGGTCAGGAACTACATTTGCTTTTGTGTGTCCCCACGGTACCTGCACCTGCTGGGTGCTTAATAAACCCAGGGCAGAACAAAGGAATGCTGAGCCTGTATGAGCGAGCAATTGCTTTCAAATTATGTTAAAAACTCCCAGGCACAGTAAAAAAAAATTATTAATACTTGCAGGTACAAATCAAGCGGCCTGCACGTGAATCAAAGTGTGCTAAGAGCCACCATAAGGCAATGACTTCAGCTTAAGAAACAAAGTTTACTTTAATGCTGTTTTACTTATTTTAACAAACTCTACTTGACACACTGATTCAGAATGGCCTCACTAGCAATTAGTGGAGCATCTTAGTGAAGTTTTTCAAATAAAGTCCTAATTTCTGTGACTAAGCTGTACTTATGTTCGACACAATCCCTGTTCGTGGTTATTTAGATAGAAACGTGTTTATGTTGTTGCCGCAGCAGCCTGTCTATGGCTTCACCACCTGGCTGCCCGGGCTCCGGGAGTGCTGATGTTCTCTGCCTGTCCCTCGTGCATTTTAAGAACAAGCTCCCACCATTCATCAAGGGCATCATGTCTGGTGGTGGTCGCAGCAGTATTACTAGCACTGCGTTGCCGCCACTACTGCCATCCTGCGTAGATACAGCAGTCCGTTCATATGCATGTGTGAACACCTTTGGACTCGAGTCACAGCAGAGACCCCACGGACTTGCCCACGTAGCTCTTTAAAACATAATGTGTGTGTGTGTATAACTTCCAAAATTTCTACAAGAGATGTTTCTTGATTAGGAAAATAATGAAGCTGTTACATTAAAAATTTATAATGAGAACCATTTTCTTCCCAATGCAATTGAAACAATGTAACGCTAAATAGGGTCTTTTATTCCACTCTGTCACAAGTCACATGTATACATGCCACAGGTAGGCTCCCAATAGCTGTGATGTTAGCTCTATGCAGTCAACATATTTGAATCCCTGGCAGCCAGCCTCTGTGTTGGAAGAGAGGACAGAGATTAGGTCTGTTAAATTCCAAGGTTCCTCTAGGGACTACGATGAGCCTTTGCAGTAGGAGCTCTCCTTACTGGACATGTTACCTAGACACTCGTGTTAAAGCGGAAAATGATGGTACAAATCGCAATTGTGTCAATACTTTTTGAGAGTGTCTGAAACTGCAAATGTTCATACACGTGTGTTTTAAAACTGGAATTTGCAGTGTTGCACCACAGAAAAAAGACGTAAGCTAAATAATAAAATTTATTTACAAAAATGGACAGCAATTGTGAGCCAATAAACTGCTTTTACAATAACCAGATTCACTGCTATCAACAACCACATACAGTTCCTACAAATCATGCTGTTTCTAGCCTCACACCCTCCTCACAGATAGGGGAATTTTTCCTACTCTCTAGACCCTTCCGCCAAACTTAACTTCTCTGCGAACATGTCCTCATGAATTCAAGAGACCCTTTCCCTGCGGCCACATGGGCCCATCATTCAGCCCACGACAGGATGGCCATTAGATTGAAGGTGCACTTAGATTTCCTTAGCATTTCCTAGGTATTTTTCAAACACACTTATCGTCCCTCTTCAGTTCCTTTTTAGTCCCCTCAGGGGCAGGGATTATGTTCTTCGTTCCTTCTCGCACAGCACAGTGTGTGTGGCTTTCCCTGCATGAGGTTAAAACACCTTGGTGGCTGACATTTTATCCTTTTGTAACTGCTCGGGCACCCGCACATGGCCTTGCACTCAGTAAGCGGTCAATAAATATTTTGTTGATTAATGACACCTAAAGCTAGTTAAAGTTCTTGGACCCTGCATTCTTTTGAGCTCAATGACTGTTTGCATTCCAGTCACAGACGGGCAAAGGTTCTGTTGGGACCGGGAGACAGTAAATTTCCTGACTCTCATGCATTGATTTAATCACGAACAACCACCCTCCTTTTAAAATTTACATTCTGAATGATGATGTTATTGGCCAGTATATAAGATTATATGAAATTTTAAAGAGAATATAATGAAATGGAATAAAAATTATCAATTTGGAGCAATGATACTTTCCCATGGCCTGTATCCCCTGTTTCTATGTAACGTATCCTACGTTGTCGTGTGAGGGTGCTGTACCCAAATGGTGGGACTAGGAACTGAGCAAGACTTATCAAGCTTTTAGTGTCACAGCCTCGTGCGATGAATCCACGCTGGGATTTCCAGCTATGTTTTTTATGGCCCCATATTTTACAAAACTGTGGAAAATACTGAAATGTGAACAAGGCTCTCAGTCACAGTGCTGTTACAAGATGCAGGATAGGGCTTTGCCGTGGAGTTCAGTTGGAAAGTGGCTGTGGACGGTGGACCTTCTGCCCTTTTCGCTATTGCTTTCGGGCTGCTTTCTCTGTCTTCCTACGAGGTACTTCCCAGGGAATAGAGAAATAAGTTGACAAAAGGCACCTATAAAAGAGAGATTTAGGACTTCCTAAAGCTCATAGCCCTTTCATTTAATGCTATATTGACTCATCTTTTTTTCTCTCCAAATCGTTTTCAGTGATGTTCCATTTCTCACTACGCCCCTCCTCACCTCTATTATCTGTTGGACGTGACCTTTTGGGAAGGAAGAATCTTTAAACCACGTTTGCCTTTCAGCAGACGAAGTGCAGAGCGCCTGCCTGCTTCTCATCCAGGGCTCCTTTCTCTGCGCTTAGGAATTCTTTCTTACCTTGATAGACCCGGCCCAGATTATTCTTTTATTGATTTATTTTTTAAAATTAAAATGTGGCAAAATTGTGTGTGTACAGTTCTGTGAGCTTTAACACACAGATAAATGTTGTGTCTACTACCACAATCGGGGTACAGACCGATTCTCTCTCCCCCAAAACCTATCCAGCCCCTTTGTAGTCACATCTTCCCTCTACTCCAACCACTGGTCTGTTCTCTGTTGCTGCCGTTTAGTCTTTTCCAGGATGTCATGTGGACGGAATCACTCAGCATAATGCCTTTGAGAGTTGTCCATGTTCGATAGTGTGTATCAGTAGTTCCTTTTTATTGCTATATTACATTTATTGATATGCCACAGTTTATCCATCCATTCATGTGTTGAAGGAAATTTGTCCTCCCCACCCAAGCCAGTTTTTGGTGGTAGAATTTGGGTTATTTTCAGTTATTTGTGATTATAAATAGAGGTGCTGTAAACATGCAGGTTTTTGTGTGAATATAAATTTTTATTTTTCTAATGTAAATACCTAGCTGTGGAATTGCTGGATCATATGGTAAGTGTGTGTTTAACGTAAGAAGCTAGTGAACTGTTTTCCAGAGTGGCTGTATCATTTTGCATTTCCACCAGACATGTATGCAAACTCTAGTTGCATTCTTGCCAGCACTTAATAGTGTCAGTACTTTTTATTTTATATAGTTTTTCTCGTAGGTGTATAGTGGTATCTTGTTTTGGTTTTCATTTCCATTTCCTGACAGATAATGATGTTGAACATCATTTCATGTGCTTATTTGCCACTTGTTTATCCTCTTTGGTAGAGTGCCTGTCTCTGCCTTTTGCCTAGTTTTTAAGTTGGATTTTTTTTTTTTTTACTGTTGAATTTGAAAAGTTCCTCAGATATCCCGGATCCAAGTCTTTTATCAGATATGTGATCGCAAAAATTTTCTCTCACTCTGTTGCTTGTCTTCTTTTCTTTCTTTCTTTCTTTTTTTTTTTTTTGAGACAGGGTCTCACTCTGTTGCCCTGGGTAGAGTGAAGTGGCTTCATCATAACTCACTGCAATCTCAAACTCCTGGGCTCAAGTGATCCTCCTGCCTCAGCCTCCCGAGGAGCTGGGACTACAGGGTGCATGCCACCATGCCTAGCTAATTTTTCTATTTTTTATAGAGATGGGGTCTTGATATTGCTGAGGCTGGTCTTGAACTTCTGAGCTCAAGTGATCCTCCTGCCTTGGCCTCCCAGAGTGCTAGCATTACAGGTGTGAGGAGCCATCGTGCCTGGCCAGATTTAGATTTAATGTTATAAATTTAGGTCTACCCTTAATTTTGTATTGTTTGTTCTCTTTTTCTCATTTCACTACTCCTCCTTTCCTGTCTTCTTTTGGATTATTTGAATATGTTTTAGCATCTCATTTTAACTTATCTGTTGTTCCTGATCTTAGGGGAAAACATTTAGTCGTTCACCACCAGCTTATGATGTTAGCTGTGAGTTTTTCATAACGACCTTTATTAGGCTGAGGAAGTTTCCTTCTTCTATTCTTAATTTGTTGAGTGTTTTATCATGAGAGGTTGTCTGATTTTGTCACGTGATCTTCTATTGAGTTGATCATGTGGTTTTTGTCCTTTATTCTATTTGTGTGATGTATTACACTGATTGATTTTTGTATGAATACAACCTCGAATTCTTGGTATAAATCCCACTTGCTTATGGTCAAAGTCATTATGTTTATATGCTGAATTCAGCTTGTTGATGATTTTTATGTCTGTATTCATAAGAGGTATTAGTATTTAGTTTTCTTGTGATGTCTTTGTCTGGTTTTGGTATTGGTAGTACTGACCTTATAGTATTCTCTTACCTTTTTTTTTTTTTTTTTTTTAAGTGTTTGTGAAGGATTGATGTGACTCCTTCTTTAAACATTTTGCAGACTTAACCAATTAAGCCACAGGGGCTTGGGCTTTCTTTGTGGGAAGTTTTTGATTACTAATTCAATATCTTTACTTATTATAAGTCTGTTCTAATTTTCTATTTCTTCTTGAGTCAATTTCAGTAGTTTTTTTTTTTTTTTTTTTTCTTAAAACTTGTCCATTTCATCTAGGCTATCTAATCTGTTGGCTGTATTTCTTTACAGTAGATCTTCTGGTAATAGAAATGAATTCTCTTAGTTTTCATTCCTCTGAGATTGTCATTTTACCTTCATTTCAAAGGATATTTATTGCTGGCTATAGAATTCTGGATTAACAGTTCTTTTCTTTCAACACTTTATCAGTATTGTTCTACTTCTCTCTGACCTCCATGGTTTCTTTTGAGAAATCCATAATAATTCAAATCATTGTTCCCTATACGCTATATGCTGTTTTCCTCTGGCTGTTTAAGATTTTTTTCTTTGTCTTTAGTTTTCAGCAATTTCATTATATTAATATGATGTATCTGTGCATGGATGGATTCTTTGACATTTTCCTGCTGACAGTTTGCTGAGCTTCTCGAAACTGTTAAGTTTAGGTCTTTTGCCAAATGTGGGAAGTTTTTAGCCAGTATTCAAGCATTTTTCCTACACAACACTCTTTCTTTTCTTCTTCTGGAACTGTGATGACGTGAATGTTAGACTGTTTTCCTACAGGTCCCTGATGCTCTGTTTATTTTTATGATCCTTTTTCTCTTCATGTTTTACATTGGATAATTGTTACTGATATAAATTAAAGTTCACTCACTATTTCTTCTGTCACCTCCAGTCTGCTATTGTTTCTACCCAGTAACAATTTAAATTTTAGTTATTACATTTTTCATTTCCAAAATTTCCATTTGGTACATTTGGTGGTGGTGGGTCTTTTTCCTTGTTTTTTTTTTTTTTTTTTTGGCTGAGATTTACTATCATTCCATTCATTTTAAGAGTATTCAACCCTACTTCTCAGAGCATGGTTATAATAGCTACTTTAAATTATTTGTTCGATAATTCCAATACCTATGTCATCTTGGGGTTGTTGTCTGTTGATTCATTTCCCTTGAAAATTGAGAATATCCTGGCTTTTCATATGCTGAGTAATTTTGATTATATCCCAGACATTTTGAATATTATGTTATGATTCTCTGGGCCTTGTTTGTATCTTAAAGGAGACTGTTTATTTCTTTTTTAAGCAGATAATCGACCTACTTGCAAATTCTGACCTGACTTCTGTGTACTGTTTCCAACATCAGTTGAGTTTTCACAGCTTTGCAATGTCACCTGGGTCAGTCCTTTAGGTGTGCAGCCCATTGTCCAGTCTGGGACACGGGCAATGGTCTGTACTAAAGTGAAAATCTCAAGGCCATTGGCATGCTGTTTAGGGTCAGATTCACAATGAACAGCTCAAGTGTTAATATACCACTTTGTGATATAACTCTCTTTGCTTTCTTCTCTTTGTAATCTCTCTAACAGTTTCTGCTTCCCTGAAGCCGTCTTTTGCTGCCCTCCAGCCAGAAAGCCAGGACTTTAGTTCTCCCTCTCTGCTGCATTACTTGCTATGACCGTGTCCAGGGCCATGTAGTGGAAGACAAAGAGAGAAAAAGAAGCAATGGGGATTCACCCCATGCTCCTGGGACTGCAGCTCCTCTTCTGAAATCATTCTTCTTTCTCAGAGATTTAGATACCTGCTCAGCCTCTGATGCCGCTCTTTGATATTGTGGGGTAGCCTGGGGCTGGGGTGGGAGAGGTCAGAAGAAAGAAAAATAGTACAGGGAATTTTTCTGAACATTAGGAGTTCTTTCCCCACCCTCCTTCCTTAGGCCAGAAAGGGAGGGTTTCTCTTCAAATTCTTTCTGTTAATACTCAATGAGCACTTTTGGATGTGGGGCTGCCTTTGATTCCAGACTGGGTGATACTGGCAGGGAAAATAAAACCAATGGAAAATTCACCACTGGTTTGGTGGTACTGGAGTTGTGGTCTCCTTCCCCAATCTACCTGTTACCATTTACTTTTCAGAGTCCTCAGATGCTCCATGTTTTCTGTTTAGCGTTTATATTTGCATTTAGTAGGAGAGAGAGGGTGGGAGTTCTTACTCCATCTTGCCTGGAACTGGAGCCTCCCTATTAGCCTTAACATCATTATCTGTTTCTTAATCAAACCCTGTGTTAGGGTGGGATTTACCAAGCCTGGTTTTATGAGATCCTAGGATGTATTTGTAACATGTATCATGGAATTCTCGAATAATGCTTATGATAAACCAAGCTTACATTGTCTTTAACTTAATGCAAGGGTTGGCAGATTTTTTCTTCAAAGGACCAAATAGTAAATATTTCAGTCTTGTGGTCATGTGGTCTCTGTCACAACCTTTTAGCTCTGCTGATGTAGTATAAAAGCAGTCATAAACAATTCATAACTAATGAGGATAGCTGTGTTCAAATTAAACTTTGACACTGCAATTTGAATTTCTTATACTTTTCATGTGTCATGAAATAATATTCTTCTGATTTCTTACAACCATGTAGTAGGTGGTGGGCCAGATTTGGCCATGGGCCAAAGTTTACTGACCCTGGATTTATGTCATGGTTGGCCGTATGGCATGACCAACAACACTTCTGTGTTATATGCGTTATTTTCTGCTTGTTATGGAGAAATAAGGGTAGGAAAGCAAAAGAAGTTCCAGAAATCTTATAGAATGTTTGTACATATAACCCGTAACTTCTCAGTCTTCTTTTGTATTTCTTAGGTTGGGCAGAGAGAGGGTCTTTTACATGTTTTTTTCTTAATTCATCCCTATATTATTCTGTAAGGTAAATCCTTTTGTCCTCATTTTATAGATGAAAAAATTAAGGCAGAGAGAAGACGACTGGCATGTCTCAAGTCGTGACTAAGCTGGGATTTTATCCAGGCCTGTCCAGCATCAAAGCTGTTGCTCTTCACACCCTAGGGGGGTGCAAACCTCCTTTTTTCTGTTTTGATTTGTCTCTGTAATAAAAGGCCATGTTGATAACAGTATAGGTCATTGAAAGTCTTATGCTCAAGGTCCCTGTGTTATGGTCTGGACCTGTTTTTGAATTATTGCATGAATCTGGTATGTCTCTTCATTTCTCAGGATCTTAGTCTCCCTGCCTGTAAATAGGGGATTCTGTTTCTCTGTCATTGTCATTGTGAGGGTTTCACCAGTGAGCATCCTAACCATGGACAAAGACCTTGGGAAGAGGTGATGCCACCTTGTCATTAGAGGGTTGCAGAGAGTTGGAGAGAACCAGCCTGGTCCTGGGACCATGTGTGGTGGCTGTTGACATAGAGGTCTGTAGCTATCAAGGAAAATAGAATAAACATATTAATTCCTTTTAATCTTCAGATTTTTCACAGTACACTCCTAGATTATACTCTCCTTTGATTTAGTGTTAGCCACACAAGTTAGTGCCATTTTCTTTGAACTCTTATCAAAGTCGGTGATAAATGTGTAAGAAACTATGGGCCTTGATGAAGTACTGGTATACCTTGTTTGAAATCTGTTCTGCAAGATCGTAAAGCATTTCTTAAACACTTTATGTTGTAATATGGAAATGTTCATTGCTTTCTTTATTCATTCTAGAAATTTTAAAATTCATTTCACATCACGTCTTGATTATGTAGTTGATTTAATGTTCTCTCAAATGTGACGAACAAAGAAAATGTAAATAGTGATAAAAGTCAAAAAGAGGAGGAATGAAGACACAGTTTGAATGCTGCTTTGGGCTAGATATTTTTGCACATATTCTTGTACAAAGTAGTATTCTCATTTTACCATGATGAGCAAGACCTGGTCTCTACCTTTAAGGAACTTAGAGTTTGATAGGCTTCAATGTTTCTCAACTGGCATTACATTTTCTCTAGAGTATTTAGAAAATGTATGAGGCAGCTGTAATTGTCACAAATATTGAGGGGTGCTGTTGGAATTTAGTGTGTGGGAAGAATTGTCCCACCTAAAATTCTCATAGAGCCCATGTTGGGAAACACTGGACTGAGTAAAATAATAGTAATGATAAAAAACACCTATATATTGAGCACTTTCTGTGTGTTCTGAGAACAATACAAATACAGACCCATATTATTTGTAGCTCTAAATCCAAAAATCTCTAAAACCTAATTGGGTTTTTTATTAACCCATCTGGTGGTAATACATGACCTGAATTGATCTGAGACTTTTTTAAAGCTGAATATTGCATTTTTAAAGCTATATTGAAGTACAGTTTACATATCATAAAACTTACTGTTTTAAATGTATTATTCAGTGATTTATAGTAAATTTATAGTTATGTAACTATTACCATAATCCAGTTTTATGACATTTTTATCAGCCCCAAAATTCTCTTGAACCTGTGTGAGACTTTTTGTAGTTTTTGTCCCTTTTAGTGTCAATTTCCAGATGTTTCACTGAATAAATATAAAAGTATTTGATTATGCAGTACTGCTCCAGATCCTTCTAGAATGTTAGATATTTATGTTCTGAGATCTGAAAAATTCTGAATTTCAAAACATACCTGGTGATAGACGTTTCTGATAAGGGATTGTAGACTGTATAAACACATCCAATCCCCACAATCACCCTATGAAGTAGATACTATTATTGTTCCTCATTTTATAGTTGAGGAAACTGAGGCACAGCCTTTCTAAGGCTCAGTGGAATGCCACAAGAAAGTCCAGTGGCAGTCCAGAAGAGAGAATCGCGGAAAATGCCATGACAGCTGGGCCTGTGATAGAATGTGCCTATGTTTAAAGTTGGAGGAAATCATCTTCTTTTGCTTTTTAGTTGATACTAAAGAATATCTATAATATATTTAAAGTTTACCTTAAGATATGATGAAAACCTGCGGGCCCACAATACCTTTTAATAACCCATAGTACCTTTTACTCCTCTGGGTGCCTTCCTCATCCTGTTTCTTCCCTGACAGAGGTGACCATTATCCAGAATTCTGTGCTTATCCTTCTTTAACTTTAGAATTTTACCACATATATTTTAATTCCTTAGCAACATATCTTTAGTTTTGCGTGTTTTTGAAGTTTATATAAATGGAATTATACTGAATATATTTTCCTGTAACTTGTCATTTTCCCTCAATTATACTTCTGAGATTTATCTGTGATTCATTTGTATAGTAAAATATACCATGATCTATTTATGCATTTACTGTTGGTGGACATTTGTGATGTTGCTTTTTTTAAGACAATAATTCAAATGGTGCTATCTCGAATAGTCTTCTGAATTTCTCTTGATGCACATGTGCTAAGAATTAACCAGTAGTAAAGTTGTAGGGTCATCCTGTATGTACATCTTTAGCTTTACTGGATAATGCCCAGTTGTTTTCCGAAGGATTGTGTAAATTTAAACTCCCCCCAATAATTTATAAGTGGTGTAATTACTTCCATATCCTTGCTAACACTTGATGTCAAACTTTAAACTTTTTCCCATCTGGTGGTTCCCAGTGATGTATCATTGTGATTTTAATATGTATTTCCCTGATGACTAATAAGACTGAGCATCTTTTTATATAGCCATTTAGTTTTCCCTTTTTGTGAAGTGTCTGTCTGGTCTTATGCCCATTTTTCTACCGGGTTGTCTTTTTCATACTCATTCATTGAAATTCTTTATATGTTCTGGATAATAATTCTTTGTTGATTATACATGAGAGAAATATTTTTTCCCCCAGTTTGTAGCTTGTCCTTTTGAGCTCTTTGTGGTGTCTTTTGGTGAACAGAAGTTCTTAATTTTAATGTAGCTACTGTATCTTTTTTCATTTAGGAATTTTTTTCATTAGTTTATTTAACTAGCATATATGAAATGCTTTCTATGTGGTATGTACTTTTATAAGAACTTTATAAACATTAATATTTACTCATTTAATCCTCATAATAACATTAGAGGCAAGTACTCTTATCCCTATTTTATAGGTGGGGAAACTGAGGCACAGAATTATTAAATGACTTGGCAAGGTCACCCAGCTAGTAAATGGTAGAGTCAGGACTTGAACTAAAGTAGTTTAAGAAACTCTTGTTTAAAGGGCTGGACACGGTGGCTTATTCCTGTAATCCTAGCAGTCAGGAAGATCGCTTAAGGTCAGGAGTTCAAGATCAGCCTGAGCAAGAGCGAGACCTTGTCTCTACTAAAAACAGAAAGAAATTAGCCAGACAACTAAAAATATATACAAAAAGTTAGTCGGGCATGGTGACGCATGCCTGTAGTCCCAGCTACCCAGGAGGCTGAGGCAGGAGGATAGCTTGAGCCCAGGAGTTTGAGGTTGCCGTGAGCTAGACTGACGCCATGGCACTCTAGCCTGGGCAACAGAGTGAGACTCTGTCTCAAAAGAAACTTTTGTTTAAGAAATCCTTTCCTACCATGATATGACATCATGCAGATATTCTTATATTATCCTCTAAAACTCTTTTTGCCTTTGATGTTTAGGTCTTCAGTTGCCCCGTAACAGACTGTGTTTCATGTGAAGTAGGGGTTTAATTTTTTTTTTCCCCACATGGATTATCAGTTGTTTGGGCACAGACCACTTAAAAGTATAAATAACATTTTCCTCACTTACCTGCAACACAAGCTTTATAACAAATGAAATTTCCTTATACGCCAAGATCTACTTATGGGTTCTTTTGTTCTTTGTTTCAGTGGTGGGTTTGCCTTTCTGTGCATCAGTACTGTACTGTGTTAATTAGTATGCCTTTATAATAATTCTTGATATCTGGTAAGTCATGTCTTTCTGTCTTCTACTTCATCAGGAATATTTTGTAAAGCTTCTGGTTTTTGAAAGCAAAATGGCAGGAGAATTTTTGGCCAGAACAGTATATATATATATTGGGCTTTTGGAAAATGATTTGTCATTACCAATGCATTTACTTGCTTGCTAAAAGTTAAGCAGACACTGTTTCATTCGAGTGCCTTGAGTTCTATTTATCTGTGTGGGAAACATCTCCTCAAATGCCTACCTACCATGTAGTGACTTATAGAAAGCTTTTGAGTCTTGTTAAATGGAAAGGAAGGAAAAGCAGTTTGATAGATTAATAGTCTCTTCTGTTTTAGTCCGTTCACATTGGTAATTCCAGAAAACATGCTGAGGAACTTCAAAAGGGATGTGGAACCTTGGGTAGTATGGTTCCATAAGGGGAATAACAAGATAATGCATCTTTTATGGTTAAGTTGCCTTATTTATCAAGTAAGAGGCAACTGCACCCAGTTGGTCTTAGGTGGCTGATACTTGATTTGGTACTTAATGTCCTGATTCCTTTGCAGGAATTGAGCTAGAACACCTAGAGTCTCCATTGGGAATATTTCTGTTCCCCAATGTTATATCAGAGTAATATCAAACAGAATGGGTAATATACCTATTCAGGCACAAACCGCTCTCTCCCGTGACCCTTCTCTCTGTAGAAACTATTATTTATACTGTAGCAGCCGAATTTCAAATAAAGCCAGTACTCTACATCTTAGCCTTTTGAAACCTGGTTGGCCAAAATGAAGAATGATTAGGCTTTGAATATTTATAAGTGCTGTTTCTGAGCACTTCCAGACAATGGGAAGAAATTTCCCTAAGGAAAACCTGTCAGTGCAAAGTCTATTCAGCCTTCAGACTGTAGCGAGGTCTTACCATGGCCCAAAGAATACACGATCTGGCCGTGCCCTCCTTTTCCATCTCTTACTAACATCTCCTTTCACTCTGCATCAGCCACGATGCCTTCCTTGCTGTTCTTCAAGATGCCAAGCACACATTCACCCCAGGCTTTTGCCCTCCTCTTCCTTCTGCCTGGACTGTGCTTCCCCGGATGCATGTTTGGTTCACTTACTCCCAATCATCCGGGTCTCTGCTCAGATGTCATCTTCTCAGAGAAATCTTCCCTGACCGACTCCTACCATAATATTGAATAGCACCCACGCTCCTCTCTGCCAGCCCCTTTTACTCTGCCTGATTTCTGTGTGGCACCAACACACATTTATTGTCTGCTCCCCCCTGCACGTGAGCGTGTGTGTACACACATACACCAAGTCCTCTCCTTGTGGACAGGGACTTTGTCTTTTTCACTGCTGTGACTTCAGTGCCTAGAACAGTGCCTGGCCGGTGGGAGCCACCCGATAGCTGTTTGTTGGCTGAAAGGGGGTGCAGAGAGCCACTGGAGCAGGCTCGTGCCCCCCCACCAGCCCGCTGGCCGTCCCTGAGAGCTCCGGTGGCATCTTGCCTGCCTCTCTGTCAGAACACTCGCACCACTTAGGCAGCTCTTTCCGTGGGTATTTCTTCCATTACACGCTAAGTGACTCGAGACGAGGGTCTGTCGTCAGCCTTTTCCCTTCTGTCGTCCCTGCTGTCTTCCTTCAGAGCTAGGACTGAGCCTTGCATGCCGCCTTGCGCACGGTAGACTCTTCAGCTGTCTGTTAGCAAGGGGTGCGGGTAGCAGTTGTCCTCCCCAAGGAGCAGAGCAGCAAATTAGGCAGCACCGTAATTTCTTCTGCAAACTTCTGGCTGAAGTAGCATTTACATTCTGAATTCCTCCATGAACTTTTCCTGAGTCTTGTGTAAGAGAATTCCATTGACTGTACTCTTGACCAGAGAAGGGACTGGCCTTTCTAGGTCACTGCAGTACCTCCAGTGCCTAGCATGGTGCCTGACACATGGTGCTCACAACCAGTAAGTGTTCACTGATAATTCATTGTTGAAGTGAGCTTTGGCTTATGTGAAATTTATTATGATTGATGTCCAAAATTGCTCTTTAAAATTACAAGAATTATTTATACGATCCTATGTGATCTGTAGGGAACAGTTTCTCATTGTGAGAAAGCCCTCATTGCTCACCTGACCTCCTGTGATATTGAACAAAAGGTGTCAGAGGACACACAGCCATTCCCTAGTTGGGGGTTCATAAATGTCAGACCTCGAAGGCTCTTCTGTGTAAATTACTGCTTTTATTTCACTTAAAGGTGCCCTTGTGACCCTAAAGAATCCAAACACTTTCTAAAATAGAACTATATTCCTACTCTCTCCTCACCAGAGTTTAAGCCTTAAGTGTTTGATTGCAGAGGAGTGAGAACCTGCTCTTCTAGGATTAATGCAAGATCAAGGGCAGACAACAAGGCCACTCATAGAAAATCCTATATTCATAAAAAATAAGAACAAAAGTCTGCAGTTCAGAATATCCTCACTAATAAATAGTTAATTGCAGTGAAGAGCTTAAGGGCTTAATCTCTATGTAGTTGTGGACATGTCTTGTATACACTGCCTGGGAGTGGGGCTGGATGGTGGTTAGGCAGAACCAAGCCAAGGCTTTCGCCAGTGTTGCAAGGCGGGCTTGCACCAGGGATTCCTGGAGAGTGAGTTCTGAGTTATGGGTTTCTTTCTGACTGAAAGGAGTCACAGCACTGGCTGGGGATCAGAAGAACTAGCCTTGTGACCGTGAGTAGGTCATTTAACCCAGCTGAGCCTCAGTGTCCTCCCCTGACAGAGGCAGAAACGTCACGGCCATCATCATCCAATGAGCTGGTGTGATTCTTTGTGGATGTTGAAGTTCTGTGGAAATAAGATGATTAGGTAGCATTGCATACTTGCTTGGCAAGACCCCAAACTTGGTTATCTGCAACTCTTCACCCTCTTATGCACCTGCACTGGAGCAGCTAAGCGTGGTTGGAAACATTGTTCAGCTATGAAGATTGGTATTTTTAAAAATGATCAGTGACCTCAAGTGAGAACTTAATGCCACTGGCATTGGGACTACATTTATCAAATCCATTCTCTTTCGCATTTCTAGACAGTGATTTCTTATATTCTCTCCTCTGGAAACCTCCCACACCTGCTTCCCATCCTCGCTCTCAGCTGATGGCTTTGCTTTCCATTTCCCAGAGGAAGTTGAAGCCATCAGAAGAGAACTTCCGCAAGCTCCCACTGCCACATCCACCCACTTGCCTACGTTTCTGTCCCCCGGGGCTGCTGCCTCCCTGTTAACATGGAAGGCCGTCCATGCCCCAGCTAAGGCCGCTGCTTCACGTGCACGCGAGGCTGCATCCACGCCTGCCTGTTGAAGTACGTGGCAGTGGAGTCCTCCTGCCTCTCTCTTGCTTTGTCAGTTTATTCTTCTCTACTGGATCTTTCCAGTCAGTACACCAACATACCATCATTAATTTTTCCCATTTCGGTAGCAGACCCTTTATTGATCCCTTTTTGGCCGACAGCTGCTACCCGTTTCCCTCTTTTCTCTATGGCTAAACTCTTCAAATTATTTTCCATGTTTACTGTTGCCTGTTCCTCTTCCATAGTCCTCTTTGAGGTCATTGCCATCAGGCTCTTGCTCCCACCAGGTCACCAAAACCGCTCTCATTAAGGTCACTTAATGATCTTCATGTTGCTAAATCCACCGTTCGCTCATCTTGATCCCTCGCTGTACTTGATTGCTCTGACATATTTGCCCTTGCTCCCTCCCTCCTTGATGCACTTGTTCTCACGGCTCCCAGGACACGACACTTCCCTGGTGTCCCCCAACCCCGCTGTTGTTGCCTCTCAGTCTCCTTTCCTGATTTCTCCGGCACCTCTTCCTGTTGGAGCACTGCAGGACATGGTCTTTGGACCTCCTCCTGTCTCTGTGAACACTCACTCCCTCAGTGATCTTACCCCGTCTGGGGGTTCAAATCCATCTGGAAGCTAATATCTCTCACACCTCCAGCTCAGGCCTCCCTTCTGCACTCCAGGCTCACCTATCGCCCTGCGCTTGGAGAGGCTCCCCACGCCCTGCTCACCCCGCCCTTACCACCACTCACCAGCTGCAGGTGTACTTGCTGGCCAGTGGTTGTCGTTTCTGCTCTCTGTTAGAACGTGGGCTCCACAGAGGAGGACTCCATTTACTGCTGTATCCATAGCACCTAGAAGAGAGCCTGGCACGGAGTAGGTACTTAGTAAATATTTTGTTGAAGGAGTGGACGTGTTAGGTCTCCCTATACAGTGGAGACTCTGATAATTCACTGTTCTTGCACCCTGCCTCAACTCTCCCTTCTGGTGCTCAGAGAGGGCTCTGTCTTGGAACTCTCTTACTAAATCTGTTTCATACAATGATATGATCATTTCTCTGTGAACCTGTTTAATTGCTGGCAGACATTTTAGTATGCGGTGTTAAATGTATTCCTTATGATTGATTTGGGGAGGCTATTTGGGGCAGTAGAAAGATCTTTGACTTTAGAGCCAGATACCTCTGAGTTTAAATTCTTGCTCTGCCACTGAATAGCTACAGAGCCTTAGTCAAAACATAGCAACCTTAGGCCTTAGTTTTCTCATTTTTAAATAAGTAAAATATTTGGTTCATAGGGCTATTGGGAGGAATTAAATGCTGAATATATGGAATGCATCTGGCATAATTCCTGGCACATACTAGGTGTTCGATAATAGTAACTATTACGATTACTGTCCTTAGCAGATGATCTTTAGGATTGCTTGCAATTAAAAACTTTCTGAAATAAAAAAATTACACTTATTCCTTTTAAATGTTGGCAGTTGGTCTTCGGTCAAGAACAAAATTGTCTAATATAACATTGTTTCTGTGGTAAAAGTTAGATGTTGGATTTGATTTACATTTCTACTTAGAGTCTTTTTCAGGAATTTACTCTGCTACAAAGTTCAAGGACTGCCTTTCAGTAAAATTTACTTAACCGGAGTGCTTAGGAATGGAATGTTCCAGAGGAATTGAATCTTCTAATTAATGAGAAAGGAACTTATTTTGTAGGGAGGACTTTTTCTAAAATGCCTTTATATGTACACTGAGCATAATCACAAAGTATACAGTGAGAGTTCCGTAAGTACTTGGTTACTCGTCTTTGATCCGGAGACACTTACCTGAATTCCTACATTGATTGCCCTGAGGTAAAGCTATAGGAAGTGGAGGTGATGCTACTAAATACAAACTAAGCAGAGGCTTACAAGTGTCTTAAAGGAGCTTTTTGGCCTTGAACGCAAAATGTCAATAGTAGCCACATTCATTGCTTGTACCTGCTTAGGGGAAGAAGGATTGCAAATGGCCCTCGCTCAAAGGAGGTTGAGCATAGACATTGAGACAGTGCTTGCAAACATACATGTCCTTGTATGTGCACATATATACACATAGACTCACACTGTTAAATAATACAAGAACAAAATATTAAGTGCAAGATACAGTCTAACGTATGTCACTCAGCAATATGTTGTAAGTGCCAAGTGAATGGGGTAAATATAAGTACTGTGATTTCAAAGAAGGAATGATTAACAACAGCTAAAAATGGTCAGGGAAGGCTTCCTGGAAAAAGTGAGATTGGATCTGGGCATTGAAGGGTGAGTCAGATCGTGCCTCATGATGCAGTTTACAAGGTTGGTCCAGCCAGGGATGGAGTGCATGGCTCTCAGGCCAGTCCATACCCTCCTCTGGGAGAAGTAGGGTATGTCTACTGATTGCCTTATAGCTTCCCGGTGAACACAGCCCATTATCCCTAAGTCATGTCCTTGTCTGCCACTTAGGATTTTGGGTGCTTTGTGGGCTTTGGGTCAAGGTGTGGGGGCTTCTTAAGCTGTGAGGGCAGCAAAGGAAGTTTAGGACCAAGTTTGTTATGGAGAAGTATTTGAATGATTACTTTTCTGCGTGTGTCTGACTCTTTCTTTGGATATGAGCTGATGAGGGCAACCTCTGCCTGTGGATTTCTGCTCCGGTGATGTGGTTTGGTTTGATGGGTGATTATGCAGGAGAAGGAAAGGGAGACTGAGGCTTGAGACAGAGAAAAACCTGACACCATTCACAAGTACTTTCTCCCATCCACAGAAACCCAAACCTTTGGATTATGCATGGGGCAGGGACAGTGGGGTGGCTGGAGGGAGTTGTCCTATGTTCATTCACTGCTCAGCTCCCAGGACTGTTCACTTGGAAACCGTAGCTGTCGCTAATTGGTAGTACGAGCTGGAGTGTTTGGCCAAGAGCCCACAGTCTTACACAGGCCTTTCATATTAGTCACGAGGGGTTCCCTGTTGGTGGAGAGGCTGAGGTGGAGGTGGGCAAGCTGGAAAAGGAAGGGCCACCACTGTCCTGTTCACAGGTTGACAGCCACACTTCTCCGTAGGAACCTTAGCTGCAGCTGTGTGTTTAAATTAACCATGGTCCCTAAACAGGAAAATATCTGTGTCCTTTTTAGGAATAGGTGGTAGGGAACTCCTGACCCTAAGTGATTGGGATTCATAAAATTCTCCTGAAGTGCCTTCGACATCACCCTGGTTTTACAAAAGAGGAAACTACCACTCAGCCGCTGGACTGATTTGTTTGAGGTCACTAAGCTCTGGTCTGTCTGTCTGTCCCTCTTTACATGCTGTCAGTTGCCACTGACTGCTGAATTTACATCCCTGCCCTGACCTATCGGTCGTCTCAACTTGTATGTTTCAAAGGCTTCTCAGACTTGACACATCTGAGATCGAACCCAGGTCTCCCTCCTAGTCTGGTTACCCCAGCCTTCCCCGTCCCAGCACATGGCATCCTGTCCACCTAGGTGCTGACACCACAAGTCTGAGGCCATCTTGGATTTCTTCTCATCCCTGATCTACCATTGGAATCATCACCAGTCCTGTCCTCTCTGTCTCTGGATTTGGTTTGAACCTCTCCACTTCTCCTTGTCTCTACTGCCACCTCCCTAATCTAAACTACCATCACCTTTGTGCCTCCAGTCTCTTCTCCACACGGTGGCCAGAGTGGCCTTCTAAAAACAAATCTGAGCATGTTACCTACCTAAACACCCTTTCTTAGACCATCTTCTGTGAACAGAGCTCGGGCTTTGTACCGGGCTCACGAGGCCCCGTGTGACCCCTGCCTCTCCCCCGGAGTCCCCATCTGCTCTCCGCTGTGCCCATGATGCTTCCGCCACATCAACATCATGTTAGTTTCTTTAAAATGATAAACAGTTACTGCCACAGAGCTTTTAAACGTATTTTTTCCATCTGGAAACTCTCATTTTGTCAATTAGTTCCTAGCTTAAATGTCACCTCTTTAGGCTGTCACTGATTCCTCCATCTAAAAAGTCCCTCCCGTATTTCTTCTATCATTATGCCCAACCTGTTTTCTTGACAGCAACATTTGTAATTGTTTATTCATTAGTTTGGTTGTCTTCTTTGCTGATTGCTGTCAGGGAAGGCCTGTGTTTGCTCTGCTTGCCGGAGTGACCACCCTTTATCGCCACCTGTCTCCCACTGCTGTGCCTTTCCTTCCCTCCACTACATCTGTCTCCTCACTGTTCCTCAGACTCCTGAGGCTTGCTCTGCCCCGGGGCCTTTGCACTTGCTGGGCCTTCTGTTCAGAAAGATTTTTTTATGCTGATGTCTGCACGGCTGATTTTCCTTTTCGTTAGATCTTTACTCAAAGTCACCTTTTCAGTGAAGCTGTCTGTGGCCCCTGCCCCTGACACTTCATACTGCCCTTCTCAGCTTATTTTTCTCCTTTGTGCTTATCCCTCTCTGCTGTATGACACATTTTGCTTATTTTATTTATTGTTTGTGTCCCCCACTAGAATGAAAGCTCTGTGAGGGCAGGGGAGCTGCTTCTGTTCTCTCACTGGTGTATGACCAGTGTCTTGAATAGCTCTGGGCACAGGGGCACTCTGTGATGTTTCAGTGAATAAATGCTTGCATGAGCCACGTGTGCCCAGTGACTGGCACATAGTGGGCACTTCTTAGACTTTCTTAGTGTGCTGAAATACACATAACATAAAATGTACCATTTTAACCATTTATAAGTGTATAATTCAGTGTCATTCAGTACATTAACATTATTGTGCAACCTTCACCACTATCTACCCCTTGCACTTTTCTGAAATGAAAAAGTCAAGGATGCTGGGCGTGGTGGCTCACGCCGGTAATCCTAGCACTCTGGGAGGCCAAGGTGGGAGGATTGCTTGAGGTCAGGAGTTCAAAACCACCTGAGCAATAGTGAGACCCTGTCTCTACTAAAAATAGAAAAATTAGCCAGGCGTGTGGCGTACACTTATAGTCCCAGCTACTGAGGCAAGAGGATCGCTTGAGCCCAGGAGTTTGAGGTTGCAGTGAGCTATGATGATGCCACTGCACTCTATCCAGAGCAAGACTCTGTCTAAAAAGAAAAAAAAAAAAAAAAGGAATAAGCAAGTAATTGAATGAATGACTCTTGGCAAAGGAGGAAGAATGATTCTTGGCAAAGTAGGTTTACAATACAGGTCTCTTGACAGGGAGGCCCGGTGTTCTTTCTGCTGCATTATGCTATGGAGGAGGGAGGTGAGAGGACGAGTCTGAGCGCCATCTCAGGATGCCTGGGACACACAGCAAAGATACTCAGTGTTTTGTACACGTGTTTTATGTGGTCTTGACTCTAAATGATGAGGGCCCTGCCCTGTCTCTCCTTCTCTCTGCTGTGCACACCCAGCGTCCACATGCACTGTGTACACACACATCTCTTCTTCTATTCCCGAGGAGGTGCCTCTGTGATGCCTTCTAGCTCCAGGGGGTGCCTTCCAGCTCGTGGGATTATGTGACTCTTTCCTACTGGATCCACATCCCTAGAGGACCCTGTCTGCCTCCCTTGGTTCTCTTGTTAGCCCCTTAGGAGAGTATTCCATTGACTGGAGAGAAATATTTATTTTTAAGTCTAAAGTAAACCAGATTACATCGAGCACAAAATGTTAAGTGTGGGTCAAAATCATTGACTGTGAAATTCTCACAGATAGATTTGGGGGGGGGGGAGTGTTATTTTAAGCCCTTAACCATTTCTTCTTATAAGCTTGTTGAATTCTATGGGAAATGCAGCCTTTTGTGCACTTCACCATTTCAAGACCTCCCTCAGGCAGCTATAGTGTGTCCCCTCACCCCAGCAGACAGGAGCATTCTCGTGTGCTCACTGTCACTCACGTGCACTAGGTCACACAAGCATGCCCAACCTGCCAGTTTGTTTTGACTCTTGGGATTGTAAGGAAGAAGCCCAGAGAGCTCAAAGTGAATCTTGCAGTGACTTCAAACTCTGTGAAGTCCACAGGGCAAGACCTCTGCTCAGACCCACATGACAGGCTCCTGCTGTCCTGCATCACAATCCTGCTCTGGATTTCTCGGGGACATTGCAGTGGCATCTTTTCATTGTGACCCCGTTGATGTCTTGAGACAGAAGCGCAGAGCAGGCACGTCTAAGTATTCGGGGCCTTCTCTGTTGAATTTGCAGTCTTATGTGTGCCCCAGAAGTGCTGGCACATGGTTGGTCTGGGGTGTTCAGAGAGGATCCGGCACAGGCTGGACCCCAGAGGAGCTGATGGTGCGGGGCTGCCAGCAGAGGTGTCCATACCCAACTCGTGCATAGAGGCTGTGACCGCGATGCCCTTGCCATACACAAAAAGCCGTGGGAGCTCTGAGGAGAGAGAAACCTGCTGTGTGGGTGGGAATGCAGTGGTGGTCAGGGGAGAGTTCCCAGAGGGACCTGTCAAGGCTGGAGCTGTCGAGGTGCTGCTGTGCATGGGCAGAGGGGGAGAATTTGGGGGCAAGGTGGGACTGGGGTTCAGGGCAGTTCCTGTTTTGTCTTGCCAGTAATAGATCCAGACTAGATTTATTTGGGATTATGTTCGTTTCTGTTGTTAGCCATCATCATTTGTTATTTGACTTGCTTTCTGCCTTCGGGAGAGAGATGAGAATGAGCAGGAAATTTCTGAATTCCCACAGGTGTGGCCACGATGCACAGCATTGCAGGGTCCAGGGTCAGTCGTCATGTTGCTGGTGAGGAAGGCATTGGGAGTTCCCTGAACTAGCAGGATTGCCCAGCCCAGTGGACAGATAACAGTGTCCCTTTAGCCCATTATCTGTTACTTCAGGAGAGTAAGGGCATACACCAATTGGTTTAAGGTATTCAGATAGATTTTTTACTAGTCACATTCATTTTAAAAATCTCCAGTCAATTCTCTTTTTCTTAAAGGGTGCTAGACGCTCATAGTTGTTCATGTGATAAGACCTGGTGTTGATTGTTAATTGAAATATTTGCTAACACTTGTATCCCCATAGCAAAAGGCACTAAGAGAATCCTTGAAATATCTTGTTGGAAATGGGAAAAATATCCTGTAACTGGTGAAGATTTTTTTCTCTTCTTAAAATTAGGCATATAAATGGCTAAATAGATGATGGAAAAATTACCATTATTTTTTCTAAAGTGTCAATTTTTAGGTGGGAGGAAATTTTCACATCCTGTAGGAACCTTCCCTTTCTCCATTGAGACTAGACAAAGCACAGTGCTGATGGTCCTTGTGGCATCTTTGCTTTGTTGGCCTGGTTGTCTTGGCTTCAGATAAGGCCCACGGCCTGTGGAGAGGGTGTGCTGCTTTCAACTGGCACACGTGCCCTCCGTTTCCATCACAGTGGCCCACCAAGGACTTGGAAGATGCCTCTGACGTTTGTTATGTTAGAAAAATAATGAGGCCCCTAAAGTTTGACTTGTAGGTCAGTTTGCTTTTCTTAAAATGGCACTCAATGAAAGTTTTCTGGTGAGTGTTTCCTCCGAAATTTTAAATGGATTTGAATAAAGTTCAGTGTCTGGATGAGAGGATTCTCAGTGAAATCTTCAGTGTACAGAATCACTAAAAGCCATTGAGCCAGAGAGTCATTGCTCTCCGTAACGTCTTCCCGTAAGAACACGAGACTCTGCATCCTCCATCAGACTAATGGCTCTTCCAGTCCAGCATTCTGCCACTGAGAGAGAAATTAAGGCAGTCAGTGTGGTCAGACCCGATGACCTTTCCAGCCATCACCTTAAAGATGTAGGGGTGTGTTTCATATGTCCCTTAATAAGCTATTGTGGAGCCATTATTCATACTGTTCTTGAATTTGTCTAAATTGCTTTTGCAGCAGTTCTTATTTTTAACCATTACCACCTGGTGGAACACGGCCGCCAGTCTGAGCAGCAGCCAGTTAGGATTTACCCTGTGTCACCCATGAAGGATCGCTGTCCTTTTTTCATTCAATTTTCATACCGGTCCATTTGATTCACTAAGTAGAATTGATAAATGCTTACATCGTTCACCAGTGTGTTTATTTTAGATCTTTCTAAGAGCACATTGCTTTAAATCATGTCGCCAATACGGTTCATAATGGCATTTCTGTCCCTGTATTTTGCTGGGGGGCTCTCAGAGGTGTGGAGCCTCTGGTTAGTACCTCCCATGTTAGACTAGTGAGATGTGGGCTCAGAGAGTTTCAGTTTAATTCCTGGCCCCACCGTTCACTGGCTGTGTGGTCTGGACCGCTTTGCTGGATCTCCCTAAGGCTCAGCTTCCTCATCTGTAAGATGGGGTGATTGGGTCCTTCTCATAGCATCGTACTCACTCAGACTCTGTAAGTTGCAAATGACAGAAGCCCATTTTGAGTTGACTTATGACAAAGGAAGCCTGGGGTGCAGCTGACCTTGGGTGTTGCTAGATTCCAGAGGCGCCAGTGCTGGTGTGGTGCCTTCGCTTTATCTCTTAGCAGAGGTTGCTCTGCATGGCTTTCTCCTTGGATGTGGTGGTGAGATGGCCACTGGCAGCCCCAAATTCAACCCAGCCAAAAGAGGCAGTGCTTTTCCAATAGAAAAATTAGAGAAATCCCATGGAGGTGAGTTCTTGGCCTGGGGCATAGTCTGTTTTTGTCCTTTTCACTGTGGCCAGGGGAATAGAGTTTTCTGGCTCTGCAGTGGCCAGAAGAGGGTGGGGTCGCCTCTACCCAAACCACATGTGGAGAGGATTCCCCACAGAGGAGGAGGTGCCCACCAGGAGAAGTGGAGTCGGGCGTACACAGCAGCATGAGAGCACAGCAGTGGCCATCCTAGAGTGTGAGAACCTCGGGTGGTGCCCAGCATATGTTATTCCCAGTAGGAGGAATCCATCCTCTTATTCTTCCTTTTAGTACTTGCAGAATGCAGCTTCTTTATACTGGTTCCAAAGGCACTTCTTTAAAACTGCTGTCCCCACCCCCACGCCATGGGCTGGTACTGGTCCACAGCCTGTTAGGGACTGGGCTGCAGAGCTCTGCCCTTCCCCACCCCTGTCGGTGGAAAAATTGTCTTCTGTGAAACTGATACCTGGTGCCAAAGAGGTTGGGGACTGCTGCGATTAAAACATTAAGTTCATTCTATTTTTAATATTTTTATGAACTTTTAATTTCACTTGCCCTCCATCTTGATGTGTTTTGAGAAGATCTATTTTAAGAGGGGGCATGGCAGGGGGAAGTCTCATTTAATCTGTTTTTGTCATCCGGTCAAGAATTACTTATGGAGACTCCACCATGTACAAAACAGTCTGAAGTCTATGGGGGGTGGAAAGGAACCATGCAAAATCCCATTCCTGGGGTGTCTACAGCCCAGTTGGTATGTGTGGTGGGCCAGCTGTATAGATCCTGTGATGTGAGATATAATACCTGCAAGTGCTGTCAGAGAAGTGGGAAGCTATAGGGAGCCCAGAATAGAGCAGGACCCCATCCAGCTAGGAGAGTACAGGAGGTGGTATCTGAGCTGAGCCTGAAGAAGGGATGTGGTTTTACAGGCAGAGCTGCAGGGAACAAGACAGGGTGGAAGAAAGGAGTGGCCAAGCAGGGGAGAGGGAGAGGGAGCCGATTCATTCATTCTTGATGCTCATGGTATGCCAGGCTCTGCACTTGGAACTGGGCTTTCAAAGACAAGTAGTAGTTCCTTTCTGTATTTGAGGAAGATGTCATAGAGAGTCATAGGTGCCCAGACAGAAGTCTGTGGGGGGTCTGGCGAGGGTGTGGCAGAGGGAGCCCTCAGCTCTCCTTCTTGATGGTGAAGGGTATGAACAGAGGCACAGAGATGGGATGGTGAGGATCCATCTGTGAAAGGATGAGGGTTTCTGGGGCCTGTGGCCCATGAGGAGGTGGTACAGTGGAGCCAGGTGGTAGGGGACCTTACATACCAGAGTAAGGAGTTCGGCAGGTTTCATGGGTGTGTGTTCTCTGCAGCTGTCCAGGGCTCTATGCTCTGCTTAAGGCTCTGCTGTTGTCATTTTGAAATTATTAGTATTTTAAAACAAGAGGCTTTGCATTTTCCTTTTGCACGGGGCCCTGCAAATTATGTAGCCTTCCTGGAGGATGCTGTACTATCAGTCTGGGTGGGGCTTTAGGATGCATCCCGTGGCGTGAAGGAGAGAGCCAGAGCAGAGATGGGACCGCAGTTGGGAAGCTGTTCCCATAGTTATGAGGGAGAGCCATTGAGGACCTAGATTTAGGAGGGGTATATAAGGGTGAGTGGACACCTCTGACAGCCTGTGCCATGCCCCAGCAGCAGACTGAACATACAGGCTGTCGGGGGAGAAGCCAGAGTTAGCCTTCAGCTCTCAACTTGGGGACTTGCTCAGCGCTGCCGCCTGAGCCAGGGCTGCAGGTGACTTCCTGTGTATAACGCAGGTGATCCAAACTGCAATTTATAGGACTGTCTTAATATTTTCACTCCCAACAGTAAGCTGAAGCTGACATTGGCAGGCTCATTCAATGAACATAAAATAACCAGAAAAGACATTCTGAGGCATTCTGGAATCAAACAGATGGACCGAGCAATCATGTTAAAAACAGCAAATCACAACTTGAACTTCAGTTAATCATAATCAAATTTCTCTTCCCTTATTGAATTTTGAAACATCTCCCTAAGTAGTTTTCTATTCTGGTTTCTTTTACTTAAAAGACCTTGATATTATAGGGCACTCCAAGTAAAGATGCCTCATATATGACATCTGAACCAAAAAAACCTTATCATTTAGGAAATGATATCCTTTCCGAGGTTTTGGAAGTGGTTATTTTGTCTGTTACAAAGATTCGTGAGGGAATTTATTTTTCTTTGTTCAGTTAACATAGAAATGAGCAAAGCTGTGTTTACCTAGTGATTTTCAAAAACGCCCTTCAACTAAATCAGGTTGCCCTGAACTTAGGGTCTCAACCATCTGCTGACCAGTTCCGTCTCAGCAGGCAGGGCTTCAAATAGTGGGGTGGGGAGGGCTGTGTGACTTTGACTTGTCAAACCTGATCCCTTAATGCTGTGTTCTGTTTCCTGTCTGGTACAGACACCGGCAGAGCACTTCTGTTGAAAGGACACAGGTCAGGCAGTGCTGTGCGGGCCCTGGGGGCTGTGCGGGGCCATCTTGAAATTGAGGAAGGACCCGGTGGCCAGTAGGAGCTAGGGTGAGACTTATGAAAAGACTAAAGGTCTTTGCTTCAGTCATGTGGACAGATTGGTACTACTTTTCACATTTTTATCAAAAAATGGGCTCCCGGCAGGTATCAAAGACCACTGCAGCTCTTCCTGCTGTCGTGATGTTTTCCCACAACTGGTTGTCTGAAATGACTCTCTCTCTCTGGCTCGTGCATCCTTTTTATGAAGGAGTAACTTGATACCATCCAGATGTGCCATGCTCAAAAAATGAGGATTATATCTGCTTTTTTTTTGGTAGGGTTATAAAAGGAATACATGATGTCCTAAGTGGGAGATGCATAAAGTTAGCGAGGTTAAGAATCAAGAGTTCTCTTGCTTTGCTCATTTGCACTCAGTAAGTGAGATGTATTTGATTTCATCCAGATGCTCCTGCTACAACTGACCTGAGTACCATCAGGTGCATCTCTCACAGTGTCAAGCACAGCAAATAGAGAAAGTGCTTGGCGGACACTTCGCCACGTCCTTTGTGTTTCCCGTGGTACCAGGTATCTTGCCTTGCACACGATAGGTGCTTGTTTGTTGGGCAAATAAATAAATGTGCAGTTTAATTAATCCTGTTACTTGTCTGTGGAAAGAGACATTCACCATCTGAAGAATGTGAAGTGTGGCTTTCTCGAGAAGCAGGGACAGCTTTGCGCTAAAGCATCCTCATGACCCCACTTGGTCCTTTTTGGCATAAGGAGCTGTGAAGGCAGAGACCATGCCTAATTTGCCTGGCATTTATTTCCCAGTGCCTAGCACAGTGCTTAGCACATGGTGGGCACTTAATAAATATTTTTTGAATGAATAAATGAATGGGGTACATCCATTTTTCTTTTTCTTTTTCTTTTTTTGCTTTTTAAAAGTCAGTTTTTTAAAGTATAACTTACATACAGTAATATTTCCCCTTTTCAGTATACCATTCTAAGAGTTTTTTTAAATTTCAGCTTATTATGGGGTACAAAAGTTCAGGTTATGTATATTGCCCATGCCCCCCATTCCCCCGAGTCAGAGCTTCAAGCGTGTCCACTCCCCAGACAGTGCGCATCGCACTCATCATGTAGGTGTGCACCCATCCCCTCCCCCCATCCCCCACATCTGTCTGACACTCAATTGGTGTTGTTCCCAAATGTGCACTTAGGTGATGATCAGGGAAACCAGTTTGCTGGTGAGTACATGTGGTGCTTATTTTTCCATTCTTGGGATACTTAATAGAATGGGTTCCAACTCTCTCCAGGAGAAAAAAAGAGATTCTATATCACCATTATTTCTTATAGCTGAGTAATACTCCATGGTATACATATACCACGTTTTACTAATCCACTCATGTATTGATGTACATTTGGGTTGTTTCCACATCTTTGCAATTGTGAATTGTGCTGCTATAAACATTCGGGTGCAGGTGTCTTTTTTATAGAATGACTTTTGTTCTTTTGGATAGATGCCCAATAATGGGATCGCTAGATCGAATGGTAAGTCTACTTGAATCTGTTTAAGGTATCTCCATTTTGCTTTCCACAGGGGTTGCACTAGTTTGCAGTCCCACCAGCAGTGTATGAGTGTTCCTGTCTCTCCGCATCCACGCCAACATGTATTGTTTGGGGACTTTTTGATAAAGGCCATTCTCACTGGAGTTAGGCAATATCTCATTGTGGTTTTGATTTGCATTTCCCCGATGATTAGAGATGTTGAGCATTTTTTCATTTTTCTCAATTACAGTAGTTCAGTTTCTAAAAGTAGTCATGTGTCTTCATTGAAGTTCTTCTAGTCCTCAAGCTTGTGCGCTCACACACACACACACACACACAGAGGTGTGCATGCACACGTGCACTCGACACAGCAATTAACGTACGATGGCCATTTAATATTTGTTCAGCAAATGAAGTTAATAAGCAGCAGTAGATAAAGGAAAGTGCACAGACCAGGAGTTGGAAGAGCTGCATCTAAGTCCAGGTGTGGCCACCTAACAGGCTGGAGACTTTGTAAAGTGGCCTAGGTATCCTCAGCCTATCAGAATCCTGCTCTCTAAATGAGGCTACTGATAGCTATTCTGTTTATTCGAGGGTGGTTTATGCAGCTCCCAAGAAAGGGTGGATGTGAAATGCTTGGTAAAAGTTAAGCCTTGTACACATGCGAGGGCTTGTTCTTGTCAACATGATGGAATCCTTTTTTATTGGATGTGTGGCTAATGTGTATGCATCTCCTCCCTTGTCCACTCTGAGAACCAAGTGCTTTATCTTATGTACATAAAGAAATAAACTACATTGTCAACGTAGAAAATTTGGAATTCACAGAAAATTTTAAATAACAGCAATTCCCCGTAGAAAGCCCAGAGATGACCACTGTTAACCTTGTGGAATATTTTTGTGCCTCTCTTAGGCAGGTGCATACACATTACAACACACACACACACACCACCTAGCAGTTGTTTTTGTATCTCATTTTCCCAAGTAGACGGCCAGTTCCAGGAAAAGAAAGAGCCTTGTCTTAACATTTCTTCTGTAATTTCCTCAGGGCCTAGTCAGTGTGAGTCAGAGCAGGTATTTACTAAATACTTAATGGTTTTCTAGAACTTTAGCGCCGGAAAGATTCTGAATTATAATCCCACATTCTCATTTAAAGAATAGGAAAACTAAGGCCCATGGGGAGAAGCAGGCCCAGGGTCCCAGGGCTGGATGGTAGCAGAGCTGGGACTCAAAACCTTGCCTGTTGTCTTCTTGCCGCTTCTCCATGCTAATAAGTTAAGGTACAGATGTAAGAAGGTCCCTTGGGTTGGTGCTTTTAGTAGAGAAGCTGATGCTTGGGTAATTTTGCCTGCATCTCTAGGTGTGTGGTTACTGCTCAGAAGCAAGATAGCATCTGGACATCTTGAAGCAGCTATCTCCAGTGGAGCCTTCAGGCTGTTCTCATGACATTATGCTAATTTCTGTATCTGCCTACACCTGGCTCCTCCTCCTGGTTATCATCGTTTGTGTTGTATGCACAGAGTCTGCACCCTTAGTTAACATTCTAGTCTTGGTGAGAATACATTCTTGTCTTCGTTTGAATACTCCACCATTTCCCTTGCCCTGCCATGCATTTCAAGCACAGTAAAAAGGGTCCTCCTTTCTATAGGCGGGTCTTCCCTCACACTCTCACGTTCTTGTCCTGTGGCTCTTACTGAGCGATCTTTCATTCGCCAGCAAACATTTCATGTTTAAGGTCTTCAGCTAGGCTATGCTGTGGAAGATGCAGCAGATTTGCAACCTTAGCCTTTAAAGATCTGAGTTGAGAGAGGAGGACTTGGATATAGGAAAATTGTAACTCGGTTTATAAAGTGGCCAGTGACCCGAGAGAGGGGCAGAGAATGAGCTCTGGAGTCTCAGTAGCAGAAGGCCTTTCTCCTGGTCATTGGGGGTGTAGGGAGCTGGGCAGGCAGGGCTTTGAAAGGAGGGGCATTTGAGCCTGCCTTGGCAAGGGTGATTGGGGTTTGAACATTGGGAGGTTGCAGGAGAAAGCATTCCAAGTAGAGGAGCAAGTATCAGATATGAAGGGCCTCAGGTAAATTCCTAGGTGGGGGGTACCCAGGAAGGAATCCTTAGATCTGGGAGTTCTGTGGTGGCAAGTTAAGTCTTTCTCCTCTGCAGGCTGTGACTCTGGGAACGTGTCGTCTCCCAGCACACCCCACCCCCTTTCCTGTTCCAGTGCTGTTGGTGCAAACAGTCTGGCAAGTTGATGGCACCAACTTTCCTTTGGGACAGGGCTCTTGACAAAGGGATCCATGGACTCCTCAGGAACCTTCCAGTGGGTTTCAGGTGATTTGGGAACTTACTAAAATTGTGCAATGATTTTGTGTGTATGTGCACCTTTCCCCCCTAATTTTTAGGGGTCTCTGTTACCCTTGAAAGGATATCCAGAGTCGAGGAGGAAGAAGATTGGTATGTGGGCTCATTTTTAAAACTTACTTAACAAGCTCTCAAATCATGTACAGTTATCGGGGAATGTTTCATTTAATTTGAAAGCTGTCACTATTCTCATGCACAGTTCACTGATCTCCTTAGACTGTGTACCCCTACTGGGCAAGATGGTGTCTCATCCCTGCCCAGAACTTGGTCTCAGAAAATTATTTGTGATGTTTGTTCAGGGAATAAAATAGCTTAGATGTGGATATAAATCCACATGTATGCTGACTTGCAGTAGAGTGGATTATTTAGAAAAATTAGCTACCTCCAGGATCCTCAGGCTGACCCTGCATGGAGCAGACATTTGCAGTGTCAGTCTCCCTGCCTGGTCCTTGCTTGACCCCTCCTTATTTAGCACAGGGACAAGCCTTGGCACATCCTGCCAGCAGGCTGAGGGCTGGGGCTGTCTGGCCAGCACATGCCAAATGTAGCCTGAGCTGTCTTCTCTCTACAGAGCTTGTAAACCCCACAATCCCCAGGTACAGGGCTAGACCCAAATGTGCCTTTCCACCTGTCATGAGGTGGGCATGCTTGGGAACCTCATCCAGCCCCCCTCCTTGACCTGAGAATGATTTGTGCTGGCAGCAGCCCAGGCTCATCCTACGCTGCGAAACCTCAGTTGGGACTCTCCTCAGGGACTTTCTTCCTGGTGAGTCTGCACTCTGTTTATAATCAGAAGCTCTGCCAGGTGGATGTGAGGTACCCAGTAGAGGGTAGGGACACTGGTAGCTGCCTTGGCACTTTGTTAAGCAGGTATGCACGTTGCTGGCCCATCAGAGAGCTGCAAGGTGCTGGAGTGGCAGAGTCATTTGTTTTCCCATCTGACATAGTACTGCTTTATAACATGATGGGTAAGATCAAGGGAGAAGAGCGTGCCCCTTCATAGTTTTTCAAACTCATTTTTTCCTTTTTAGAAAAGCACAAGGAGAACATTTAGTTCCCACAGTGAAGGGCACTGACCTGTCTTGGAGCGACGGCAGCTGTCGTGTGTAGTGTTTTAGGGTGGTGAGCCAAGCTAGGCAGTTCTAGCTCAGGTGGGATCAGAATAACCCAGGCGACTACTCTCATCCACCCACTCCTCTTTCTGGTCATTCTCATTCATTAAACAACTCACTGACTGTCTAACATGTGCTGGCAGGGAGGCAGAGAACAGATGCACACAGTTTCTGCCCTTGGTGAGCCTTCTGAGATGTGTGCTGGTGTGGGGCTGGGGTCAGCGGCGGTTGGTTTGATATTCCTACTTCTTCCCTCTGGGATATGCCCCCGTTTTCCTTCTATTATCCCAAACCACAGAATCTTTACCACTTGTTTCTGTCTTTAACATCTTATTGTATGTATAGCCCCTCTGTTCATCTGCCTGTCCGTCCGTCCCTCCCTCCCTCCATCCCTTTATCACCCAGTATTTACAGGTCCTGAGATGGGGGTGCAGAAAGAAAGAAGACACAGTCTCTGCTCTCAGGGAGCTCACCTTTGGTTGCTTTCTCCTGGTTCCAATTATGTTGGGGATTTTGTCCCCCAGCTTAACTTGTAAGTTCCTTGAAGGTCAAAGACTATCTCATCTTCAATATTCTTGGAAGTTGAAAGATTTTTGTGGCCAGTGAATTGCTGCAACTGTCGTCCTGGCTGTATTTGCTTAATGAAAGGCTTGAAAGAATGTGTGTCTGCAAGGCATGCCCGCCTTCCAGCGTGCCATGTTGCAAAGACGACTCTATTAGAGGCTCCGGTTTCTGGTTTGGAAATCCAGAGTGGTAGGAGGATGTGGAGGGACTTGAGGAAAAAATATGATGTCTCAATAGACAAAGGTCCCCAAAGTATATCTGTGCTGGAGGCTTCCCTGAAGAATGAAAAGCTTAATTCATGCCTTTTCTTTATGCTTCCAGTTCTTTTACTTTTTCTGTTTTTCTGAAGAAAAGGATGTGTCAATTTGAGCTGCCTAATTCATTTTTAATGTGGGTCAAAGCTGCCATCTTCACACGCCTTTGTCTAATCACACCTAGGCTTCTGCTGAAACGCTTGCTTCAGAAATTAAGTTTAATTAATAGAAATAGGAAGGCGAAGCCCAGGGCTGACGCGTCTGCCGAGACGCGCCTTCGTGCCTGCCCATGGAGGCCTCTGGGTCGGATCCCTCCTGAGCCTGTCATCTGAGGCAGATTTGCACTTGGGGAACCAGGATTCTGGGGGTCAGGCTGGGGCGTTCATCGACAATGTGTAGCAGAGATTTGCTTCTTAGCAGATGTGGCTGGCCCACTTACAGTCCTAATGCCAGAAGAATTGTCATTGTTTTAAAAACATTTTTTTTTTACCAAAAAAAAAAAAAAAAAAAAAAGCCACCCAGGGTTGAGGCCAGGTTTGAATCTTAAAGCAGGTTGACCTATTTTCATCACAGCATCATCAAAGCCTGCTTTGTGATTCTGCCTCCCTAGCATGCTTTCCTTGGTGTCACGTGAATGGAACACCTGATTCAAGCAGGAGGGCGTGAAGACCTGTCCTTGTCAGGGGGAGCTGTTTCCTGCTGGGTGGGGGTGGGGGGCCGGCCTCCCCGGAACCAACCTGCTGTGGCCGTGCTCTGCGTGGGGGAGGGGCTCCGGGGAGGGACTGGCAGCTCTCTAGCCCAAGCGTGCAGGGCCGTCCCTTCTACAAAGTGCTTTTGCATCCCCACGTCTGACCTTGGCAGCTTCCCAGGGAGGGAGGCACTGCTGGCAGTGTCATCCTTGATCCACAGAGGAGGAGACGGAAGCTCACACAGGCAGGTGGTGGGAAGGCCTGGAAGAGAACTTCCAATGCTGCCACGCCACGGGTCGTGTCAGAGCACCTAGCCAGAGTCCCTGCCTCTGGGAGCTTCTACTTCTCTCCAGATCCTTTGTTCTCTTCTTTGTTTGATTTAAGTAGTTCCAGCTGTGGTTCAGGATCAAAGTAAGCCTCAAACTGCGCAAAGGATCTGTGTGTAATGGGCCAGAAAACTCACTCCTCAGGAAAACATGGGGGAGTGAACTCTCCTGCCATCCTAGTGACACAGCTGGACACCCTGCTGAGGTGAGGGAAAGGGCTTCGGCTCCTCATTGGCTGGGGGATGACCCACGGCACACGTATCAGTGGGGGGAATTCATGCAGAGGAGGGGATTTTTCCATGGACTTTTCCAGCCTCACTCCTGTGTGGGGGTGTGTGTGTGTTTCCCCTTGGAAGACAGACAGCTTCGAGTCCCAGGGAGCCATATCCCTTTCAGCAGGCTCCTTGTCTACTCCCTTGGTTTTCTTCATTCCCTCGGAGGTAGCAATTCCTCAGCCAGTTTTTGCAACACTGTACAGTGTCTCTAGTGATAGGAACAGATACCATAAAAAATACCAAAGCAGGCCAGGCATGGTGGCTCACACTTATAATCCCAGAACTTTGGGAGGCCAAGGTGGGAGGATCGCTTGAGGCCAGGAGTTCAAGACCAGCCTGGACAACAGAGTGAGACTTTGTCTCTTAAAAACTAAAATAAATTAAAAAGAAAAAGCAAAATTAGTCCATTTTAGTGTTTTTTTTTTTTGTTTGTTTGTTTTTTTGACAGGGTCTTGCTCTGTCACCCAAGCTGGAGTGAAGTGGTGTGATCATAACTCACTGAAGCCTCAAACTCCTGGGCTCAAGTGATCCTCCCACCTCAGCCTCCCTAGTAGCTGGAACAAAAGGCACAAGCCACCACATCCGGCTAATTTTTTAAAAAAATTTTCTTTAGAGACTGGGTCTTGCTATGTTGCCCAGGCTGGTCTTGCTTGAACTCCTGGGCTCAAGTGATCCTCCTGCCTTGGCCTCCCAAAGTGCTGGGGTTACAGGTGTGAGCCACTGCACCTGGGCTTCACTTCAGTTTTGTGAAGTCACTGTAGTCCACAAAAAATATTTATAAGGGCTACAAACTGCTAGTAATTATGAAACTAACAGTAATAATGATCCTTTACATTTTTATAGCTTCAGAAATTTTAGACTGTCTTTACTTCTGTTATCTTACTTGTTACTCCAAGTTACCTCTGGGTTAGATGAGCTAATATTAAGTATTTGTATCTTACGGAGGAAGAAATTAAGATGCAGAGAAGATGAGGTACTTACCCAGGGTCACTTGCCAGCCAGTGAACAGCTGATCTGAACCTGGACTCTTTAATTCCAAACAAGACAGGCATTGTCTTTAACTTCATGAAGCTGATAAGCTAATGGAAAAGAAAGACATTAGACCAATACAAAGACAAACACAAGGCACCAAGGGGCCATATGACAAGGGCCCCAACCTAGCCTGAGGAGTCAGGGTAGGCTCCCTAAGAGAGAGACAGCAGGGTGAGTGAGGGCTGGACGCTGAGTGGCTTTAGCTAGGTAAAGAGAGTCGTGAAGATTATTCAGGGTGTGGTGTGTTCAAGGGACCAGGCGGAGCTTCGTGTGGCTGGACAAGAGTGAGCAAGGGCTTGAGGACCACAAGGTCCCATCGTGGAGGGCCTCGCTAGCCAGGGTGAGTGCTTTGACTTGGTCCTAAGGGCTACGAGAAGCTACTAAAGGGTTTTAAGCAAAAGAGTGACATGTGTTTTAGAAAGTCTGCTTTGGACTTGAGAAAAAAAAAAGTCTGCTTTGGCTACCAGGTGGAAACATAGGGGAGGGGCAAGAATGAAACCAAGGAGCCTGATGATGCGGTTATTTGAGTTGTTTGGAGGGAAACGTTAGGCAGTAGACTCTGGCGCTGATAGAAGTGGAAAGATTCAGGAATTATTGAGCAGTGGAATGAACAGCAGTTGGGATTATTTGGTTGTGGTAGAGGAGGAAAAGTAGTAAATACAGACGCTCTGGATTTTGGCTTGGATGGGTGCTAGGGCTGTTTTCTGAGTTAGGAAACCTTCAGGAAAGGGCTCGTTGTGGGCAGGAGGGCAGGAGCGTGGACTCAGTTTGGGACATGCTAAGTTTGAAGTGTTAATAAAAATAATATCCAAGTGGAGACATTGGGCAGGAACGTGGACAAGTGCTTCTAGAGCTCCAAAGAGAGAAGCAGGCTGGAGGTGCAAATTTCAGATTCACTGATGCAAAATCAATACTCGAAATAGTGGACATGAATTAGACCACCACATTCTGAGGTTCTTTGGCTTCTACCACATTTCTTGAGTGGATTTTTTTACTCAAGCTCAAATTAGGAACCTGAGCTTTAAGGGAGACATAACTGTGTTTGGAATTAGTTTAATAAAAGCTGCTCCTCAGGTCACAGAAGACCTTGTAATGCAAAAGGAGAACTCGATAGGTAGGTGGAAGCTGCAGATGGTAACGCTGTAATATGTCTGCGTGTTAACTGGACAGCTAGTGGTTGGTTGAAGGGATGCTGGTACACGGTCTCGGTAGTGACACTTACTTACAGCTGTGCAATCCCACCAAGGTGCTCTGCCCACATTTACTTAATTAGATCCTTGTTGTATGCTTCACAATAAGAAAATATTCTGAAATACATTCATAGTGTTTTCAAATTTTGGATTAAGTGTTCACATAGATACCCAGAGGTATTCCTTCAATCGTAGGGTGCACATATTTTTATGACTGTTACAAAGGCAACAGATGATTGGTGTCAAGAATTCTGGACTTGTTGGGACAAGAGTTCTGTGGTCTCTCTCACTGAAGCCCTCAAAGGGTTTCCCTCTTGGGTTTCAAAGGACTCCCTCTGTGTGGCACACTGCAGACTTGAGGACAGCCCTCACTCCATGACTCATTCATCAGTGCACCCTCTCGTGTCTTCTTTCTTGCTTGCCACCGGAGCACGAATGTCACTGAGACCTAGCCCTGCTTGTGGCTGGGGTGGTAGCCTAGTGGGTGGGTAGATCTCAGACAGACATTTGTGGCCCAGGACGAGCTCTGCTTCCTTTGAATTCTGTGTGAAGTCAGGGGCAGTTTACGGAAGGGAGATAGATGCTCCTTCTGCCTGGGGCAGTAGAGAAGTGCTTCCCAGCGGTCCTGGCAAGAAATGGAATTCTTGGAGGTGACTAATGGCTCTGTGCCCCTCGTCCCAGTGTCTAGCTGCATGGGGACACACAGGTCAGCAGGTAGCAAAGAGCCCACCTGAGAGCAGCAAAGGCCCACCAGCGCCACAAGCCCGGCTTGCTTTTTTTGTTTTTCCCCTTTTAGTTTTTGAGGTATGAACCTTTTTTTTTTTTTTTTTTTTTGAGACAGAGTCTCACTCTGTTGCCCGGGCTAGAGTGAGTGCCGTGGCGTCAGCCTAGCTCACAGCAACCTCAAACTCCTGGGCTTAAGCGATCCTACCACCTCAGCCTCCCGAGTAGCTGGGACTACAGGCATGCGCCACCATGCCCAGCTAATTTTTTCTATATATATTTTAGTTGGCCAGATATTTTCTTTCTATTTTTAGTAGAGACGGGGTCTCGCTCTTGCTCAGGCTGGTCTTGAACTCCTGACCTTGAGCGATCCACCCGCCTCGGCCTCCCAGAGTGCTGGGATTACAGGTGTGAGCCACCGCGCCCGGCCTGAGGTATGAACTTTTAACCAGATATTTTCTTACTTAAAGTGATTTGATGCTCCAGAGGAATCATTCTAAAGTTAGGGAAATTTAAGATACTTATGATTTATTTGGGTTGAACCATCAATAACAGATTTTAATCTACTTTGTGGAAAAAAAAATAAATAAAGATCTCTTCAAGTAGAAAAAGGGGAGGCAGGGTCTTGATCACTGTTGTGTCCTGTGCCCCTGGTTTGGAGAGCACCGCTGACGTCTCGGCCCCTCTGCGCACACGAGCGCCGTGTGCAGCACCACTGCTGTAATGACTGAAACTCGCCAATCATGGCAGACGTGTGATTCTTTAGTTCTTTAGATCTGTAGGGTTTTCCCTAATGCAGAAATCATTCTTTTTTTTCCCAGTTTATTTAAACCTTTAATGAATATTTTATCAAATGAACTTCATATCTTGTATTTCATTATTAATGTTGTTTAGGAGGCCGTTTCCTCATTAGCATAACTTATAAACTGAGAGATTACTTTAGGCGGAATGATATTTTAGGGACAGTGGTTGGTGAGAGAACAGTTGCACATTCTTCTAAACGTGTGCAAAAATGGGCATTTAGCCCAGGCGAGAGCCGGGCTGCCGGAGTGTGCGCTTCCCCAGGGGTGACAGATGGAGCCCGGTGCTCCGTGCGCCACGGAGTTGTCCTGAGCCTGCGCCTGTCCCCGCGGCACTTGGGTGCACTGTGGCGGGGACAGAGCCTGGCTGGGGCAGGGCTGTGGGGGTGGAACCACGTGTGAGCCTCGGTTGGCCTCGTCCTAGCCCTTGCCCACTGCCCAGACGTCCCCTGGCTCACCGATGACCCTGGTGACTAGCTTGTAGTCTTCCTCTCTACCTGTTCTGGCTAAACCATGTGGATGTCCCCTCCAGCACTCCTGCCTCTCATTTCAGGGGACCATCTCTGGCCCTCCTTAGTCGTCTCCTCACACTCACATACCCTGGGCCTCATGGTTTGGGTGACTGTTCAGCTCCTAAGCCTCTAGCTTGGCATCCTGCTCAGCACTGGCCAGGCCCGTTCTCCCTCCCCTGTGACCTTGTGGTACCGTGCTTTCCTCCTGGGCCACCTTTCACTCCAGACCCTTCCCCTCACTTCCCTCAGTGCTCTTCCCGTTGGCCCTTTTCATTGCCTCCACCCAGGAAAGCCCGGCCCTGGGTGAAGGCAGCTGGTAGTCCTCTCCCTGCCTTGCTGGCTGCCTTAGCCACCTTCTCACGCTACTTCCCACTCGGCCTCTTTACAGATTGCTCCTGCACTGCTCTTCCTTCACCGCTACTGCTGCGAGTTCAAGAGCATCATTTGCTTCCCAGGGGAACCTTCCCTGACTGCCTCGTTGAGGTCAGGCTTCTCTCCTGCTGGGTGGTCTTCGAGTACCCTGTCCTGGTCTATCCTATGCTTAGGATTGTCACTTATCGTTTGTGTGCTTATCTGTTCAAGACCTGGCCCACGTTTTGTAGGGCAGACCTAATTTCAGACCTTCTGTTCCTTCATGCCCATGAACTGTCCCAGAAATCCTATTGCTTGGCATCCAAATGCCAACTCCCAGACTGTCTCCTATAATCAGAAGCAGCTCAAAATTCTTTTGTCAGCATGAGTGCCCTGATTTTTGGTTCACAAAGTAACTGTGGTCATCATAGTTCTAATTCCTGTTGTCTGGAGATGCAGTACAGAGTATTAGTGAAGGGCATGTGCTCTGGACCAAATTCCTTGAGTTAAATCCTGACCTCACCTCTTATAACTGGGTGCCTTTGGGTCAGGGAACTGCTCAGCTCCTCAGTTTTCTCGTCTGGCACATGATGGCGATGGCCGCCTCCTGGTGCTGTTGGGGACTGAGTGAACTGGTACAGGTGCTTCTCTGCACTCAGGAGCGTTCTAGGAAACGTCGGCTGCTGTCACTGTGGCTGTCCACCACCACCTGTGGGGTACATAAGGCTCTGCTGCCTTGCAATTAAGTTTTCTCTTACATGTGGGCTTTCAGTAAACACTTTCAGATTGAAATACACATTTTGAGGGGGCACTGGACCCAGCCCTTTGAGCCTGTGATTCCAAACCCTTTTTAGCTGCCCACTAGCACCTCACTTCCCACCCTCCCACCGTCACTGCTCTGTCGTCATCTCTCACTGTCATCATCTCTCACTGTTGTCATCTCTCGCGTGAAACAAGGGGCTCTTCGTATTTTTTCTCTTCTCATTCCGTCTACCTGGAATATTCTCTCCAATTCTTTCCTTGAACCCAACATTCTGTCCATGCTGTCCTTTACTACAGCTTCACAAACATCCTTGAGGATATCTCCCCGACTCTGCAGACCCTGTATGTATGGCTTTGTGTCAACTCAGTGCTGTGTTGATTCACTCTAGTATTTTGCTGTGTAATTCAAAGATTATAAACTACAATATTGAAGGCAAGAGTGATATTTTCTCGCCTGGGAACCATACAAAGCATAGAAGGACTCAGTACTTCACAGGCATTCAGGAAAAGCTTGTTGACTGAAGGAAACAGCCGGTTGACCTAGTCTTGGTGTCACTTTATTAATACTTGGATATTGGATTTTACCCTGGGATGCTTGTTCAATCCCATGTTACTAAGCATATTTTGTCACCGCCTTTTGGCAAAATTGGGTGACAGGCCCTATGTCCTTCCTGCCCTTTCTTTTCTTTCCCTACCTTTCTAGAAACACATGATCTTTCCCTACACTAAGGTGTCATTTCTCTCATTGGTTCAGCAGTTCAACAGGGGTGACTGAGCACCTGCCTAGTGACAGAAGCTAGTCTGAGCATCAGGGAGCAGCAGCAACCCAAACAGGCAGGGGCCCTGTTCTCCTGGAGCTACGTTCTGGTGGGAAGAGAAGACAATGGACAGACGGACCTACAACATAGTTGGCACTTACATTCTAGCTGGGAACACCTGCATCGTGTGGTCAGGAAAGACTTCTTTGATGAGGTGCTGTGTGAACAGAGGTCTGGATGCAGCGAGGGAGCAGGCCTGGTGGGTAGTCAGGGAAGGCATCTTTGAGGCACAAGGGACACCAAGTGGCAAGGCCCTGAGCTGGGCGTGTGCCTGTGGCGGGGAGGCTCTTTTAATTGGAATGGAGTAGGGGTGGGGAGGACGGGAGGATCTAGGGGCCAGAATGTAGGGTGAGGGCCCCGGGTTTTACTCTGAGTTAGGTGGAGAGCCATTTGAGAGTTTTGAGGAGTAGAGGGACACAATCTGATTTGTGCAATGTCACCTTAGGTTTCTTCTGTGCTTGAGGAAATTGGACTAACTCATTCATAGGAGGGAGGGAAGTTACTTCTGTTTTAACAGAAAGGCATTTGCCTGATTACTTATGGGCAAGGGCTATTCTGTGAGACGGAGGCTCCTGTTCGTGCAGCAGGTATTGGCTGAGCAGCTCCTGTGCATGGGGTCTTGGGTAGACGCTGTTCTGAACGGCAGCACCCCAGGGCCTAGCCCTCGTCCTTTTACTCCCTTGCTTTTGTGCAGTCCCTGAGTAGGACTAATGGATAGGTAATAAATAGGGCAAGAGATTTTTAAAACCTCATTGCCAAGGATCTAACTGTCTGATGATAAAAGGAATGAGGTGGTGTGATATATATAGATCTGGGTATCTTCCAAATTTCAGCCAGCATTTATTGCTTCTGAGTTTCTTGAGTTTCTTTCTTGGGAATTGTTTTAAGTTCAAATGGAAGCAAAAGGAACATGGCATACATGGAATTAAATAACTTCCCCAAAGTGCTCCTGCTTCTTTCTGTCCCAGCAGACATGGAAGTGGCAAGCCCTTTGGAAGAAATAGACCCCAAGCCCGGTGTGCTGGTGGTGATGGGAATGTGGTTTGATTGTAGCTCTGTGTGTAAGGGTGTGCTCCCTCTCTGAGGATGGTAAAATTGTCAGGAAGGCACACTGGTGCTGAAGTCCTGAGCAAGTACAGGAAAGGAGAGAGGAAAGGGCAGTGGCTGTTCTTCACCCTTGAAGCAGGAGAAGGGCAGTGCTCCAAGGCCACCCAAGCAGCTGGAATTTTTTCCTTCTAAGCCAGCTCTCCCCACTCCCTGCCACCAACCAGCAGGTGGCCAGGAGGAGGCACTTTTTCCACCTGCCACTGGGCCGAGCAGTGTGGCCTGTGTCCTGCCTCAGCACCTGGGTCACCAGCAGGCATGGCTGCAGTCCCAGCCAGCTCTGCTAGAGCTTCAGTCAGAAACGCTGATGTTGGAATCCGTTCTTCGGGGAGCTGCTGCTTTTCTTAGAAGGTGTAAGAAGAGAAAGACACGAGAAAGGTGGAATCTTAGAGGAAGGAAGAACAGAAATGAAGTTCAGCGACAGAGCCCACTAGGCTTGGCAACGTCTGGCCAGGAGTTTGTGAGGTGGGGAGTGTGTGTGTGTGTGTGTGTGTGTGTGTGTGTATAAAGGCTAGGGGAATGGGAGAAGACCTTGAACAGAAAGGCTCTCACCCATAGATGTGAAGTTTGGCTCATATTAGTGACAACACTCAGAAAATAGCTTTCAATATAATTGCATTATTTTAAAGCATTTGAAGTAACTTGAACTGGTCTCAAAGGCAGATGGCTCAAGCCTTACTTGGAGATGGGGACAGAGTTGCCCAAATGCTGCTCTGGGATTACTGAGACTTGGCTCAGACTAAGCTAGATCTCAGGTTCATCCAGGCCTTTCTTTTTCCATTAGATAATTGTCACTTCAGCAAATGTTTCTTGAGCACTTACTAGGTAGCAGGCACTGATCTTGGTACTGGAGATATTTGGTGAATAGGCTCCTGGGGAGATAGACACACAAGTAAACAGGCAGAGAAGGCCACTTCAGAGAGCACCAGTCTCATGAAGGAAGTAAGGGAGGTGATGTGACAGGACCTGATAGGGTGATCAGGAGGCCTCTGGGGCTCTGGGACAGAGTTTTCCAGGCAGAAGGAAGACATGAAGGCTTTGTGGCAGAGAAGTGCCGTTATGGAGCAAAGGAAGGCAGTCGATACCACTCATTGTGTGCAGAAGAGAACAGCGGTCTCCCTGAATCCTTCGGACTTTTCTCACTTTCTACTGCAATCCCACTTTCTACTGCTTACCCCTTGTGTGTATGTGGCAGACACTGTCATAGGCACTGGGATCCTTACTTTCTTCCCCTGGGCCAAGATGTGAAGATTTCTGATCAGAGCATGAAGTCCCTTGAGAATTGGAGATTGCAGGGGAGAAAATGACAGGAGTTAGTCAAATATGAACGTTAGATCTTATTGAATTCCTGTATTGACCTGGAATTATGCGTGGCAGGGGTTTACTCCCTTGCAGCTTTAATGTCCTGTTGTTTCCCTATTGATTTCTTTCCTTAGGTTTCAATTTGTATTTTTTCTGTGTTGTCTGCTCACTGGTTGTGTATGTTAGTGAAGCTAATTGTTTAACCATTAAAATGGTGCATTAGTTCAACACAACTCTTATAAACCAGCTGTTTAATAGGGAGTTCAACCTTTTTAGTCATAGTCCATCTTCAAGTTAGTAACTAGGTTTGTGACAGCTCATGTCCAGACAGCGCACTGTTCCCCACGGGAGAATGCAAAGGGTGCAGTCACGAGAGGACCGGGGGAGAGGGCGTTTGAAAGGATTTGGGTGGAGACTAAGAATATTTTCATTTGGAAGAAAAGGATGAACTCCAGAGGCTAAACCAAGGGGTAGAGAAAAGGGTGGCACCTTTCCCTCTTCCCACTCTAGGACTTTTACCCACAGTGTAAGGTTGTCCTGAAGCCCTGGATCACGACGGAGCCCTGCAGGGAGCAGGAGGAGCCATCTGTTTGACCTCATCCCCTGCTGTCCCCAGGAGCTATTCGGTGTCCGCATTGCTTCCCCAGTGCTCCTCCATCCAGCTCACCGGAGCCTACGGACTCTGGACCCACTGTTGTCCTGGGCCTGTGCCTGCTTCTGGTGGCACCTGCCTGACCAGCTCAATTTGTCTAGAATGCAGTTGAAGTTGTAGTGAGGGAGATACAGGGTAAGAATTCATGAAAAAAAAAAAAAAAAAGTATTTTCATGGTTCTTGCCTTCAAGGAGTTTACACTTTGGTGCTCATAAGGACATGAGCTCATTTAATGATAAAGGCATTTTGTGACATGTGCCCAGAAGTGATTCAGACAGATGGGCTGGACAAGAGGGAATACTGGGGTATGTATAGTAAAATGAATTATTAAATTATGGCATCTGTTGTCAACAACCAGGCTGGTGTCAGGTAGACCTTTTTGATCTCCTGGGGTTTCTTTTCAATTGTAGAACTCTGTTGTCATTACAGAAACGAGGCTTAGCCACTTCCTGCTCTAAATACCAAAAGAAATGAAAAATAAGACTGAGATCCATGGGGCATCAAGAGCCTAGTGGCATGTGTACTGTGGACACAACCTTCTTCTGGCTGACCCTGCTGAAGGCCACACCACACAACCTGGGGAAGGGGAGCTGCACCAGGGAGCCTGGATTCCAATCCTGGACATCCACAGGCTCCCGTGTGACCTTCAACCCAGTCCTGTACCCTTGGGGTGTCCCTGCTTGCTTATTCTGCCCTAATAACCTCTGCATGTGTGGTGCCCACAGGTATGAGGAGGGGTAACTCCAGTGTTGGGAGAGATTCTGTTAGGTGGCAGGAGAGATTCTGTTAGTGGTCCTCTCTTTGTCATTTACCAGTTATGCCATTTTGGAGAAAATAAAGTAGAGTAATTCCCCCTCCCCTGCCCCAAGATGTCCACATCCTAATCCCTGGTACCTGTGAATATGTTACCTTCAATGGCAAAAGGGACTTTAAACATATGATTAAGGTCAGGATCTTGAGACGGGAAGACTATGCTGGATTACTCAGGTGGGCCCCCCCAATGCTTGTCAGAAGGAGCCAGAGAAGGAAACGTGAAGATGGAAGCAGCAGTCAGAGAGATGCGGCCACGAGCCAAGGAATGCGGGCAGCCTCTAGAAGCTGGAGGAGGGCAGGAAACAGATTGGCCCCTAGAGCCTCCAGAAGGAACACAGTCCTGTCAACATCTCGGTTTTAGCCCAGAGAGACCCATTTTTGACATCTGACCTTCAGCGCTGTTAAGATAATAAATTGGTATTATTTTAAGCTACTAAATTTATGGTAACTTGTTATAGCAGCAATAGGAAACTAACGCAGCACTCATTCCTATAGATTTTAGTTGCTTCGACTCTACAATGGGGACAAAAAATTTTTTCTGCCTGAAGGCTGAGAACCAGACCATGTGACCTTTTGGTCCTGCTGGTTCTGAGGTCCATGGAATGAGAAAACAGAACTTAAAGTGCATTGAAAGTTTAAGAGGAGAAGGAAGAAAGAAGAACACTGTGCAGTTATTGGCCTCTGTGTGTTGGGTATTTACTTCCGTTATGTCATCTAATTTTAATAGTCATCTGAGAGATGTTTTAGAATTATCATCTCTTTTATTCAGCAAGTGTTTGAGTGCCTACTGTGTGCCAGAAGCTGTTCTGGGTGTTGGAAACACAGCAGTGAACAAGACCAGTAAAAAAATCTTCTGCCTTGTTGAAGCTCATGTTTGTTAGGGAGACTGGTGATAAACTGTAAACACAATAACTGAGTAAATCGTGAATTATGTTGGAGGTTGATAGTTGGTATGGAAAAAGGAAAAAATAGAGCAGGCTGGGGACACATGCTGTAGACGAGAGTGCAGAAGCTCAAAGGGTGAGCACTTGCTCAGGGTTACAGCACCAGGACAGGGGAACAGGGTGGAACTCAGATCTGGTGGAGTCCAGGACCTCGTCTGACCCTCCTCTCAGGCCAGCGGGAGGCTCTGCTCCGCTTTGCCTATGTGCATTGCCCCACTCTGCTGGGGGCAGGAGTCCCCACCGCCAGCTGTTGCTAAAAAAGTTGCTGTCATTATGATTTCATACTTTATCTCCTTTCTCATCTCTCCAAAATTCCAGAGAACTAGGGCCAATCTGATGCTGGGGAGCAAACTGAGAGCACAGGTAACTTCATGAATTCTGGTGGCCCACACAGAATGCACATGGCCACCATTTCTGCTCTCTCTGAGGGAGATGTCACTGCAGCCTCCTATCTCAGAACTCTTAGCTTCCCTCGGTGCAGTTGAGGCCTGAGAGCGAGGTTGTAACTCTGGGGAAGATGGTGTAATAATCGATAGTTACTATTAGTTTGCTTTAGCATGGCCTTTTCCTGGCAGTTTGATATTTATTTATAAATAATATTTGTGAATATTGATATATGTATGAGTATGAATATGCTGTTTATTCATAAATAATATTTAAAACATATTCACTTAGGAATATGTTTTTCTAGGATAGTCCAAAGACTGTCAGGGTCTTTAGAGAGAAACTTTAAAATGTATTTCTCTCCCCATTAGGTTGGCTTCTCAATCAGATTCTGATTTGAAAATGAAAGGTGCTTGGTGGTAACAATAGTGGACATAAATTTTCTGTATTAAATGTTAAGTAATAATAAGTTGTAAGTTTTATTGGTTTTCATAGCCTCAGGCAGACTGTAGAGATTATTTCTGGATTGCGTTCTATGGATGGGGGCTTGAAGAAAAGCGTCATCCTTGTCCTGTTGCTCAGGGTTTGAGACTGCTTTCCCTTTCCTTTCTGTTCACTGCTGCTTCCACACAGCCAAAAGAAAGGCTAACTGCGGAAGAATGACAGTGTCCCCTCCTGACTCTGGCTAGCTGCTGAACGAATTGAACTTTGGGTTAATCAATGGAGGCTGGGCCGTAGCTGGCAGAAAGGGATGTGCCCAGGCCTGGGTGTTGAGAGACTGGGTCTTGGCATAGCTCTGTGACCTTCGGAGACCTTTCTGAGTCCTGGGACAGCTGAGAAACTGTAGGCCATTTGACAGTTTTCTTGAGGTCACTAGCAGATTAGCCAATCTAGGAAGTAAATAAGTGAGTTTTGGGGTGCCACATGTGAATATGTTAGCAGCATGCCTTTGTTTTAGTACCACAGATGTGTTCCTGGTGAAAAAGCTGTGTGTAGATGGGATTTTGAGTAGTTTTCTAATTAAAGGAATCTTTCACTTTTTAATGTATTAGGTTCTTCTGAAGGAGCAGCTCTGCCCATACTTCCTTGTTTCACACCAGCTTAAAAAAGTATTTTAAAGTAAAATTTGTTCATTTCAGAACATATAGGAAGCATAAATGAAAACAATATGTCTTTTATACAATGAGATCATTGTTCTGTTGTTGGAAATTTAGGTTGTTTTCAAACTCTTTTTAACGACTATAAACCATGTTGCATTGAACATTGTGGTCATTCTGGGTCTCTCTGAAGTGGGGATAGGAGTTTTTATATTCATTAAAAGAGGGCATGATCTTAAAAAAGGGGAACAGGAGAACGGTATGCTGTGTGCAAAATCACCATGCACATCTGTGACTATTTCCTTAGAATAAATTCTTACACATGAAATTGCTGCAACAAAGAAGATACAGAATTTTATGGTCTTTGATATGAGTAGCAAAGTTATTTGGTTTGTTTTTGATTTTTAAAAGGAATAAAAACTTAGAAATTTTGATATTAAGATAATTGGTTAAGAGTCCAGATTTTAAAGTCAAATACATCTGGGTTTGAATCTTGGCTCCACCATAACCAGTCGTGAGGCCCTGGCAAGTTACTTCCTATCTCTAAGTCTCAGTTTCCCCATTTATAAAATGGGCATCCTAATATCTTTAAACTCAATGTGAGCACTAATTGAGTAACACAATGTAAGTAAAACACGAGACTGTATCTGAACTCACTGTATGAAAGTCCTTCCTAATTTGTACCTGAGCCTCTCCTTACCACGAGGGCATGGGATCTTAACTAGCCTCCTTTCTGTCCCACCCACAGCTGCCCTAGTGGTCACCGTAGGCCCAAGGAGACCCACCACCACCTTGGTGCACTGTAACCAGGGTTAAGATGTCCATCCTGATTCCAAAATCCAAAATCCAAACACTCAGAAAGACTGATCAGGCTGAAATTTCTCATGCTTATTTGCAGCTAGATGAAGCAATCCATTTAGTTGCTTTGGAATTATCCAAGCGTGGAAGAAATTGGTTTCTCAGCCTTGAGAAATTATGCAGATGCTGAAGTACAGACAGGCACGAGGGCCAGCTGGTAAAATCAGAAACAAGGGGGCCAGGATGTGGTCCTTCGTCAGGGCCTCTGTCCTTGGCAAAGCTGGCGATTCCACCTAGGACCCGACATAAGCTTTAGCTGTCCCTTTGGTCAGCAAGGATCATGCAGGTACTTCTCATCTCACCCTCTGGGGAACTCTGAGCCTTTTAGAGCTTTTCTTTCTTCCTCTCCCCTTTTAGCTTCCTCCTTGGCCCATAGGGATGAAGCATTTGCTGATTCTGTTTCTCTTTTTCCTTAATCAGAGGCCCAGAGTCATTTACATATTAATAGTTGCTTTCTGCTAAAACCTCACGGATCTAATATTTGGGCTGTCGCTAGGGCTGTAGCACGGGAGAACTTGAGCTGAGTTTTGGGACTCCAGATTCCAGAGCATGAAACATCTCCTTTGATCTTCACAATCCACGAGATAGGAAAAGACAGGCAAACTGAGGAACCAAGTGTAATGTGCCCAGAGACATGCAGCTAGTAAATGGCAGAACTGGGATTTGAATCCTTGCAGAGTTTGGTTCCGTTGTTGTTGCTTTTAACCACTGCTCAATCCCGTCTTTCGATCTGTGTATCAGAATGTTCTGTATCTGTCTGCACTGTGGGATTTATTGTCTCATTCAACAGTTACACAGTTGCTGTGTGGAAGGATTCAAAGAGAAAAAGATAGGGTCCCTGCTCTTAAGGAATTTGCGTAAGGTAATAGTAGAAGCCACAAGATAACTATAATATGAAAATATGAATATTTCACCTGTTTGATATATAGCTCTAAACCCCCAATTCCCTGAAGAACTTTGTTCTGAATGATCAAAACAGATAATCCTCCCACAGTATACATATACATCCTTTATACACACGCCCCACTCCAGCTCTCAGTCTCTCGAGTCTTTCCTTTATTGGCAATTCTAACATGTTGGGTGATCTGCTCTGTAACTCCGCAGTACACTGTGAGTTTGATATGAGGCCCAACCATTCTCCTGTCCCCCTTGGTTAAAGTCATGCCCTCTTTTCTTGAATATAAAAACTACTGTCCCAACTTCAGGGAGTTTGATACTGCTGTCCAGGGTTGTGTGCATGTCACTGCCTGCCCCTCAGTCCTCCCTGAGAATCATTAATGTGCAAAGAGGGTTGTTTCTTCTCTGTACATTCCATCAGGAGAGGTTTGCTAAGCTTTGCTTCCTGTCATATGTATTAAGGTATTAATTTTAAAATATGAAATTACATTCTAATGTTAAATATGCTCCTTTAATCTACGCCCACTTCTGAGAGCTTATCTACTTTGCCAAGATCTGTCCATCCCTGGACTATGCACTCTGGTTAAGAACCACTGAGTTAGTAGCAAGAGAGAAGGCAGAGGCTGACAAAAACAGACCCAGGATTCTAAAATTAGCTGGGAAGATTTTGTGTAGGGGAAGAGAGCCCTGCCAATTTCAGCCATCTCAGAGAATACCATTCTGTTATAGCCTGATCACTGATTTTCCTGGGTAGAAAACATATATGAGTTATGTTGTTGGTGGTAGCAGCAGTAGTAGCAATGATAATAATGGTGGTAGCCACCATTTAGTGTGTGCTAAGCATTGTGGGAAGTGCTTTTCATACTCACTTAATCCTTACAGTGACCCCCTGCAATAGGTATTTCACCTGCATTTTAGATATGAGGAGACTGGCTCATGCAGGTAAGCTTTTTCAGTGTTCCACAGCTAGGTAGTAGAGATGCTGGGGGTTTAACCCATGTTATCTGAGGCCAGAGACCTGTCTTTTATGTAACTATACCCTGCTGCAGCTTTTAAAGCACATACATAGTCATGCATGCTACTGTCCCCTACCACTGTGGAATCACGAAGCTTTGACTAACCTGCATTGTCTTTGCTGTCTTAAACCCTTTCTTGGAATGAGAGTTGGGTGTAAGCGAAAACATAGAGTCTCGTTTACTTGATCACAATATTTTTTATGGTCGGAGCTGATGACTCCTATCTCTGTGGTAGCAGTTAATACCCCTGAAGTTTATGTTTAGTGGATGATACATTGACTCTGGTGCAGGGGCCACAACTCTGAGCTCTGGGTCTCACCTGTAACTACTTCTGCCACTTTGGGAAGCTGACTTCCTCTCTCTCTGTCACTGATTGGTCATGCTTCCTTTCCCTCCCTTCTTTCCCCCCTCCTTCCCCCTTCCCGTTTTATTCCTTCCTTTCCCTCTTTCCCCTCAAGCCTCATAGTCTTTACCAGTTAATCAGAATTGGCATGGAAGATAGAACCTCTTTGCTGTTTCTTGACTTAATGGCCTCTGTAGTCCCTTCCACTTGTAGAACTCTAATCTATGATGTAACTGGTGCAGCTTTAAAAAAATTTTTTTATGGATACATAATATACATATTTTTGGGGTACACGTGATAATTTAATATGTTCATATAATTTGTAAAGATCAGATCAGTGTAATTGGGATATCTAGCACCTTAAATATTTCTTTTCTTTATGCTACAAACATTTGAATTACTATTTTTTAGATTTTTAGATATTAACTGTAGTCACCCTACTGATCTATCAAATACTAGGTTCTATTCCTTCTAATGGTATATTTGTAACTATTACCCAACCTCTCCTCATTCCCCTCATCCCTTGCCCTTTCTAGCCTCTGATAACCATCGTTCTCTATATCTGCATGAGATCCACTTTTTTAGCTTCCATATATGAGAGAGAACATGTGATATTTGTCTTTCTGTGCCAGGCTTATTTCACTTCACGTAATGGCCTCCAGTTCTATCCATACTGCTGCAAATGACAGGATTTCATTCTTTTTTATGTCTGAGTAGCATTCCATTGTGGATATATACCATATTTTCTGCATCTGTTCGTCTGTTGTTGATAGACACTTAGGTTGATTCCTTATCTTGGCTATTGTGAATAGTGCTGCAACAAATGTAGGAGTACAGATATCTTTTCCATATATTGTTATCCTTTCCTTTGACTATATACCCCATAGTGGAATTGCTGGATCCTGTGGTAGTTATATTTTTAGTTTTTTGAGGAACCTCATACAGTTCTCCATAGTGGCTGTGCTAATTCACTTCCCACCAGCAGTGTACAAGGCTTCCCCTTTCTCCACATCCTCGCTAGTCTTGTTATCAACTGTCTTTTAGATAAAGGCCGTTTTATTAATAACTGGGGTGAGAGAGTATCTCATTGTGATTGTGATTTGCATTTCTCTGATGATTAGTGATGTTGACCATTTTTTCATATTCCTGTTGGCCATTTGTATGTCTTCATTTGAGAAGTGACTATTGAGATCTTTTGCCCATTTTTAAATTGGATTTTTTATATTGAATTATTTAAGCTCTTTATATATTTTGGTTGTTAATCCCTGGTCAGATGGATATTTGCAAATGTTTTTTCCCATTCTGTGGGCTGTCTCTTCACTTTGGTGATTGTTTCCTTTGCGTGCAGTGGTGCAGCTTTGATAAGCTCTTTCTCCCTGACTGAGTTGTCCCTTGTCAACAGTGAGCTGCAATTGACTCACAGTTGTTGTGTCACATGCTGTGCCTGAGGCATAGGTGTCGTCCCTAGAGCCATGAACACCAGGAAGGCTGGTTGGAAAGCGTAGACTTACACATAATGAAACGGTGCCCTTCATTGCAGTTTTGCATCTGGAACTTTCTGAGAGAACTGAGCTGATGCATGGAACAGATACACTTCTGCTGAAGGAATTTTTCCAAATATCTTGATGGACTTGAGCCAGTCACCTAGACTCTTTACAGTGGGAATAATGCTCATGCTTGCCCTGAAAAGCAGTAGCGCAGAGTGATTGGAAAGCATGGGCTTCGAAGCCAGACTATTAGGGTTTCAATCCCATCTCTGATATTAACTGTAAGATTTTGGGCAATTTCCTTAACCTCTTTGTGCCTCAGATTTCTCATCTGCAAAATGAGACATAATAAGAAACCCACCCCCTGGGGTTGTTGTGGGGATTAAATGACTTTCTATCTTTAAAGCACTTAGAACAGTTCCTAGAACCTAATGTATATAGATGATGTTACATTGTTATACCATTTGATTCTCTAAATCAAATGAGAATGCTTTGTAAATTGCAAAATATACCATTCAGTACTCTAGGTGACAGAGAGTGAAGAGATGGAATTCTCCATTGGAAGTGATAGTTGATAATCCCAACTCATGCAGCAGCAGTAAAGTTGGCACGTTGGTGATGGTGGAGAGCCCACCAATGTGATGGGTTCCCCGGAGCAGTGACAGGCAGCACTTCCTTGAGTGTGAATGGCACTTTAGAATTTCTTAGCCACCATTTCATCCAACTCTACAGCAGCTCTGTAAGTAAGGATGTTTAGCCCCATCTTAGACCAAGGAAGAGCAATGACTCAGCTGTGCATTAAAATCCCTGGGGAACTTAAAAATCCATATCACATGGTTTATTTCCAGACCAGCTGAATCAGACTTTTTTTTTTCCTTTTTTTACAAAAAGCTTTCCAGGTAATTCTGATGCAGCTGATCTATGGACTGGTGTTTGGTAACTTCTGACTTGGGTGTTCTAATAGTTAGTTGCTTATATTTAAGGAGTGCAGGAGGATTTAGTAGAGATTCTGACAGCAAGTGTCTAAATTTAAATAAATTTTATTTAGGTAACGTGGAAGGGGCTATATAGGAAAATTTGTCTGAAAGAAATTCTAGACATCTAAAGACACTTAAAGCCTGGGGCTGAGAGTCTGGCTCTATGTCTTATTGAGGTCAGCTTTTACTGGCTGACTGGTTCCCTTGCCATGGGGTACAATACTGATGGAGATTCTTAACTCAGTGAAAAGTGGGGAGTGAGAATAATTGCAAAGGGCGTTAGAAGTAGGTAGTTTTTGGATGCTGGTTTGTTTTGGGCTCACTGGATTCCACTGGAAAGTGGAAGTGCATGGATGGAATAGTGCAGAAGGTAGAGCAGGCATTTCGAGGACTGGCCAGCAGATGGGGAGTAGGGCTCGGTATAGAGCCATTCTGCCCACACTCTCGAGGAGCAAGGAACAACCTGGGGGCTACGTGCTAAATAAAAAGAGGGGCTGGCATATTGCTGAGGAGGAGAAGGAGGATTGCAAATGGAAGGCTCTTTGAAGAAGCCATTGAACACCTCCCCACCTCCCCATACTTGGCACTTCTCCCTGTGGCTGAAAAGCCTTTTAAAGCTTCTCAGTGAAGACATCATAAAAGTTAAGTGAGATGCCAGGATGGGTCATTGATAGTCCTGGGACCTGGTTTGATCTAGCAACTGGTTTGATTTTGCTTATCCTTGCTTTAAAATGGGAATAAATACCCCTACTTTACAGAGTTGTGTAGAGGTGGGTGAAATGGTGGATACAAAAGTGCTTTATCTGTCAGGTGCCATTCACACTCATGCAATCATTTCCTGTCATGCAGACATTAGCTTGCCCCTTGGTATTGGTAGGAGAGAGCGACTCTGACCCTCCCCAGGGGTAGAGCCACAAATCTAAAGATCTAGAAACATTAGCACCTTCATTTCATGGTCTGGTATGTAAGAGTATGGACCTTGCTAAATCCATCGCAGGGCAGTGCAGTGCACCAGCTCCTGTGGTGGCCGTTGCTGATGGTACGTCTGCAGTGGTTGCTCCCTGTGGGCTGTTGCACGTAGGCCACTTGTCATGCCCACGTCCCAGAGCTTGCATCGTGACTCCATTTTTTGCCCTCTACACAGGAAAGCACAGCATACATGTACAAAAGACAGACATTGTTAAAAAGATAACCCTGAATCTACCTGATTAAAAAATACAAAACCCAATAGATTATTCAAAGATTTCAATCCTAAACTGTTAGAAATAAAGGACATGAGATATACCACACAGCAGTTGTCGAGGTGAGAACCGTGACTCCAGTGGGGAGACCCTGCCAGATGTCAGCAGTAACCGTGCACTGTGACGTGTGTCACCACCACGGAGAGCTCCCTCTTGTGTCTGGCACTGTAAAGTTCTCAGGGAAACAAATCGGGTATCGTTCTCTGGCCCTTCAAAGTACTTTTGTCTTTCCAGGAACATGTGATCATGTGCCCGTATGAATGGTGGGGTCCCTAGGTGCTGTAGGAGTTGCTCAGAAAGAGAAGGGACACAAACTAAATGAAGTGAGCTAGTTGATCAGCACGCCTAAAGATAGTGGTAGCTAGCTGACTATGAAAAATGTGAATAATTATAACTTCCATGCAGAACACTTTACATTTTATAATATTCCTATAGTGATAATGAATTCTGATGCCTTCAGGAGCCAGACAGGTAACAAAAGCAGGGAAGCAGTTAGGGATACCACAGTTGGATGGTGGGGAACGTGGCCAACCAAAATGTGTGTGGCCCACCTTCACATGGCAATCCAAAATTTAAAACAGAAGCATAACATAATACTTCTGATTTTCAAAGAACTTTTACAAATGTTCACAACTTCCTTATGATGCTAGTCTGTTCTCCCCTTGCAGAGATAAGAAAACTTACCAAAAGCAAATAAAGGTGGAGATAGCACGTGGCCTTGAGACTGCCGTGCCAGTTTTCCGAGCTTTGAGCTGTTTCCCCCAGAGGCCCTGACTCTCAGGACCGAGCCACTGGGGAAGAAGGTATTGTGCTTTCCTTAGGTGTCCGCCCTCTCCGCAGAGCTGCCTTTGTCCTTCTCTGAGCACAGCTCTGGGGAGTTGGGCTTCTGAGTCTGTTTGTTTCTACTCTTACCCGGTGACTTAAATGGGCCCAGGAGGCAAAGACTGGGAAACACCAACAAGGCTGGAGAGAGAGTCAGAGAAAGCCACCAACTGTGTCAATAGTCAGGCCCTTTTGGAACCAGTAATAGATACAAAGTGCTGAAATCAGCGTCGCGATCACATTTAATTGGGTGACTTGAGATTTCTCAACTGTCTCTTATCTTTTAACCATCTTTGTCATTTTTCACTTAAAGAAAAAGTAGAAAGAGAGAGAGAGATGGAGAAATGCAGATGGAGTTACTCGAACCCAAAGTGAAGAACCCCCTGCATCTGGGCAGGATGCCCCTGAAGCAGGGAGGTGGTGTCAGTTATGATTAATGTGAGCAGCCTCTCTGGCTCTGCAGATGTGACCTCCGGTTACAGCAAATGTGACAGCGTGAATTACCTTCAATTATGGTGGAACTACATTTAACCACATTATTTCCCCCACACCTTGGTGGGAATCGGCTGCTTTGACAGCCTTGACCGTAGAAGAAAAAAGGCAGGAGGGAAGACTTGAGAATGATGGGCACCTGGAATCTGGGTCTGGGGCACAGTGCAGGCCAGGGGCTGTGGACTTTCTGGACTGTCACCAGATGTTATACGTGGTTTGCGGCCCCGTTCCCACAAGTGCTTGACAAAGGAACAGCTACCCACTTTATTGAGGAAAAATCTACTTAAAGTATATACCTTTAAGCATACGGATTGATGAGTTTTGGTAAACATGTACACCTCTGTAACCACCACCCCAATCAAGATAATAGAACATTTCCATCACTATTAAGGTTCCCTTGTGCCCTGTCTAGTCAGTCCTTGCCCCCAGCTCCTGACCCAAAGCGACAAACACTGAACTGCTTTTCACCAGTGTAGATTAGATTTGTGTTTCCTGTAAGCGAAATGATACAGAATGTACTCTTGTGTCTGTATCAGAAATTTGTCCTTTCGTCCCCTTACCTGGTATTGGCCATTTGGTCTAAACATTGGGAACATTGTTTGGGCTATGAAAAATAAATAGCCAGATTTTGGCTAGTATTATACAAATAAAGCTTCTGTGAACATTTTCATACAAGTCATTGTGTAGACACACATTCATATTACTCTTGGGAAAAATAGCAAAGATTGGAATTGGTGGGTCATATTGTATGGTAGGTAGGATTTTGGCCACCGTGATCTTTGTGGCCAGGTGATGCACCTGTGAATGTGTTACGTTACAGGGCGAAAGGGACTGTGCAGATGAAATTAAGCTTGCTAATCAACTGACTTTAAGATAGAGGAATTATTCTGGTTTACATGGGTGGGCCCAATGTTATCACGTGGACCCTTAAAATCAGGAAACGAGGGCCTAAGAGCCAGTCAGAGAAATTTAAAGAGCAGAAGGCGTTGGCCTGCCCTTGCTGGCTTTGAAGATGGAGAAAGGAGGCCGTGAGCTAGGCAATGCTGATAGCCACTACAAGATAAAAATGACCTCCAGCAAAGGGGGACCTCAGTCATATGTAACTCAGTTCCACCAGCAACCTGAATGAGTCTGGAAGTGGATTCTCCCCCAGAACATTGGGATAAGAGCCCAGGCTTATGGTGTTTGCTTTTACATGTAGCTCTAGGATCCATTTTGAGGTAATTTTATATAATTTTATATGTGAATTAAGAGTTGAAGTTTACTTTTTTACCTGAATATCCAGTTGTTCTAGCACCATTTGTTGAAAAAACTATACCTGTTTGAATTACCTTGGTCCCTTTGACAAATCAATTGACTGTGTAAGTGCATTTATTTCTGGACTTTCTGTTGGTCTATATGTCTATCCTTACACCAATATCACTCTGTCTTGATTACTGTAGCTTTATAGTATAACTGGAAATCAGGTAGTGTAAGTTCTCCAGCTTTATACTAGGTTCTTTATATTTCCATATAAATTCAAGAATCTGCTTGTCAATTTCTATAAAAAAAAAGCCCTGTTGGGATTTGATTAGGATTATATTGAATCTATATATCAATGTAGGGAAAATTGACATCTTAATATTGAATCTTCTGTTCAGGAACATATATACTTCTCATCATTTATTTAGATCTGATTAATTTTTTTCAAAAATGTTTTGTGGTTTTCAGTTTCAGATCTTTTGCATATTTTGCTAAATATATCTCTAAGTATTTTATGGTTTTTGGTACTGTTGTAAATGGTATTTATTTCAATTTCCAGTTATTCATTGCTGGAATATAGAAATAAAATTAGCTTTTGCATATTGACTCTGTATCTTGTCACCTTATAAATGAACTTATTTCTAGTCACTTTTTTGGTAAATTCCTTAGGATTTTAGACCTAGACATTATGTTGTATGTGAATAAAGATCGTTTTACTTCTCTTTTTCCAATGTGTAGGCCTTTAGTTTCTTTTTCTTGCTGTATTGCACCCTTTAGACCCTCCTTACAATGCTGAGTAGGAGTAGAGGCAATGGAATCTGTGCCTTGCTTGTGACCTTAGGGGAAAGCCCTCCTTGCTTCACGTAAGATGCTAGCTGTAGCTTCATTGTAGTTGTCCTTTGTTATGGTTGAGGAAGTTTCCTTGTATTTCAATTTTCAAGAGTTTTTACCATGAGTGGGTATGGAATTTTGTCAAACATTTTTTCCTGCATTTGTTGGAATGGTCATATGGTTTTTCTTTTTTATTCCACTAATATAGTGAATAGCATTAATTGATTTTCAAATGTTAAAACAACTTGCTTTCCTGGGATAAATTTCACTTGATTGTGGTGGTGGTGACTTACCCTTTTTATATATTGTTGAATTTAATTTGCTAATATTTTGTTAAGGATTTTTATGTCCATGGACAGGTGGGATATTGGTTTGTAGTTTTCTGTCTTTAAATATCTTGGTTTGGTTTTGCTGGACTTATAAAAGGAGTTGGAAAGTATGCCTTCCTCCTCTGCTTCCTGAAAGACTTTGTGTGGAATTGGTATTATTTTTTCCTCAAATGTTTGACAGAATTCATTGGTGAAACTATCTGAGTCTGGAGTTTTCTTTGTGGAAAGATTTTTAATGAAGAATTCAGGTTATTAAATAGATACAGGACTAACCAGATTTTCTATTTCTTCTCATCTGAGCTCTCGTAGCTTGTACTTTTGAAGGAATTTTCCCATTTCATCTAAATCATCAAATTTATTGGTGTAAAATTATTTATAACATATTTTCAAAGTCTGTAGGCTCTGTAGTAATGTTCTTCCCTTCATTTCTGATATCAGTAATTTGATTCTTCTCACTTTTTCTGTTGATCAATATAGCTAAAGATTTATAAGTTTCATGGATAGTGTTTAAAAATCCACCTTTTGGTTTCTTTGATTTTTCTCTATGGTTTGTCTTTTTCAAATTCATATATTTTTCTCTCTTGTCATTTTTTTTTTGCTTCTTTCTGCTTATTTTGAGTTTAATTTCATCATCTTTTCTCTAGTAGAATCTTACATAATTGATTTTAGACCTACTTTCTTTTCTAATATCAGAATATCAGCTATAAATTTCCCTCAAGCACTGAGTGAGCTATGCTCCAGTTTTTTCCATATGTTGCATATTATTTTATTCAAATGTTGAAAATATTGTCTTATTTCTCTTCTTTGACCCTTGGGTTATTTAGAAATGTGATTTTAAATTTCTACCTATTTAGGATTTTCCAGATAATGTTTGTTGACTTTTAATTTAATTCTGTTGTGATCAGGGAATGTTCTGTGTATTTTTTTCAGACTTTTAAAATTTATTGATACTTGTTTCATGGCCCAGCATATCATCTCTCTTGGTGGATGTTCTATATTAACTTGAAAATAATGTTTATTGGGCTTTTCTTGGGTGGAATGTTTCATAAGTGTCAGGTTGGAATGTTTTATAAGTGTCAGGTTCTATAAATTTAACCAAGCTGGTTGATAATATTGTTCTTATATTTTGTGTACATAGTGATTTTTTTCTACTTGTTTTATCAGTTACTGGGAAAGGAATATTGACGTTTCCAACTCTTTATTGTTATGAATTTATTTATCTTTTCAGTTTTTGCCTCATATATTTTGAAACTTTGCTCTTGGGTGAATATACATTTAGAGTAGTTATGTCTTCTTGATGAATTGAAGACTTGATCATTGTGAAATGTCTCTTTATCTCTATTGATGTTTTTTGTTTGAAATTTATTTCATCTAATATTATGATAGCACCTACCTCGGAAAGCCCAGCTTTAGTTGGGCTTTATTGTGACAACTCTGTCTTTTAATTAAGGTGTTCAGATCATTTATGTTTTGGTTTTAAGTCTACCATCTTGATATTTGTTTTATATTTTTCTATCCTTTGTTCCTTTTCCTACTTTTTCTGCCTTCTTTTGGTATAATTGAGTATACTTTAGCATTCCATTTTACCTCCAATCTTGCCACCTTGGCTATATCTAATTTATGAGTCTTATCTATAGAACCTAAGTCTTTTATGTTTACCACACATTTACCATTTCTAGGGCTCTTCATTTCTTTGTGCAGTTTCAAGTTTCCATTTGGTGTCATTTTCCTTCCATTTGAAGATTTTCCTTCAACTTTTCTGTAATGCATTTCTGTTGTCAGTGAGTCCTCTTGAATTTTCATCTGATAAACTCTTTATTTTACCATCATTTGGGAAGATATTTTCACTGGATATAGAATTTTAGATTGGCAGTTTTCCTTGCAGCACTTTAAAGATGTAATTCCATTGTCTTCTGGCTTGCCAAGTTTCAGGTAAGAAGTTTTCTCTGATCCTTTGTACACAATATATTGTTTTTTCTCTTCATTTGACTTTAAGATTTTGCCCTTTATGTCAGTTTTGGAGTATTTGGTTTTAATGTGAGGTTTTCTTTGGTGTTTATTCTCCTCTGGATTTATTGAGCTTCTTGGATATGTGGGTTATAGTTTTAAATTTGTAAAGTTTTCAACCATTGCCTTTTTTTCTGCTCCTGCCTCTCTCTCCAGAACTTCAATTACATGTATGAGCCTAATTGATGTCCACAAGTCATTGAGATTCTGTTTACCTTTTTTAAAAAAATCTTTGATTTTGGATAATACCTATTGCTATTTATGTGTTCATTAATCTTTTCTTCTGTAGTGTCTAGTCCAAGGGTCAGTAGACTTTTTCTGTAAAGGGCCAGATAGTAAATATTTTATGCTCTGCAGGCCATATGGTTTGCTGCAACTACTCAAGTCTCCCATGGTATCACAAAAGTAGCCATAGGTAATACACAAAAATGGATATGCCAGTAAAACTTTATTTACAAAAAGAGGCTATGGTCTGGATTAGGACTGTGAGCCATAGTTTGCTGACCTTTTGTCTAGTCTGCTCTTAATTCATCAAGTGAATTTTTTATTTTAGATATTTTCATCTGTAGAAATTCCATTTGGTTTTTTAAAAAATATCTTACATTGGCCTTTTCACTGTGTATATATTTTTCTTTAAGTATTTGAGTAAAGTTTTTTATAACCAATTTAAAATCCTTGTTTGCTAATTCTATCATTTCCATAATTTCTGGGTCTGTTTCTATTTAGTAATTATTTTTAACTGCTTATGGGTCCCATTTCCCTTTTTTCATGGAAATTCTAGTAATTTTTGATTTAATACTGGGCATTGTAAATATTACATCGTTGAGTGTCTGAATTTTCTTCTTTTAAAGAATGTGGGCTTCATTATGGTTGGCAGTTAAGTCACTTGTTCATAGAAATCCTTTCAAAGATTGTTTTTAAGCTTTGTTAGGGTGGATTTAGAACAGTCTTTCGAGGTCTCTGCCAAAAGCCCAAGAGATCAACACCTCTTGACCCAGATGTTGGGAAATCAAGTGATTTCCCTGTGTGAACTCTGGGAACTATTCAGCTCATAGTTTCAAGGTTGCTTTTGCTCATTCTCCTGGATTTTACCCTCTTTTCTCTGACTTAGTATTCAGCAAAGACCGAAGGGTTCCCCTCTTCAGCTTTCTGGGTTCTTTGCCCTGCTATGTATCTAGCCACCTCAGACTTCCTATGTTCTAATCACTGTTTCTTCAACTCAGTGAGACTCTTGTGTTCTGCTTGGGGTCCTCTCTTCCCTGCTCTGTGTTCCAGAAGGTTCCTCAGGCAGAAAGCTGGGGCAATCATAAGGCTTGCTTGGTTTGAGGAAGAGTTCTCTTCTCTCAGGGGTTACAGTCTTCACTCAGCATTATGGTCGAGTATTTGAAAATATTTGTTTCATATATTTTTTCCAGTTTTCTTGGTTGTTTAAGGCAGGAGGTAAATTTGGTCCTTTTTATTTCATCTTGGCCAGAAATAGAAGTCAGTCATCACCTTTCAGGCAGGGCATAAACGGGCTGGGAAACACAGTTCTATAGGATCAAAGGGCTAATCTCAAGTTTGACTTTTTTAAAGTGAGACAGTTAACAGGTTATGTATCTAAGAAAACACAACAGAGTATGTTGCTGAATTGCTTTGAGGTACCTAATCCTAAATGAGTGAACTTAAGCTTGTAAATCAAACTGTTTGCTGCATAAAGTGTTTATCAATTGAAGGATAGAACTATTATGATTTTTCTATGCTTTGTCTTGGGTTCCGACAGTTACGTTTCATTTCCCCGTTTGACCACAAAGAAATGGCCCAGTTCAAGACTTCCCTCTTCCAAAATGCCTCACTTTATTATCCCTCTCTCTTTCCTCCTCTTCTACTTCCTACTTTCCAGTAATGCTAGTTGTCTTTGCTGTCTAGTAGAGTAGAAGCAGCCTTGGACCTTATAGGAAATCAGGCATTTTAATTCTGGAGCTACATCTGAGACTCTGTGTGACTTGGGACGAGATACTTAAGTCCTCAGCATTTGCTTCATATTTCTTATTTATATAATTGACACAGTCGCCCATGTTTCTGTGTGTGTATGGATTCACATGCTGTGAGTGTAAGGTGTTTTGAGGTCACTGTGAATTTCCTCATTGAGACTCAGATAACCCAGTAATTGAAATGTCTTCTCATCCAGCCAAATACTTCTGCAAAGTATATCCAGCCTCTGCTTGGAAGGAGAATTATCACTTTTTTACAGTTCTTTCTTACATTGTATTGATAAAAGGCTTCTGCAGTTTCTACTTTTTGTTTTAGCTAGACTCTTGAATCTTATGCTTGCCGTATCAATCTGGATCTCCAAACAGAAGACAGAAACCACACAGTAATTTGAACAGCTAAAATTTGATCTAAGAAATTACTAGTCATAACTGGATTGGAGCCACAAAGGACTAGCTAGTAAAAAAGTAGGGAGAACTCTAAAGAAGATAGGAATAGCAGATAATAAGAGACAGCCCTACCCTTAGGGCTGAGGTAGAACACTCAAGGAAGATACCCTCCCGGCTGAGATCCGTATCTCATTGCAGAGGGCTTGCCTGTGGTTCACGGAATGGCAGAGAAGTTGTTTTGGTGTCATGTGTGTGGTAGAGAAGTTCTTGTGCTGGTGGAACTTGCTGGAAATCTCCAGTCTGGAATTTGGTTTCTGATTCAAAGCTTATGCCCCATCCTATAAAACAATCCATTATTCAGGGTGTTTTGCTCTAACTGGTACCATAACTTGAGTCTTTTGGGAGCTATTCTGCTCTTCAGTTAGGCCAGCCACTTCTGGGTGACAGGGCATTGGCAGTTCTTGACATTGTACTGACAGCAGGTTTTCTACAGTTTCTGTATGTTTGTTACAGCTGGCCCATTGATTCTCCTACTTGCTTATCTAATCTGCTTCCTACCATGACTTGATGTGCAATGTTAGGTAAATAAATCCTTTCCTCTCTCTGGACCTCTGGGTCTCCACCAGAAGAGTGGGAGGTTTACACTTGATGATCCTTGAAAAACCTTGCTCTTCTAACACATTCTTACTCTGGTGACCTTGCAGGGTGGTTGCAAGCTCAGTTAGGACAGTGTGGGTAAAGGGAATTGTTAATGCCAAGGGTTGTGTGCGTGGGAGGGCCGAGGTATGATGCGTTCTCATCAGTATCAGTATCAGTATCAGTGTCCAGAGCTTGATTTCAACCTGTCTGGAGCTGGGGAAGGGGTACTGGCCCTCCAGTTGAGGTCACCACGTCGTGGCCCCAGGGCCCTCAGGATCAGCGCCCATTTCTGTGGAGGTGGGGAAGGAGCGGCACTGGGGAGAGAGGCCAGAAAAGGAGTGAGGAGGAGTTTGACATTTCCAGTCTGTGTCTTCCTGCCCCCACTCTCTCCACTCCCACCACATGTAGGGACACGTGCACACATGCACATCCTCTCTCCCTGCTCTGGAGTCAACCAGACTTAATGAGGAGACGCCATCCTTCTTCCTTCCTCCTCATCCCTGCTCGCTGGCCTAACGCTGTGCTCCGCGGTTGCATCAGGCCTGTGAGGAAATACACTGAGCTCTCCATGTTTTTGTTTTGTGTGTGTGTGTGGGTTTTTTTTTTTTTTTTTTTTTTTGCTATGAAGACCTAAAAATATTCTACTGTATAATTGGTTATCCAATCAGCCATGCAAATAAGCACTGTGCCAGAGCCTATAGGAAATGAGGCAGGAGGCCTGAAACTCAGAATCATGCCAGCTTTGCCTTTTTTTTTTTTTTTTATTATGTGCCTCTTGTTATCTGGGTTTGGGGGTTGAGAGAAGAGGATGTACTGGGTGGGTTTCCATGGAGGCAGGCACAGGACACTGATTGTATGTCTGCCTGGTGGGTTGAAGGGACAGAGCAGGGTTGATGTCACAGGGGGAGACACTGAGTATAGTTGGGACAATTTGATTTATGTACCTTGAACCTCTGTTCCATCCTCTGGACCTTTCTTGCATGTGATGTCTGCCTCCCCCAGCACACCTGCCTAGACTGCCCTCTCTCCTCCTCTCTGCTGTTCCAAATCCTGCCTGTCCCTTGAGGCCCAGCACTTGACCGATGTCGTCAGGACCAACCATGTGTAGTGACTGCCGCCTCACAGTGCTCACCGTGTGTAGCAGAAACGGCCCCTCCCACGCCTCTGCACAGCGCTTGTGTCCCCAGAGTTTGCCCTCTTCCTCACTGTCTCTCCCACTGCCCCCAGAAGCCCCCTGATGTCAGTGGGCAGAGTGGTGAGGGGAAGGGAGGCAGGAAGAGGTCGGATGGTGTTTGGGCTGAGAGCACGCATTTTGGAGGGACAGATTTGCCACTTTTGTGTAACCCTGGTTAAGTTCTTTACCTTCTAAGCCTCAGTTTCCTCATGTGTAAAGTACTAAAAGTAATTATTTCCAATTTCATAAACCCTAGGGTTTAGGGTTGTTATGACAATTAAATGACCCCTTGCCTGTAAAGTGCTTGGCATACTGGCTGGCCCAGTATGTCAGGTGTGATTACTATAATCGCCATCCCCCTGTATAGCAGAGGAGAAGGAAGTGCGGGGAGCACGGGCAACTTGGTCCAGTTGTATGGTCTGTCACCAGCTCCCCAGCAAGGACAACAGGCGGTCAACTCGCAGGATTATCTGGGGCTGGCTCTGGGCCCAGCCCGATGCTAGGTGCTGTGCTGCAGCAGTGACCCTGGTACTCAGTGAGGGGAGCAGCCAGGGGAAAAGAGATTCACACACGAGCACCAGACGTGCTGGGAGAGCTGGGACAGCGGCATCTGTGTGCAATGCAAGGAGCCCTTGACTTGGAGGCCAAACAGGAGCTCTGTAAGGAGAGTGCCTGTTATTTTCACTGTTTCGTCTCCAGTGTCCAGGACAGGGCCAGGCACATTGTAGGTGCTCGGTCAGTCTCTGTTGAAGGAATGGCCAGAGCCCTGAGCTACAGCTCTGGCTGTGCCTGTGACCTGGGTCACCCTGAATAGCTCCTGGGGTCCTCTGAGTCACAGGAATCTCCCCAGCACTAGGAGGAGGGGTTGGGCCTGGAGGGACGCGCCAGCTCTCATGGTCTGTGGTTCTCTGACTCCGGAGACTCGGTGGCTCCTGGCAGCTGCACGCCACGTGCGTCTGTACCTCAGCTGTGCTTCTGGAGAAGTGGGTGGAGAGGTGAGGGCGTGAGAGGGCTGGCGGGCACCAAGGTCACCCAGGTGCTGGCAGTGCTGCGGACATCATGTAGCTGTCCTCAGATGGCCCAGGGCTGGCTGGGCTCTGAGGGAGCTCTTCCGCCTGTGGACAGCGTGGATTTGTGCTGATGCTGAGAGACTTCCCTGGCAGCCACAGTGCTGCTGCCTGGTCAGAGTCAAGGGAGAGTTGTGACAACAGGTGCCACACCTCCTGGTCTGTCCACTGCTTGGAAACCTCAGATGGTACAACTTCTGAGCACAGCCATCACTGAGACCCTTGAGATGCTCCGACCCCATCTGCTTCTCTCCCTTACCCCTCACCGCCAGTCCTCAGGCCCCCACACCCACGCTGCAGCCCCCACCCCCAGATGCAGCCAGAAGCCTCTCCTGGTTTTTCAGCCAGGCTGATCATTGCACCTGTCCCTCTGGGCACAACACTGCTCCATGGGCTTCTCCCCATCTCTGCTCAGATGTCTTCCTTCCCAAGAAATCTCCTCCCCTTGGTTCTTCTGACTTTGTTCCTTCCGTCTCTCACTTTTTACCTCTGTGAGGCAAGATACTCCAGTGGTTCACACGTTGGCTTTGCTGTTGAACAGACTGAGTTTCAGATTTTGGCTCTGGCATTCACTATCCCTGTGACCTTGGGCACGTCATCTCATCTCTTTGGCTTCAGTATCATTGTTGGTGAAATGGGGTTAATACTTCTCAAGGGTGTTGTGAGATGGTACATCTGTAGCTCTGTGCAGATGGCCGTCACGTGGGAGCTCCTACCGCCAGCATCTCTTATGTTCGAGTCTGTTTCGGCAGCCAGTGTGACCTCTCTCCATGCAGAAATGATGCCACAAAGCATTAATGTGACAGCAGGTCCAGCGGGGGCAGAAACCACACCAGTGAGACAGGCGCTCCACACTGTGGTGCTGAGTCCCACACACTTCCCAACCCCACAACCCCGCATACTGCCCAGGGCTTTACCTGGACTGAGCCTCAGTAGGAAGAGGTTGAAATGGATCTGGGATTTTCTCATGCTTTATCTTTCCTGGCCCTCAGAAAATTAATATTCAACATTGGAATTAGTTGCAGAAAGATCTTCATTTTCTCCCCTTTTATTCCTCTGTGAAGATCATTGTTTCAGGTTTTTTCTTTGAATTATTAATAATTAGGTGGGCAAACCTTTGTGAAGTGTCGGCTGCTTGCCTGGGACTCTGAGGTGCTGGGGATGATAGCCAGTGTTCTTAGGTGAGTGTGCACCTGCCAGGCACCCTCACTGGTGCTGGCTGATTTGGCCACACAGTGCTCAGAGGCTGCTAAGGGGCCTTGTGATCATTACTGTCCTCACTTTACAGACCGGGCCCAAGCCCTCCTCTTCTGTCTCTGAGGCAGGTGTCCTTTCCCTGCCCTGTTTGAGCTTCCTCCTTCCTCATTTCTCCATCCCTGGCACTTGAACCTACTTGGAGGGTCAGCAAAGGATTCCTTTGCAGAGCTTAACTGGCCCACCAATCCAGACTAGAAGGCTTCCTTTTTATTTTCTTTAGAGTCAAGGTCTTGCTCTGTCGCTTAGGCTGGCATGCAGTCGTGTGATCATAGCTCACTGTAACCTCCAACTCCTAGGCTTGAACAATCTTCGCCCCTCAGCCTCCTCAAGAGCTGGAATTACAAGCATGGGACACCATACCCAGCTAATTTTATTTTTGTAGAGATGGGGTTTTGCTGTGTTGCCCAGGCTGGTCTTGAAGTCTTGGGCTCAAGTGATTCTCCAGCCTTGGCCTCCCAAAGTACTGGGATTACAGGCGTGAGTCACCATGCCCAGTGGGTTTCTTTCTTCTTCTTCTCTCTCTTTTCTTTTCTTTTCTTTTTTTTTTTCTTTTTCTTTTTCTTTTTTTCTTGATCTCTTTTTCTAGTAAGTGTGAAGAACACTGGTCCAGGTGCAAAAGAAGGATAAGACATGGTCCTTTCCTGCCAGAAACTTACAGGCTCACTGCAGTGCATAGGGCATGTGTATCTTTATTGAACAGTCACTGAGTGTCTGCTTGTGTTATAGCCCAACCAGGTTCATTGCCCTCTGATTAGGGGCAAGCCAGTACACTGAGATAGTAGGTGTTATGGCCGAGAAGGAGCTTAATATTGCGGTCACTATGCAAGGAGATAGGAGGAATTTCTCAAATCTGTCTCCTTGAGAATTTGGGAGAAAGAGGTTTTAAAGATAGCTTGTCAGGCAAAGGGCAAGGCAATTGGGTCTGCTAACTGGCTGGGTTCGGGGTAGAACCATACCAATGTAGAAATTATCTTCTTTGCTGACCAGGTTCTTGGGGGTGGGAGTCTCAAGACCAGTTGAGTCAGTTCCTCGGTATGGGCTACTGGTCTGGGTGGGTTGGCTGTTCCTTTGGCATGCAGGGCCTGGAAGATACCTCAGAAACTAGCCTTAGCTTTCGCAAGGGTGATGTAATCTATGGGAGCAAGGAAGAAAGCTAAGAATCTTTATGACCATCAGCTATGTGACTCCTGAGCAGTGAGCAATTATAGGAAAGCAAGCTCGGGGACAGTGGCTGGTTATACACATATTTTAGCTATGCCTACATTTTTGCAGAGTTCAGGCCCCCACCACAGTTCCCACCTTGTGGCCCTTTATTATTTGCATAAAGGGCAGTTTCACTTGGTGGCTGGCCTTGTGTAAGTGTTGGTAATATGGTGGCAAACTAGGCAGAAAGATGTCCCTCGGGCTTCTGGCTGTGGGCACAGGCAGTTAACAGGGAAAGAGATAAATAATCAAGATAGTTGCAAGTGGTTATGAATGCAATGAAGAAAATTTATGAAAAATTAAATAGCAATGTAAGTAGAACACAATAAAATAAGGCACTAAGATAAATTCTGCCTCCCTCTCCTTAAAGCCGAGAAGTCTAGGCTCTGGAAGGTGCTGCAGAGCCAGGACAGATGTCCATTCAGTGGCCTTTTCATGGGCAGTGCACGAGGGGCCTGGAGGTGTGGGGGTGGCTTTTTTGAGAAGGGCGTTGAGATAAATTTCTACCATAGAACTCAGTTATAGTCCCTCTTTTAAAGCAAAACTCACAGCAGATAATCAAAAGGAACACAATTTGTGCTTTGGTGACCACGGGAACATTTCAACTGAGAACTCTCTAAAGTGTTTGCAATCATAGATTTGTAAAAGGACTTGATTTGCATGCTACATTTTTGGGATGTATTTATTACATAAGCAGATATACTTGGATTTGCACAACAGAAGAACTAGTTTGGGGTGGCTTCTGAAAGATTGTGCTGCTATTTGAAAGTCACTAGGGACTTTTAACATCAGGTGAGGCCTGGGGGGAAGAGAGAGGATAGTGGGTGCAGGCTCTGAGGTCAGAAGAAGGAACCCCCATCCTAGGGGCTACAGGAGAAATGAGAAAGGAACAAGAAGAGATCTGCTAATGAGGAAGAGATTGATGGCTGCACAGAAAGCCTCAGACACCAGTCCGGAGCTCGTATTTCCTCTTCTGCATCCCCCAGCTTGGAGGATAACCTTTTATGACAAGCAAAAATAGATCTTACCTTAAACACTGTGGGACACCTATGAATGCAAGTGAAGGTAAAGAACAGACTAAACCAGAGTTGGGAATTCCTGGCAGTCAGTATGGAGAGGACTGGGGGTGCAGCTCTTCCAGCTTCTCTCTCCATAGCCCCTATTCGAGGCCAAATCTAGGAAGCCCTGTGTTCTCATTAAGTGTCTCATTCTTTTTGTCTTTTCAAAATTTCTATCCCAAAACTAAGCCAGAGAAAGCTCCATAGAGATCATCTTAAGCATGTCCACAGCCAGCCCTGCTTGTTTTTCCAGCTTTTTCTTATGCTGGGGGCCCAGGACAGTGGTGGAGAGAGCCAATGTGTGCCATGCAGAAGTTGCCTCGGGAGGGGAGTGAGGTGAAAACATATCAAGGTAGTAGGTGCAGCATGGACTTAAACATATGTATGTGGGCCGGGCACGGTGGCTCACGCCTGTAATCCTAGCACTCTGGGAGGCCGAGGTGGGCGGATCGTTTGAGCTCAGGAGTTGGAGACCAGCCTGAGCAAGAGCGAGACCCCATCTCTACTAAAAATAGAAAGAAATTATATGGACAGCTAAAAATATATATAGAAAAAATTAGCCGGGCATGGTGGTGCATGCCTGTAGTCCCAGCTACTCGGGAGGCTGAGACAGAAGGATCCCTTGAGCTCAGGAGTTTGAGGTTGCTGTGAGCTAGGCTGATGCCACGGCACTCACTCTAGCCTGGGCAACAGAGTGAGACTCTGTCTCAAAAACAAACAAACAAACAAACAAACAAACAAAAAAAAATACGTATGTGAAGAAAATAGAGAACTTAGGTATAAGCAAAGGTTTCTAAGACAGAGCACAAAAAGCAAAAACTATGAAAGACAAGACTGATATACAGTCGACTACATCAAAATTAAAAACTTATGTTCATCAAAAGATGCTGTTAGGAAAATGAATAAGCAAGCCACTGGATGGGAGAAAATATTTGCAAAACACATATCTGATGAAGGATTTGTATCCAGCATGTATAAAGCATCCATACAACTCAATAATAAAAAAGCAAACATTTAAATATTAAAAATGGGCAAAATGTTTAGCAGATATTTTTATAGAAGATACAATGGCCAAGAGGCCCATAAAAAGGTGTTCAACATTTATTGTCATCAGAAAAATGCAAGTGAGAACCATAATGACCTACCACTATGCACCCACCAGAGTGACTAAAATGAAAAAAAATCTGTTAATGCCAAGTGTTAGGGAGGAGGTAGAGCCACTGAGAACTCTTAACACAGCCTTGGTGAGTCTGTATGATGGTGCAAACAGTTGGGGAAAACCCCAGGCAGTTTTTACAAGGCCTATGGTCCAGCATTTGTGTTCCTAGATATTTACCCAAGGGAAATAAAAATATGTGTCCATAAAAAGATTTATACACAAAATTATTATAGCATGTTCATTCCTAATAAGAAAAAAAAGGAGGAACAGTATAGGTGTCCATCAATAGGAGAATGGATAAACAAACTACAAAATATTCATGCAATGGAATACTACTCAGCAGTAAAAAGGCAGAAACTGCGGACACATGTCACATTATTATGCTGAATGAAAGAAGCCTTGCATAAAAGAGTAAATTCTGTATGTTATGATAAAACTCATTAAGTGGTACGCCTAAGATTGATGCATTTCTCAATGTGTACATTTTCCTTTAAAATACCTGCAAACAAATATTAAACTCTAGGTAATGATATGCCTGCTCAAGAGTTTAGGGGTGGTGTGTACAGAGGAGGTCTGCATCTTGTTTTGAAATGCATTAATATCTAAAATAAGATGGATTGGTGGATAGATCGCAGGATGGTTAGGTATGTGATAAAGTATATCTTAGTTGTATAATTTAGGTAGTGGGTATGAGGTTATGAACTGTAAAATTTAGCTTTTCTGTATGCTTGAAAATGTTTATTAATATATAATACATATTGGAATAAATATGCTCAAGTGGAGGATGCAAGTTGCAGTATCATGAATGGAAGATAATTATGATTTATTACCCCTTGTTACTTGGTGCTATTTTGCTTATCGTTTTCAAAATTCCATTAAAACCTACCGCGGGAGCCTCTGCAATATACAGCTGATTTATCAGATTCAGAAGAATCCTTCTAGCCTCTCTGACTCATTTATGTCACCTGGATGCCTTTGAGTTAATCCTCCCCTTATGGCTATGGTTCTCCCTCTTTGAGTGTGATCATCCTGAAGTTGTGTTTCCCTAAAGACTGAGTGCTTGGAGTAGCTTTGGAGTTTTTGCTTTCACTGTCTGTTAATTTGGAGAACAAAGAACTAACAAGTAGAAGGAGACTGGGAAATAGTGATGGGGAAGGGTGCAGAGTTCACTAAGTAATTTGAAATATACTCAGTGACCAGAACAGAGTTCCTGGCTTTTCAACAGAGATTTAAATAAAAGATGAACTAGGTCATCTTTTTCCCTCGGATGAAAGTTACCCACCTACAGTGCCGTGGTGGATGTCATGTACAACGGCTGAAACGGTTGTTCATTTTAACATTCAGAGCTTTAGACAAAAATGCCAGATATATCGTTCCAGTTAGCAATATCAGGCGAGTGTTGGAGTGGAGAGGGGAAGTTATGAACCACTGTAGAGAATCATAGAGTGAACTGAGGACAGAGATTAGATCAACACTCATTCCTTTTTTGTTTTCTTGGCATGAATTCACAGCAATATTGTTCTCATTTTTATTTTCAATGAACCTAATTTTTGAACTGATCTATGTAATAATAAGTACAGGAAAGGAAAAGTGGAAGAAAGGAGATCCAGCACATTAGCTAGTGAGGTCTTGCGTGATAATGAAAACAACAAAAGCAAGGCCACCCAAGCCCGCCTGGCTAGTGAGGCTGGCTCTGCCTGCCCTTGCCCTTTCCATGCCCTCTGCCATGCCGAGCCTCTTCCAGCCAGGCGGTGTTTTGGGGGCCTTTGCTATCCCTGCCAGCCCAAGCCTAGCTGTAATCACCCATCTGGAAGGCATGCTTTCCTGGCCTTCACCTCCCATTATATGGCATTTCACTTGGGAAGTGCTCCAACGGAGCACCCTGCTGTGACCCATCCAGCCGTTGGTGGGTTGGTGGTATTGTTAATACAGTAAGTGTGATCATGCAGCACACCCTCAATCCTGGAGCTGTGGCCTTGATGGAAGCAGTAATTGGAAATAGAATTTATGTGAGGGGCAGCAAGATCCCCAGGTGATAGACCTAGGATTGGACTTGTCCAGGTGGTATCTGTGGGCTTGTATAGGGGCATCATAGAGATGGATGCCCTGTTACATACTGAGAAACTCTAAGAAATCCAAAGCATCCAGTGATAGTGAAAATTGCATTGATAGACTAGGAGTGTAAGAAGGCTGATTAATGGCTATGTTTTATAACAGGATGGAAAGGGAGATGGGGGGGAGAGAGAGAGAGAGTGAGTGAGAGTGTGTGTGAGTGAGTGAGTGAAGGAGTGTCATGGTAGCTTTTGTGTTTCTTCGTTCTTCTCAGCCCTGAACAAAGAGTGCCCACCTGTCTGAGTCCCTGGCAGTAGCTGCTCAGTATGGTGGACTGAATTGAGTACCGAACATCTAAGCGGCAAAGGCCACATCTTGTTCCCAGCTGGGTCTTGAGGTCCTGGCATTGTGAGTGTGCCTTGGAAGGGCATTGAGGGCAGCTGGGTACTGATGCTGATGGGACAGACTCCAGGGTCTACCCTCCCTGCATTTGGAAGAGCCACCCAGTTAAACACAAGTTGGTGGCAGTGTTGCCACCATGTCTCCTGTGCTTTCTCGTGAGGCTTCAACTGTGCCACTTTCTGACTTCCCAGCAGCCCTGCACGTGCCTCTTGTCTCCAGCCCTTCTCTGGAAGACGGTGTTCTCTCCTCACTGCTCTTAGTCGTGTGGTTGTGTGAGGGCCATAGTGGTGCTGTTCTCATCTCTAGGGAGGTGTGCTGCTGTGGGATCTGGGAGTGTTCTCTACATCTGTGGCCCCAAGCCCTAGGCTGTGGACTAGTATCTGTCCGTGGTCAGTTAGGAACTGGGCTGCACAGCAGGAGGTGAGGAGCCAATGAGCAAGTGAAGCTTCATCTGTATTTATAGCTGCTCCCCATAGCTCGCATCACTGCCTGAGCTACGCCTCCTGTCAGATCAGCAGCAGCATTAGATTCTCATAGGAGTGTGAGCCCTACTGCTGCATGTGAGGGATCTAGGTAGTGCGCTGCTTATGGGAATCTAATGACTGATGATCTGAGGTGGAGCCGAGGTGGCGATGCTTGCGCTGGGGAGCAGCTGCAGATACAGATTATCATTAGCAGAGAGGTTTGACTGCACAATAAATGTAATGCGCTTCAATCATCCTGAAACCATCCCCCACCCCTTGTGGAAAAATTGTCTTCCATGAAACTGTTCCCTGGTGCCAAAAAGGTTGGGGACTCCTATTCTCCACCACTCTCTGTACCATGCTCCAAGCACCCCCTTCTCTGCCAGGTTTGTGCCCTATTTGCTTTTTCTTTTGTTTTGTTTTTTTTTTTTTTTTTTTTTGAGACAGAGTCTCACTCTGTTGCCCAGGCTAGAGTGAGTGCCGTGGCGTCAGCCTAGCTCACAGCAACCTCAATCTCCTGAGCTCAAGGGATCCTCCTGCCTCAGCCTCCCGAGTAGCTGGGACTACAGGCATGCACCACCATGCCCGGCTAATTTTTTTCTATATATATTTTTAGCTGTCCATATAATTTCTTTCTATTTTTAGTAGAGATGGGGTCTCGCTCTTGCTCAGGCTGGTCTCGAACTCCTGAGCTCAAACGATCCGCCCACCTCGGCCTCCCAGAGTGCTAGGATTACAGGCGTGAGCCACCGCACCCGGCCTGCTTTTTCTTTTGATTTTCTAGAGATGAGATCTTGCTGTATGTCCCAGGCTGGTCTCAAATTCCTGGGCTTAAGCCATTCTCCTGCCTCAGCCTCCAGAGTAGCTGGGACTACAGCCACACACCATCATGCCTGATTCCTATTTTCTGATATTGTTAACTCTGTGAGGGTGGGGGACATGTGTTCATTTATTTGTTCATTAACTATTAAGTACCCTTGCTGTGTCAGGGGTAGACAAAAGGAATTTGTTGAAACTATAGATAGTCTACAACCACCTAGATTTCTATTTGACCTTCAGATCCATTCATGGTTTGCAACAGGTTAAGGAAACAAGTCATATTGCAGGGCAGCTGATTCCCTGGTAGGGTGTGGTTGGGTGAGTGGGCCAGCCGGGTGTACAGAAGTTCAGGATATTCAATGCAGAGAGAACTTGAGGATCCGTGGAGGTCATGTGGTCCAGCTCTCTGCCTTTAGAGCAGGAGGAGTGGGGGTGGGAGGAGCCAACTGAGAAAATTCACAGATTGGGTTTGGGTTGGGAGGAAAGGAGAGTCTTGTCTGCAGTTCTTCTCCTTGGAGTTTCTCTAATGAGCTGAGAAGCTGGAGCCTGGCTAGTGAGATACACGGGATTGGTGGGATTCTGGAACAGAAGGGTCGGGACCTCACTCTGTACTTCCTATTAAACATGGGACCCCTCGGGGTGTTTCCAAGTCTGGCCTGCCACTGGCGTAGTGTGCTGGGGTTGGGTTAGTCAGTGCTGCCCTGTGCATATTCCCTCACGGTCAGAGGAATGAGGAGAAGGTGGTGCTGATGGCCAGGTTCCAGAAAGATCTGCTCTGGAGTCATTTTCCTGGTTGCCCTTATCTGGAAATAGCTTAGAACTTCTGTTGAGGCCCAGGTATTTGGCGGACAACCTAGATGTACCTATGGCAGTGCAGGACCTACCAGAGGGGAGATGTGGGGCTTGTGTGGCAGGTGATAGAGGGAACCTGCATTGGCCACGGGAGGGTGAGAGGGGAGGGGGGGAGAGGCCACGTGGGGACATGGAGAGAGCAAAGGAGGCTCTTAGGAAAAGCCCTTGAGAAGGGAAGACCTGGAACCTGAGCCAAGGCCCTGAGCCAATTCCTCTGCCTTTTTTTTTTTTTTTATTATTTCAAACACTAATAAAGTCACACTCAGATGCCATTGTGCAGGGAAAAGGAGGAGACAGGTGACTGAAGTTTTAGTTTCAGCTTTAGCTACTGTATTGGTTTGTGATGTTGGGGAGGGTTTTCCCTGTCTCTGAGCTTCAGTTTACCCATCTGTATTTTACTGATTGAGGAATCTCAACTGTAACATGAAATGATTTTGTGTTTCCCGTCTTTGCTTCCACTTGTGCTGTGTTGCATCTCCCTGTCCCTGTCTACATGATGTCTTCAGCAGACTCTCTCTTCCCAGTCCTTTTCGGTTAATAAAATATCAGTGTTGTCATCCGATTTAAGACGCCCCCTGCCCCTGTCCTGCCAGTTGTACTAAGGTCTCTTCCCCTCCCCCTGCTCCTTGTCCCCTCTGACTCCTCCTTTGGGAGGAGGGATGGTGGTGAAAGGACAAATACCTGTTTACCTAATTGCACCAGACTGTGTTGTTTTTTTTCGTTGGCTGGCTTTTGTAGCTTCTCTAGCTAAAACTGGCCAGGTGGCAGCACCCTCCACCTGACAGACATCCACGTGCAGATCCCTGTGGGGTCTGGGTGGGTTCTGTGCAGGCCTCTTCACCTCGCGGGTCCTGACAGGGACATGGGCGTCTGGCTCAGCCACTCTGGTCCCTGCTGCACAGCCTCTGGTTGCTGCAATGACCTTGCATGGCAGCCAGTCTCCTTGGGTCAGATCCCAGAAAGCGCTCAAGCCTAGCCACCCTGTGGGTCCACTTGGCTCATAGGAAGCTCATGGGTCCTTGCCAGGTCAAAGGGTGGCATGATGACCGTCCCTGCTCAGGACAGTGGAGTGGCAGTTCAGGACTGTAGCCAAAGCCAACAGTCCCCTGGGGAATGAGGTGCTGGTTTCTCCTTTTGAGCATGACCGTCTTTATGATTCTCTTGAGTCCCTGTTTCTTGGATCTAGGAAGGGGGGCCTCCCTTTGGCTTCTCTCCTCCTCCACAAGGCTGCCAACCTGCTTGACTCTCTGTCCTCTCTCCAAGTCCCCCTGGCCTGTGGCTGTGGAGGTGGTGGGGGGTGGCTGAGTGTGGAGGTTTGGCTTAGTGAGCCCTGGGCTGGGGAGATGTCTAATCCCATTCAGTGGTTTCTCAGAAAATGAGGTACTTAGTACTCTTATTTTCAGCAGGGAGCCCTGTCTTCTTTAATACGTGGGTAACAGGAAACACCCAGCTCCCTTTAATGTACAAAATGAAGAATTTTATTATAAGCCACACAGCCATGCCTTATATACACACACGTAAGTACAAGTATCAGATGCATAAACTTTGCCCTTTATTTCGGGCTGTCTTTCCATGCTTTTGGTGTTCTCTCTGTGATGGTCCAAGACTTATTTGTCCAAGTCTGAGGGTAACTTCTTGTAGAGGGATGGACGTTGAGTCTTATTAAGACCGCTGTACTTGCCCCATCCTCCCAACCTTAGAGAGTCACACATACTGTTCTGGGTCTGCTGTATGCTCTCCTCAGTACTGACAGACCAAATTATAGTACTCCCTAACCCAGTTCTAAAGGATGAATGCCATGGCACTTAAAGTATTTTGCAGAAACTATTATTTTAACTCATTTTCACAGTGGCTATGGGTTTTTTATAGTCTTGTAGGAACTTTGGTTAAATACAGAGTAAAATCTGAAAGCTGCTTTGGGAATAATGAGGAATCAGGTCCTTCAAGGTCTTTTAAAAAATGTCTCTAAGTAGCAGTTTCTTTTGTGCCTGCAATTCTGAATTGCAGTGTGTCCCTCCAAACCACGCTGAGCGCCATATGTGAATGTGTGTGTTGGTGTTTTCAAAAGCCTCCGTGGTCACTGCCATTTTAGTGCCTGCATGTTTTCACAGAAGGCAGTAGGGAAAGACTGTCAGAGCCTGTTTGTAAGAATGTTTGTGTTTGCAAAAGATTTCTGCTAGTATTCTGCATATATCTTCGCTATTAAGCAAAAATATGACACCATTCATTTTAGAAGGAGGAACAGGGCTAGCTAATCTCCTTCCTTTTTCTGGCAGAGAAGCGAAAGTCAAGAGCGTTCTGTCTCATGAGCACTGTGATTCCAGAGCGGGGTCAGCAAACCTTTTCTGTAGAGAACCAGATAGGAAGTATTTTAGGCTCTGCGGGCCATGCAGTTTCTGTCGCACCTACTCGACTCTGCTGTTGTAGGGCATGGGCAGCCTTAGGCAATACATAGACAAACGAACGTGGCTGTGTTGCAGTAAAGCTTTATTTTCAAAAATCTGGCTGGTGGACCAGAGGCCGTAACTCATGTAGTGAGAAGTATGAATACAAGTTTCGAATTGTCGCCAATAGTGTAATCTGGCGCAAGAAGGTAGCTCTGCTTGTCTGATTGCCTTCATGCCAACTTAGATCTTCTCCAGCTGACTGTGAACTAGGACATGAGGTTAGGCTGGCCTTCCGTCTTCTCTTAGGACAGTGATCACATTTGTAGGGATTTATGTAGGCTCTTGAGAGAGAGTCTGTTTCCTTTCCTCACTTTACCTCGCACACGGCGGATGTTCAGGAACTGTATCCAACATAGAGTAAAATACAGAATAAAATGCAGTCTTGACGATTTAGCGAAGTCATGGCTAAGGTGAGGAGTTAGCAATCTGGCACTGGGGTGATTTTCTGGGGACTCTGATGAGCTGTGCATTGCCACCAGTAGTGGCATACGCCCCCTTCCTTTCCCATGTGTGACGCTGTGCGTGCCTGTCTTGCTCACATGCTTCCCCTCTCACTTTCTCTCCGATGCTCACACACGTACCCTCCTTCTCCTTCCCCCAGCACGTAGTGCTGCCGCCACCACACAACATTTCCCCCCCGCTGGCACACTGAGAGGGTGGAGGTTGGTGACACAGCGTGCCAAGTGCATAGATGGTGGCACTTGGTACTTATTCTACCCCAGTGACTTATACAGGCGTACCTTGGAGATATCTCGGATTTGGTTCCAGACCACTGCAATAAAGCAAATATCGTAATAAAGCAAGTCACAAGAATTTTTTGGCTTCCCAGTGAGTATAAAAGTTATGTTTACATTATACTGTAGTATATTAAGTGTGCTGTGGCATTATGTCTAAAAAAGATACATGCCTTAATTAAAACACGTTATTGCTTACTCCAGGTTGCTTTTGATTAGTAAAAAAGTTAAAAAAATACTTTATTGCTAAAAAATGCAAATGATCATCTGAGCCTTAAGAGAGTCCTACTCTTCCTGGTGGAGGGTCTTGCCTTGATGTTGATGGCTGGTGACTAATCGGGGGGAGGGGGGTAGTTGCTAAAGGTGGGGGTGGCTGCGGCAATTTCTTGAAATAAAAGAACAGTGAAGTTTGTCACATCGATTGACTCTTCCTTTCATGAAAGATTTCTCTGTAGCATGTGATGTTACTGATGGCATTTTACCCCCAGTAGAATTTCTTTGAAAATTGGAGTCAATCTTGTCAAACCCTGTCACTGCTTTATCAGCTAAGTGTATATAACATTCTAAATCCTTTGTTTCATTTAAACAATGTTCACAGCATCTTTTCCAGGAGTAGATTCCATCTTAAGAAACCACTTTACTTGCTCATCCGTAATAAGCAATTCCTCATCCATTCAAGTTTTATCGTGAGATTATAGCAATTCAGTCATATCTTCAGGCTCCACGTCTAATTCTAATTCTGTTGCTGTTTCTACCAAATCTGCAGTTTCTTCCTCCACTGAAGTCCTGAACTCCTCAAAGTCATCCATGAGAGTTGGAATCAACTTCTTCCAAATTCCTGTGAATGTTGATATTTTGACCTCTTCTCATGAATCATGAATGTTCTTAATGGCATTTAGAATGGTGAATCCTTTCCAGAAGGTTTTCAATTTACTTTGCCCACATCCATTAGTGGAATCACTTTCTGTGGCAGCTGGAGCCTTCTGAAATGTATTTCTTAAATAATAAGGCTTTTCAAAGTCAGAATTACTCCTTGATTCATGGGCTGCAGAATGGATGTTGTGTTAGCAGGCACGAAAACAACATTAATTTCTTTGTACGTCTCCATCAGAGCTCTTGGGAGACCAGGTGCATTGTCAGGGAGCAGTAACATTTTGAAAGGAACCTTTTTTCCTGAGTGGTAGGTCTCAACAATGGGCTTAAAATATTCAGTAAACCATGCTGTAAACAGAGGTGCTGTCATCCAGGCTTTGTTTTTCCATTTATAAAGCACAGGCAGAGTAGATTTAGCATAATTCGTAAGGCCCTAGGATTTTCCGAATGGTAAAGGAACATTAGCTTCAACTTAAAGTCACCAGCTTTATTGGCTCCTAACAAGAGTCAGAATGGGCTTTGAAGATTTGAAGCCAGACGTTGATTTCTCCTCTCCAGCTAGAAAGTCCTAGATGACATCTTCTTCCAATAGAAGGCCATTTCATGTACATTGAACATCTGTTGTTTAGTGGAGCCACCTTCATCAGTGGTCTTAGCTAAATCTTCTAGATACCTGGCTGCAGCTTCTCCATCAGCACTTGCTGCTTCAGCTCATACCTTTATGTTACAGAGATGGTGTCTTTCCTTAAATCTCATGAGCCAACCTCTGCTAGCTCCCAACTTTTCTCCTGCAGCTTCCTCATCTCTCTCAGCCTTTACAGAATTGAAGAGAGTTAGGGCTTGCTCTGGATTAGTCTTTGGCTTAAGGGAATGGCTGGTTTGATCTTCTATCAGACCACTCACACTTTCTCCATCTCAGCAATAAGGCTGTTTCTACTTTCTTATCATTCATGTGTTCACTGGAATGGCACTTTTAATTTCCTTCAAGAACTTTTCCTTTGCATTCACAACTTGGCTAACAGTTTGGTGCAAGAGGCCTAGCTTTCAGTTTGACTTGGTTTTTGACATGCCTTCCTTACTGAGCTTAATCATTTCTAGCTTGTGATTTAAAGAGAGATGTGCGATCTTCCTTTTACTTAAATACTGACAGGCCATTGTGGGCTTATTAATTGGCCTAATTTCAATATTGGATCTCGGGGAATAAGGAGGACAGAGGAGAGGGAAACAGGAGCGGGGAATGGCTGGTCAGTGGAGCAGTAAGAATACACACAACATTTATCAATTAAGTTCACAGTCTTATATGGGCATAGTTCATGGCCCATATAATTACAATAGTAGCAACAAAGATCAGTGATGACAGTTCACCATAATAGGTATAATAATGATGAAAAAGTTTGAAATATCGTGAGAATTACCAAAATGTGATACAGAGACACAAAGTAAGCACATGGTGTTGGAAAAATGTCACCAATAGACTTGTTCAACACAGGGTTGCCACAAACCTTTAATTTGTAAAAAAAAAAAATGCATTATCTGTGAAGCTCAATAAAACAAGGTATGCCTGTATTATAACCTTTTATTTTGTGCATACTCTGCACTAGACATACTTCATTTATTCCTTTCAACGATGCTTTTTCACTGATTAGAAAACCAAGGCTCAGAAGGGTGAAGTACTTATCTAAGGTTATATAGGTGGACCAAGTGGGGATTTTGAACCCAAAGTGTCGGACTCCATATTCAGTATGCTACCCAGCTTAGGACGTACTGCTAGCCACGAAGTCATCCAGCCAGATTGCAGTCTGCCCCATCTTGGTTTAATGGATGTCTGGTTGTTTAACAGTCAATAGTGAACTAGTATAGGCCCACATGGGTGCTTTTCAGAACCCACCTATTTACTGTTTACTTGGTAATCAGGGTTAATCTTACTTACCTCTTGGTCTTTCTCTGTACTCCAATATGTCTGGGCTGTAACAAATGCAAGACTTCATGTTACAGTTGAGCTATTTGTTCTAGATTTGAGGTGTGGTTTTTTTTTTTTTTTAAGTTTGGCATTTGAGCAGAATCACAAGTTGGAGAAAGTAGTAATTTCCAGACATTTGAGGTCTGATTCACCAACATTACTGTAATTAAAGGAAAACTTGTATTTGTTTGCTCCATTTTATCCTAACTCACTAGGATGTTTTATAAATAATAAACCCAGACATTTAGAAAATAGCCTCTATTTAGCTGTTTAAGCCTCCGTAGGTTCTTCATGTTCAGATGTCTCAGTGATACGAGGGTGCCCGCGCGCTAAACTTGCAGGGGAGCGACTCTGGAAAGTGAAGTGTACTGACTTGGAAAGGCAGCTTTCAAGTACAAAGCACAGAAGCGAAGTAGCTGGACAATCCCCTTGAAAGGAACATGTATGAAGTACAGGGCTCAAGTGTAGTGATTTCAGCTGGTCACAGAGTGTTAATGAATTTTGAATTGAAGCAATTGTGATTAAGCCTGTTGCCTTTTCCAACACTAATCATTATTAAAATGATGATTGATCTCAGTAATTATGAAACCATTAAAAAGGCATCTGCCTGTGCCCGATTTAACAGGATGGATGTGGTTTTGAGCATTCAGCTGGCCACGCAGGACTTCAGTGGTTGTGACTTCAAGGTGCCTGTTTGTTCTCCACTGTTTACTGAGCCTTCAGTACTACTTTTTGTCATAGGGCACAAATGGGGGTGGGTGTGCCCCCTTGGTTCTTAGCACTGTGGCAATGCAAAGTGAAGTTGAGTGGTGTGACTCCTCAACTTTCTAGAACGCTCCAACCTTTGGTTGATAAGAGGTACCCCTGTGTGAGAGCTCGCGGAGACAACCACCACAGTGACAGCAGCCGCCTGGCTGAGTGCAAACCGTGTGCCAGGCATTTCCTGTCATCAGCGTTAAGCCTTCATTCCAGGAAGTCGGTGCTGTTGCCACCACTGAAAGGCTGAGGAAACTGCTGCTTGGAGAACTTCAGGGCTTTGCCTAGGACTACACGGCTGGAGAGGGGCAGAAGGGGAAGTGGACATTGTCTCCACTGTCCACACAGCTGCCTGGCGGGCAGGCAGTCTTGTGCTTCCTTGAAAGAATGTTCTTTTGGGAGATGTCTTCATAGTCTTAAGGAAGAAGAAAGCAGAAAAAGGCGAGGGAGGGAAGAATTCCTCTCATTCAGTGAATGAAAACACAAAAACATGCTTTAAAAACTAGAGCCTCAGGCTCTGTAGAGCCTGCCCAGGCTGCAGAGGGCTTTGGTCCTAGCTGGGACAAAATGGCTTTTTGTCACCTTTTTCACAAACAAGTGAGATAAGAGGAGCCCCCCACTTCATTTCACCTTGTGAGTGACAGATGCCCTTTGTGTGGACAGCCCTGTTCCCAGCTAAGAGCTGTTTGTGTGCCCCTTGCCTGCCACAGGACACACGTGACACAGCTTCTGTGGACCCTCCTGGGCCTGCAGACTCCAGTCCTGGGTGGGGACCCGCAGCCCTGCCCTGCCTTTCTTCTCTCAGACCTGCTGCCCAGGTTAGGGCCCAGGGGGTGTGGGTTCACTGCCCATCCGGGTCAGGTGTTTTTGTTTTGTTAAATGAGCCATTCCCCATCTGGACTTAAAGGGGGTCAGGGAAGATGGGCGGGGGGTGAGCTAGACTGTCTGCTAGGCACCTTCCCTCCTGTGCCCAGCTTGCGGCGTTGATGCTCTTTTCCGGCCTCCAGGTGCTCGTGTGTGGGTGCTGCCCCTGCCCTGTCCGGGCTGGCCTCTCCAGCTCCTAGAGGACAGTGGTGTCGGGTCTCTGGAGTGCCTGCTGCTCGGGCACTCTGGCTTGTGGGTGAAAGCCTTCAGTTGGTGCTGTCCCCCCTCCTCACCCCCAACGCCCCGCCCCGCCTTCTGCCAGCAGTGCCCCACTGCAGGAGTGTGCATTCTTCTTCCCACCTGAACTCTGTCTGAGTCTCGCCTGGTCTACTCCCCTCCCTCTCCAGGTGCAGCCGTGGAGATAGCTGACTCCCAGGATAGCCCTGCTTGGTCTCCTCCTGCCCAGCTCTGCCCAGTCTGTTTCTTTACCTAGAGTTTTTGCTCTAGAAACCAGTATGGGAAATTTACCTCCATCCCTGTCACTTCCTGGGTTGGCTCTTCCTTACCATTGGATCTGCATTTTTCAAAACTTGCTGGGTGCAAACCACTAAATGAAGTTTCTGTGTATTC